>NC_080800.1:99753800-100080363 GCF_028018385.1 Neofelis nebulosa
TTTAATACATAAATTTCATGTCCTAAAAAGAAATGTATCATTCACAAAATTACTGAGAATTCCTTGGTCATATGTTCCCATAGTCACTTCTGACACTATTTTCCTGGTTTTACTGAAATTTCAGCCTTAGTGACATTTCACCTATCATGGATGTCCTGTATTCTTAAAAATTTTTTTAATGTTTATTTTTGAGAGAGAGAGAAAGAGAGAGAGACAGAGACAGAGACAGAGAATGAGCAGGGGAGGGGCAGAGAGAGAGGGAGACACAGAATCTGAAGCAGGCTCCAGGCTCTGAGCTGCCAGCACAGAGCCCAATGTGAGCCTTGAACCCACGAACTGTGAGATCATGACCTGAGCCGAGGTCGGATGCTTAACCAACTGAGCCACCCAGGTGGCCCTGCATATCCTGTATTCATAATGCTGTGCTCACCTAAATGTCACACTTAGTCATGTGTAAACATGGACGCATACACTTTTTTGTATGAGTCGCAGACTGTTTGAGAAGTTTCATCGAAGGAACAGGAATTTTTCTTTGTTGCCATGCTAATAACTTAGATTTGAATATCAAACTTCCTTCTTTCTGGAAGTCCATACCAGTGTACTAATGGTTATGTCACCTTGCATTTTCTTTCTCAGTACAATATTCTCTTCTTGCTTATTCCCTCAGTCTCTTGACATGTCCATGATCATGCTGTGTCAAGCTTCTTTAATTTATCTTAATATGACCCATGTTTAGAAAAATAAAACTAACCCCATTCTCCATATTATGCAGAACAATATATAGTTTTGTTTTCTATTGGCTCATGGATATCTTTATATATTCAAAGACTCAATGTGCTCTGCTAAACAGAGGGCTGTTTACTAGGGATTCACCTGCCTTGGAACTAGCTAAGCTTTGACAATATCTTCTGTTACTCTTCCCTACCAATCTCCAAAAGTTCAGAAGTGGCACAGACCTGAAAAATAGGAATTAGACAGGAGAAGTGGCTCAATTAAGTTTCAGCTGAAAACAGTAGTTTAATACCATAAATAATAGAAGGCCAATTTCATTCATTTAATGCGAATGTTTTTTCATTTACTTCTCAAAAAGCAACTTTAATTTTGTTTTCCAAATACTTTGCTCTCACTCATGTTTCATTCATAATTACTATTGCTGTTATTATTAATAAAATGCAGCAGTTAAAAGAACAAAACCGTGATAAAATGTCATTATCTATTTAACCTGTCCTTGAGAGACATATGGCTTGGGCGTGCTTTCTCTGTTTTACGAGTATACATTTTGCAACAAACTTGAAGTAGTATGATGGGATGCTATTTTTATTTTATTTATTGATTTGTTGATTTATTGATGTTATTTATTTATTTAATTTAAATCCAAGTTAGTTAACATACAGTATAATAATGATTTCAGGAATAGAATCTAGTGATTCATTACTTACATATAACACTCAGTGCTCATCCCGACAAGTATTCTCCTTAATGCCCATCACCCATTTAGTTAGCACTTTCCCCCACCCATCACCCCTCCAGCAACCCTCAGTTTGTTCTCTATATTTAAGAGTCTCATGGTTTGCCTCCTTCTCTGTTTTCGTATTATTTTTGCTTCCCTTCCCTTATGTTCATCTGTTTCGTTTCTTAAATTCCACATATGAGTGAAATCACATGGTATTTGTCTTTCTCTGACTTATTTCGCTTAGCATGATATCCTCTAGTTCCATCCATGTTGTTGCAAATGGCAAGATTTCATTCTTTTTGGCCACTGAGTAGTATTCCATTGTATATAAATACCACATCTTCTTTATCCATTCATCAGTTGGTAGACATTTGGGCTCTTTCCATACTTTGGCTATTGTTGATAGTGCTGCTAGAAACATGGGGGTGCATGTGCTCCTTTGAATCAGCACTCCTGTCTCCTTTGGATAAATACCTAGTAGTGCAATTGCTGGGTCATAGGGTAGTTTTTTTGTAATTTTGGGGGGAACTTCCATACTCTTTTCCAGGGTGGCTGTACCAGTTTATATTCCCACCAACAGTGCAAAAGGGTTCCTCTTTCTCCGCATCCTCACCAACATCTGTTGTTGTCTGAGTTGTTAACTTTAACAATTCTGACAGGTATGAGCTGGTATCTTATGGTGGTTTTGATTTGTATTTCCCTGATGATGAGTGATGTTGAGCATCTTTTCCTGTGTCTGTTAACCATCTGGATGTCTTCCTTGGAAAACTGTCTATTCATGTCTTTTGCCCATTTCTTTACTGGATTATTTGTTTTGTGAGTGTTGAGTTGGATAAGTTCTTTATAGATTTTGGATACTAACCCTTGATCTGATATGTCATTTGCAAATATCTTCTCCCATTCTGTCAGTTGCCTTTTAGTTTTGCTGATCATTCCTTCGCTGTGCAGAAGCTTTTTATCTTAATGAGGTCCCAATAGTTCATTTTTGCTTTTGTTTCCCTTGCCTCCAGAGACATGTCAAGTAAGAAGTTCCTGTGGCCAAGGTGAAAGAGGTTTCTGCCTGCTTTCTCCTTGAGGATTTTGATGGCTTCCTATCTTACGTTTAGGTCTTTCATCCATTTTGAGTTTATTTTTGTGTATGGTGTATGAAAGTGGTCCAGGTTCATTCATCTGCATGTCACTGTCCAGTTTTCCCAGCACCATTTGTTGAAGAGATTTTTTCCATTGAATATGCTTTCCTGCTTTGTCAAAGATTAGTTGGCCATACATTTGTGGGTCCATTTCTGGGTTCTCTATTCTGTTCCATTGATCTCTATGTCTGTTTTTGTGTCAGTACCATACTGTCTTGATGATTACAGCTTTGTAATATAGCTTCAAGTCTGGAATTGTGATGACTCCAGCTTTGGTTTTCTTTATCAAGATTGCTTTGGCTATTTGGGGTCTTCTGTGGTTCCATACAAATTTTAGGATTGTGGGTTCTAGCTCTGTGAAAAATGCTGGTGGTATTTTGATAGGGATTTCATTGAATATGTAGACTGCTTTAGGTAGTATTGACGGTTTAACAATATTTGTTCTTCCAATCTAGGAGCATGGAATTTTTTTCCATTTCTTTGTGTCTTCTTCAATTTCTTTCATAAGCTTTCTATAGTTTTCAGTGTACAGATTTTTCACCTCTTTGGTTGGGTTTGTTCCCATGTATTTAATGGTTTTTGGTGCAATTGTAAATGGGATCGATTCCATGATTTCTCTTTCTGCTGCTTCATTATTGGTGTATAGAAATGCAACTGATTTCTGTACATTGATTTTATATCCTGCAACTCTTCTGAATTCATATATTACTTCTAGCATGTTTTTGGTGGAATCCTTTTGGTTTTCTACATAGAGTATCATGTCGTCTGTGAAGAGTGAAAGTTTGACCTCCTCTTTGCCAATTTGGATACCATTTATTTCTTTGTTCTGTCTGATTGCTGAGGATAGGACTTCCAACACTATGTTGAATAACAGCAGTGAGAATGGACATCCTCGTCTTGTTTCTGACCTTAGGGGGAAAGCTCTCAGTTTTTCTCCATTGAGGATACTATTAGCTGTGGGTCTTTCATACATGGTCTTTCTGATCTTGAGGTATGATCCTTCTTACCCTAGTTTCTTGAGGGTTTTTATCAAGAAAGGATGCTGCATTTTGTCAAATGCTTTTTCTGCATCTATTGAGAGGATCATGTGGCTCTTATCTTTTCTTGTATTATTAACGTGATATATCACGTTGATTGATTTGCAGATATTGAACCAGCCCTGCATCCCAGGAATAAATCCCACTTGATTGTGGTGAATTATTCTTTTAATGTATTGTTGGATCTGGTTTGCTAGTATCTTGTTGAGCATTGTTGCATCCATGTTTGTCGGGGAAATTGGTCTTGTAGTTCTCCTTTTTATTGGGGACTTTTGGAATCAAGGTAATACTGGCCTCATAGATTGAATTTGGAAGTTTTTCCTTCTATTTATATTTTTTTGGAACAGCTTCAAAAGAATAGGTGTTAACTCTTATTTAAATGTTTGGTAGAATTCCCCTGGAGAGCCATTCAGCCCTGGACTCGTTTGTTGGCAGATTTTTGATTACTGATTCAATTTCTTTACTGGTTATGGGTCTGTTCAAATTTTCTATTTCTTCCTGTTTCACTTTTGGTAGTTTATATGTTTCTAGGAATTTGTCCATTCCTTCCAGATTGCCCAATTTTGTGGCATATAATTGCTCATAATATTCTCTTATTATTGTTTGTATTTCTGAAGTATTGGTTGTCACTCTCCTCTTTCATTCTGATTTTATTTATTTGGGTCCTTTACTTTTTCTTTTTGATCGGTCTGCCTGGGGGTTTATCAATTTTGTTATTTCTTTCCAAGTACCAGCTCCTGGTTTCATTGATCTCAGTTGTTTTTTTTTTAAATTTCGATATCATTGATTTCTGCTCTAATCTTTATTATTTCTTTTCTTCTGCTGGTTTTGGGCCTTGTTTGCTGTTCCTTTTCTAGCTCTTTTGGTTGTAAGGTTAGGTTGTGTATGCGAGACTTTTCTTCCTTCTTTAGGAAGGCCTGGATTGCTATATACTTCCCTGTTATGACTTCCTTTGCTGCATCCCAGAGGTTTTGGGCTGTTGTGTGTTCATTTTCATTGGCTGATAGGATGCCATTTTTAAATGTTACCAATTAAAGTTATCATTTGTCAGAATCTTGACCTAGTATAGTAGTATCCAATTACAGTGGCTTGCATACTTTATTCTATTCATTATTAAGAAATTAAATTCAGGGGCACCTGGGTGGCTCAGTTGGTTGAGTGTCTGACTTCTGCTCAGGTAATGATCTCACAGTTTGTGGGTTTGAGCCACAGGTTGAGCTTTGTGCTGACAGCGAGGAGTCTGCTTCGGATTTTCTGTTTCCCTGTCTATCTGCCACTCCCCTACTTGTACTCTCTTTCTCTCTCAAAAAGAAATAAATATTAAAAAAAAAGAATTCAACTTCCAGGTGACTCCCCTGGGCTGACTTTATACACTTTGAGACTTTATATTAGCTGCTGAAGAATTATGAATTAACGTTTACCCTTTTTCCATACGTCTTTAACTGCCTGTAACCAAGCATTCGTGTCCATTTATGGCAGTACTGGCGTTGGCACATTCTTGTTCTTAGAATGCGGTCAGTATTTAATCTCCTATCCTCATTTGCAAAAGGAATCCTGAAGAAAACTGATAGAATAGGCATGTGCATTTAGTAGCTACTAGGTATCTCTTAAGGCTTAAACAACCTCTTACATTAGTTCCCTAATACTTTTTTCTCTTTGCTTCCTAGAGACTTACTTCCTCGATTCATCTTTTTCTCCTATTGGCATTTTTCTGTATTCATTACTGACATTTTGCTTGCCAGCTTCTTGGGGGTAATTGTATGTTCAGTTTTGCATTTTGATTTTTTTTCAAAAAGCTCACCTGTGCTTATAACTTTGAATATCATTTCTATGTGAATGGTTTCCAAATTCGTTATCATGGCTCCCACGACTATGTCTTCCCTTTTTTATTTTCAAATGCTTTTTTTCCTGCTTATGATTCTTCTAGTCTCAATGTGAATCTACTGGAAATAACGTACATTATTCTTTTATGATATTCATCTAGTCCATGATTAAGTTCTGCCCACTCTTTATTTTGTATTCCCGGTTACCTTTCCAATAGAGGACAAGCCACCTATTTTGATTGTTATAAAAACCTTGTAATTGATTTTTAAGTGTGCTGTTCCTCTACCAATCTGGCAAAACCCCAATTCTCTTTATATACCTTTTTACCTATAAATCTAGGGCTTTTTATTCCTTAAGATTCATACCTGAAAGGTAAATAAGAGCCACAAGGTGAATTTGGATGCTTAGTTATGGCTTTATGTGTATTAGCTGGCCAGGTCTTTTCCATATGTGAATAATTGAGGATAAATGTCAGTGTATTCTTTTATTTGACCTTAATTTTTTAATACAATCATTTCTTAAGATATTAAGCATACTTGTTATAGTTTTAAAGAAATAAATATTGGGGCGCCTGGGCGGCTCAGTCGGTTAAGCGTCCAACTTCAGCTCAGGTCATGATCTCACGGTTCGTGAGTTCAAGTCCCACACTGGGCTCTGTGCTGACAGCTCGGAGCCTGGAGCCTGCTTCGGATTCTGTGTCTCCCTCTTTCTCTCTACCCCTCTCCCGCTCATGCTCTGTCTCTCTCTGTCTCGAAAATAAACATTAAAAAATTAAAAATAAATAAATAAATAAATATTTAGATACAAGTTACCTTTCTCAGCAACTTGCACCATTTTTCCCTTCTTAGTCACTTAAATACAGCATTGGCTCATTCCTCTCGTTTAAGTAGAAAACAGCTTCACGACTAAATTTGTAAAGTTTGACGGGGTCAGAAATGTTTCACAGCTATAAATGTACATTTATTTCTTATTCTTCTGCTTAAAAGCTTCATGCTGGTTGATTGGATGAGGTTTGAAAAGTCCATAACTTCTTCATACAATTTTTCAGGGAAATGATATATTTAATCAAGGCAACTTATACCAATAACTGTAATAACCACACTTCAGCACTTTGACACAATAAATGTTTATGTCTTATTCATGAGGAGTCAAATGTGGAAATTTTAGTTTATGTGTCTCTCATCTGTTTCTCTCCATTAATAACTTAGTTTCTTAGTTTGCAGTGCTGTTAAATACCATAGACTATGTTGCCTATGAACAATATAAATGGATTTCTCGCAGTTTAGAAGGCTGCAAATCTGGATCAGAGTGCCCCATGGTAGGGTTCTTGTAAGACTCTCTTTCACATTGGGGACAACTGTTCTAGCATATTCTCACACCATCCAGGTAGCGAGAGAACCATTTTCAATCTTTTATATAGGGGCATTAATCCCATTCATAAGGACTCCACACTCAAAGCTAGTTAGCTCCTAAAAGACCTACTTGTAATACCATTACATTATGTTTTAGGACTTCAGCAGATGAATTTGGGGGGCACACAAACTTTCAGTCAATAAAAGTGAGGTATCTTGATTACTTCCATCTAATAGCTCAACATTCCCTAGGGTCTTGGTGTACTTTGCTGGATCTTCTACATTTGTCCATACGTGAATGTAATGAAAGAGCTTGAAAGATCACAGAGAACATTTTAACAACCAGGCCTTCAGAGTATTATTATATATTATTTTTGCCTAACTTTTAATGGCAAGTAGTAGTCAAATGGCTCCACTTAGATGCAAAGGGTTTGGAATTTTTGCCACAAATGTTAATGTGTCTTCAGTACAATACCAGTTAGCACTTTGGTTTCTGATTTGTCTAGTTGCCTACTCATCATAAGAAGGAAATTTTGTTTCATTTTTTTTCTTTTAGTTTTGCACAAGTATCTTAATAGTGAATAACCAAATTGCTATGATCTATATACATAGACCTCTTCTGGTATTGATGGTGGTGGAAAAGGTAGAGAAGATTGGGGAGATGATGGCAAGTGTTGTCGAAGTTAATTGTGCACTACTGATAAAGTATGGCTACAGTAAAATATTTTTTAATTGCTGTAAAAAAAACTTGAACATGTAAATTATATTTATGTGTGGCATGTGAATAAAGTTTAATTTTTTTAAGATCTAATGCACATAGCATAATATTGACCCCTTTGAAGTGTATAATTCACTGATTTTTAATATAATCCCTGAGGTGTACTACCACATCTACTCTCTAAATCCAGAACATTTTCATCATCCCTGAAGTGAAACTTTCTACCTGTTACCAGTCTTCCCTATTACTCTTTCCCCTTAGCTGCTGGCAGGGATTTATTTAAATATATATAATTTTGGAGTATTGCTATCTTATCAATATTAATCTTCCAATCCCTGAACACTGGGCACCTTTTATTTGTTTAGGTCTTCTTTAATCTCTTTTTACCATGTTTTATAGTTTTCTGTGTGAACATAGTCTTCTTCTTTTGTTCATTTTTCCTGTCTTATTCTTTTTTGTTACTATTATAAGTGAAATTGTTTCCTTAGTTTTCTTTTCATATTATTTACTGCTAGTGTGTAGAAATGAAATTGTTTGGGACACCTGGGTGGCTCATTCTGTCAAGTGTCAAACTTCAGCTCAGGTCATGATCTCATGGTTCATGAGATTGAGCCCTGCATCAGGCTCTCTGCTGTCAGTGCAGAGCCCACCTCGGATCCTCTGTCCCCCTCTCTCTTTGCTCCTCCCCCAGTGATATTGGCTCTCTTTCTCTCTCTCAAAAATAAGTAAACATTAAAAAAAATTAAAAAAAGAAATTGTTTTATATTGCTATTATATCCTGCACCTTTGCTGAAATTATTTAATATGGGTACTATTAGATTTCTTTTCAATTCCCTAGGATTTTCTCTATAAAAGATGATCTCATTTGCAAATACAGATAGTTTCATTTCTTCTTTTTCAATGTGGATGCCTTTTATTTTACTTCTTTTTTTCTTACCTAATTGCCTTGGTAATTAGGACCTCTTCTAGAACATTGGATAGAAGAAGCAATTGTAGATATGCTGATCTTGTTTCTATTATTATGGGGAAAGCTTTTAGCCTCAATCTTGTTTGCTCTGTTTTTTTAATAGATACCCTATATCAGATTAAGAAAATTCCTTCTATCCTAAGTTTTTTGAGTTTCTCTTTTAATCATTAAATGGTGTTGGGTTTTGTGTAGTTCTCTTTTTTTCCACCCATGGAAATATCATGTGGATTTTTTCCTTTATTCCATTAATAGGGTATGGATGTTGATGCAACCTTTTACTCCTGGGTTAATCCCATTTGGTTTTGGAGTATAATCCTTTTACTAAGCTATGGCATTAGGTTTGCTAATATATTGATGAGCATTTTGTTATCTTTTTTTCAGAAGGAATTTTGGTTACTAATTTCTTTGTTGTTATTTCTTTGTCTCTTGGTTTTATTAGGCTAATACAGGCCTCACAGGTGACTTGGGAAATGTATTCTCTGTCATTTTGGAAAAGTTTGTGAAGAATTTTTGTGAATAATTCTCTAAATAATTCCTAGTATTTGCCAGGTTAGTCATCTGGTCTGAGAGTTTCTTTTGTAGGAAGCTTTTTGGTTACAAATTAAATCTTTTACTTCTAGATCTATGAAGAGTTTCTCTTTCTTTTGAAGTAAGTCAATGTTGTCTTTTGGGGAATATGGCAGTTTATTCAGGTTATATAATTTGTTGGTGTAAAATTGCTCATAGCACTTTTTAAAAATTATTTTTACTTTTATATGATAAGTAATATTGTTCCATATTTCATTTGTTTTTTTCATGTATTCATTCGTTCACTTTTGAGACAGAGAAAGCATGTGTAAGTAAGCAAGGGGCAGAGATAGAGGGAGATAGCGAGTGCAGAGCCCAAAGTGGGGCTTGAGCTCACCCGAAATGGGCCTCAAACTCATAAACCATGAGACCATGACCTGAGCTGAAGTTGGATGCTTAACCAACTGTGACACCCAGGCAGTCCCTGTATTTCATTTCTGAATTATTGAATTTGATTCTTTTTTTTTCTTGTTTAGGCATAGGTTTGCTAATATTTTTATTTGTTTCAAAGAACCAACTTTATTTTATTTATTCCCACTCTCATTTCTAGTACTTCCCTTTTTGTTTTAGCTTTGACTATAGTAGGCTTTTATTTTCCTAGTTTTATTTTGGAAGATTAGGTTATTTATTTGACATTTATTTTCATTTTTAATATAGATTATTTCATTCTTATCAAAATGCATGGAATAGTTTTCATAATAAACAATTGCTAGGTCATAAAATAATTTGTACATTTCTGTTGTGACATCCAGTCTTCATTAGATGTCTGTTAGTTCTAGTTTATTTAAAGTATTGTTCCATTCTTTCATTTTCTTCTGCTTAGTTGTATCCAGTGTTAGTTATTATTGAAGTCTCCAATTATTGTTGTTTTTGTCTCTTAAAAATCGAACAATTTGTAAATGTACATTTTTTATTAACATAAACATTTACAATATATGTTAAGAGAAATTGGTCAGGAAAATAATTTTTAAAAAAACATAGAAAAAGAAACCTGTATGTAGAAGTAAAGCTGAAAACAGTTTTTTAAATCCCTGTTGGAGGGGCACCTGGGTGGCTCTGTCAGTTATGCGTCTAACTCTTGGTTTCAGTCACAATCTCAAGGTCTTGAGATCAAGTCCTGTGTCTAGCCTCCTTGGGATTCTCTCTCGCCCTCTCTCTCTCTGTCCCTCCCCACTCACTATAAATAAATAAACTTTTAAAAATGTTAAAAATAAATCCCTGTTGATGAAACAGTAACTTTGTTTTTATTGTGTTGATTTATATCTGTTATATGTGAGGAATATATTAAATCTCCATAATCCCAAGCTACCTCCAAAAGCCTCTAGCCTATCCAATTAGTACTGTTCATTTATATATTTTCCTCTTAAATTCTATCAATTTTTTCATCATGTATTTTGTAAATTTCTTGTTAGGTGAGTATAGACTTATAATTAAAAAAAAATTTTTTTTAACGTTTATTTATTTTTGAGACAGAGGGAGACAGAGCATGAATGGGGGAGGGGCAGAGAGAGAGGGAGACACAGAATCAGAAGCAGGCTCCAGGCTCTGAGCCATCAGCCCAGAGCCCGACTGGTACTCATGGACCGCGAGATCGTGACCTGAGTTGAAGTCGGACGCTTAACCAACTGAGCCACCCAGGCTCCCCTAGACTTATAATTTTTATATATTCCTTATTTTTGACACTTTTATTCTTTTTTTTAGCACATTTATTTTCTCTACACCAAATCTGACATGTACAGAACCACACCTTTTAATTTAATTTAATTTAATTTTATTTATTCTCTTAAGTAAGCTCTAGGCCCAACCTGGGTCTTGAACTCATGTTCCTAAGTTCAAGAGTTGCATACTCTACTAACTGAGCCAGTCAGGCACCACTTGACACTTTATCCTTACAAAATGTTCTTTGTCACTAGTAACAGTTTTGGTATTCAAATCTATTCAGTTTTACATTAGTCACTCAAGCCAACCTTTGGTTGCTGTTTGCATGGTATATCTATTTCTGTAGTTTTACACTTAACCTGTTTGTCTTTGAATCTACTTTGTGTCTGTTCTTAAGATAGTACAGTTGAATCGTATTTTATATCTATTCTGTCAATCTCCATCCTTTGGTTGGAGTTTTCAATTCATTTTAGTTAATGTAATTACTGATTGTAAATAGGTATTATATCTGCTGATTTCTTTGTTTTTCTATATGTCATCTCATTTTTTATTCATCTGTTTCTCCCTTAATGCTTCTTTGGTTTAAATAGATATTTTCTAATATAGCAGTTTAATTTAGTTAAGGTTATCCAGAGATTTGTTATAATGATTTGACTCATACTGTTATGGAAGCTGGCAAGTCCTAAGATCTTAGGGTGAATTGGCATTGTAGAGACCTTGAAGAGCCAATTGTGAATTTCCAGTGCGAAGGTCAACAAACTTGAGACCCTGGAAGATTTAATGTTTCATTTGGAGTCTAAAAGGTATCATGTAGGAAGAATTCTATCTTACTCAAGGGTATGTCAGTCTTTAGTTTTATTTAGACTTTCAGCTGTTGGATGATGCCAACTCATATTAGGTAGGCCAGTCTGCTTTATGTTGTCTAATTTAAATGCTAATCTCTTTGAAAAATACCCTCCTAAGCAGAAACCCCCAGGATAATGTTTGAACAAATAATCTGAGCACTTTGTGGTCCACTGGAATTCAATGTAAAGTTAACCATCACATATTTTTTCATTTATTTTACTATGTTTTTGAGTTACTTTCTTAGTGGTCCCTGGGGGTCACAAGTAACACCATAATTTGTAACAGTCTAGTTCAGATAATGATAATGATGCAGTATTAATTGTATAAAATCTTTAGTTTTTATAGACCTTCCATTTATCCTCACTTTGTGATGTTATTTTCATATAAATGACTAAACTATATATGTGGTATGCTCATAAACACAGATATAATTGCTGCTTTAATCTGTTGCCTTTCAAATTAGATGGAAGATAATAGGTATAAGGTAAAAACTACATTTATAGTGTCTATTGTTTTTACTTATATACAGGCATGCATTGCTTTATTCCACGTTGCAGTTGTGTTGAACAAGTCTGTTGGCATCATTTTTCCAACAGCATTAGCTGACTGTGTGTTTCTTTGTCACATTTTGGTAATTTTTGAAATATTTTAAGCTTTTTCATTAGATTTATGGTGATCTGTTATCTATGATAACTTTCTGAAAGCTCAGATTATGGTTAGCAGTTTTTAGTAATAAATTATTATTGGTACTGTTTTTTTGTAATAAATTAGTTTTTAATCAAGGTATGTACACTACACGTTTATTCAACACTGAGGTTAGGGTCACAGACCTCCTGCACATTCAAGAACCCATGTATAACTTTTGACTCCTCAAATACATAATTAATAACCTAGTTTTATTGGAGGTCTTACCAATAACATTAACAGTCAGTTAACATATATTTTGTATATGTATAACATATGCTTATTGTAAAGTAAGCTAGAAAAAACAAAATGTTATTATGAAAATAATGATGATGAGTAAATATTGACATTACTGTATTTATTGAAAAACTTCTGCAGATAAGCCAGAATAGACATTTCCAATCCGTGTTGTTCAAGGGTGTATCGTACTTTGTTCATTTATGATGTAATACTATTGCACACCTAACAGGGTATGGTATTAGTGTGAAAATATCTTTTATATGCACTGGAATACAAAAAAAATTCATTTGACTCAGTTTATTGTGATATTAGCTTCATTGAGGATTTTAGAATATAAACCACAAGATCTAAGAGATATATGCCTGTAGTCACCTTTATTAGTGCTCTTAATTAAAAAAAAATTTTTTTAACGTTTATTTATTTTCGAGAGACAGAGCGTGAGCAGGGGACGGGCAGAGAGAGAGGGAGACAGAATCTGAAGCAGGCTCCAGGCTCTGAGCTTTCAGCACAGAGCCCGACGCAGGGCTCAAACTCACAGACCAAGAGACCATGACCTGAGCTGAAGTCGGATGCTTAACCCACTGAGCCACCCAGGTGCCCCAGTGCTCTTAATTTTTCATGTATATTCAAGTTACTGTCCAATGTCTACTTACTTCAGCCTGATGGACTCCTTTTAGTATTTCATTTAGGCAAAGTCTGTTAGTGACAAATTCTTTCATTTACAAATATCTTTTTTTCCCCTTCATTTTTAAGGATAGTTTTACTCCATATGGAATTCCGGAATTAAAGTCCTTTTCTTTAAAACTTTGAAACTGTTGTATCCCTACATTATGGTCCTTATGGGTTCTGATGAAAAATCAGCTGTTAATCTCATTGAGTATCCTTTGTACATGATGAGTCACTCTTTTCATGCTGATTTCAAGATTCTCTCTTCATCCTTCATCGGTTTGATTCTAATATGTGACTGTGAGGATGTGTTTCAATTCATTCCACTTATATTTTGTTGAGCTTCTTAGATCAGTAAATACATGTATTTAATCACATTCGGAAGGATTTTGGTTATCATTTCTCCAAATATACATTTTTCCCCCTTGTCTTGTTCTACTCCTGTGTCTCCAGTTGTGCCTATTTCAGAATGCTTGTTTGTGTCACAGATCTTTTAAGCTCATCAATATTGTTTTTTCCCCCTCTTTCTGTTAAGATGCAGTGAACTCTAGTGACCTACCCTCAAATTCACCTTTTCTTTCTTTTGCCTGCTGAATTCTGTTGTCAAGCACTTCTAGTGATTTTTCATTTGTTATTGTTCATATCAACTCCAGGATTTCTTTTTGAGTCTTTTATTTTTTAAGCTTGTTTATTTATTTTGAGAGACAGGGAAAGAGCAAGGGAGGGGCAGAGAGAGAGGGAGGGAGAGAATCCCAGGCAGGCTCCATGCTGTCAGCACAGAGCCTGATGCGGGGCTTGAACTCACGAACCGTGAGATCATGATCCGAGCCAAAACCAAGAGGCAGGCGTTTAACTGACTGAGCCACCCAGGCACCTCTCTTTGAGTCTTTTAAAAATAACTACGTGTACATTTTATTGATATTCTGTTTGGTAAGACAAACTTTTCATACTTTTCATTAGTTCTTTAATCTTGCTTCCCAATAGTTCTTTGATTGAATTTAAAGTAGCTGATTTAGTTTTTGTCTAGTAATCCCAATGGATTGTCTTCCTCAGGGACAGTTTTCTTAAAATTTTTTATACTATGTACCATCTTGTTCATTTGCATATTAGTCTTATTGTCCAAAACCAGACATTTAATATAATTCAGCAATTCTAGAAATAAAATTATTTTTTCTCTCCAGGATTCGTTGTTATTTTTTCTGTTTTTACTAGTTACTGAATTTTCCTAATTGTGTTTTTTTTCTGCCTTTTTCTCCCATTTCATTCTATTCAGCTGGCTTTGTTGCTGGCAAATGTCTTATATTCCTAACAATAAGTCCCCTATGGACATCTCTTTCCCCAGGGCTTCATTTTAAGCTTTTTGTTTGGCCTGTTTGCAACAATTCTTATCCTCTGCCTGAGGCTGCTGTGGTAACAAAACATTGCTACTCATTATATTTTACAAATGATCCTAGGTAACAGTTGTTCTCACCTGGCAAAACTTGATTCAGGTCAAAGAAAATGAGGCCTTGGAATCAGGTCTTCTAGGAAACCACCAGATTGGTTAAGTAATGATCATTCTCTAGTAATGCACTTTTGAAAGAGCTCCATCTCAGTTCCCATTCAATTAGTTATCAAGCTACTTGTTTTCATAGTGAAAGGTTGTTTATTTTCAAGGTTAACACACGTTTGGGGCACGGGCGATGAGAATAGAGCAAGTTATATTGCCAAAAATTTTCCCATTATTACTGAGATGCAGCTATTTCATTATTATATTCTCTCGAATTGTTGCAAGGCTTTGTTTTATTTCTATAGTTCTCAACAAATTTACTATGACAATTATGTCAGTGTTATTTTTTATTTTATTCAGGTGATGATTTTGCAAGGTCCTTAATCTGCTATTCCCAGTGGTAATCTGTCATTTTCTGGTGTTTTTAAAAGGTATATATGTTTTAGTAGTTTATTTCAATTAATCATGTCATACATACTCTGGAATGTGGTAACCTCATTTTGAGAAAACTATTGTATGAAGAAGAGGGAAGAAGCTCTTTTTCTAATAGAAACAATAAATTTGCAACAATTAGAGTTTCTTCAAAGGTAGGACAAGTCACTTTGTCAAATAAGCACTTTCTTAGGTCATCTTTCAAGGGTACCACTGAAAATCTCCTTTGTGGTCTGTAATGAAGTTTTGAATTAAAGGAATTCTAAAATCTATTCCAATAATGAGTTTTTCCTAAAAATCTATTATTTCAGTTTATTGAGAATATCAATAAAATTCCAATTCCAAAAAACAATGCATCTATGTGTGAAAGTTAGTATTAGTACATGAAGAAATAATATCTTTAAGTGGAGGTATAAGGTGTGTATATATAATTATTTAAAGAGCGAATTTCACAATCACATACTCATTTGAGGACTGAGACTAATATTAGAATATATTATCATAGAAACATGCTACTGAAAAGTCATGAGGGAGCATAAGACAAGCTGACACCCCACAAACACTGCCTCCCCCCACCCCATAAGATCTGTGTGATATTCCTCAGGCACTCCTGGATGCCCAAGAATAAAGGAAAGGAAAGAAAACAAATGGTTAACTGATAGAGATCACAGTCCTGCAGGACAGGAGTCTCCATCAGTTTACAAATATCTTAGTCAATTACAAGAAAAAGGCAATCTCATCAATAGCCTAATGTCCGGAAACCTATAGACTTTGCTTCCTGGATCCCCAACAGCACCTTGTCCTCCATAGTGATGGGGGGACAAAGGCAAGAAGGAAATGGCAGGTAAAATTAAAATTGCTTGTAACCTGCAGCCCATTGACAAATACTTGAGGCAAATACAGAGTATAACATTTCTCCAGGAACCCCCTATCCCCCTAATGTTAATGCCTTACCAAAGGGAAAACAACCTTAGCTTGATAATAACTGTGAGTCTTCTTTAGCATATGAAAACAGCTTTGGAAACTTGCTCTTGTCTTTACCTCCCCCAACTCCATAGTATATAACCAGTCAGTCTTTACTACCCCAGTGTAGCTCTTTCTGCCTAGGGGTCCTGTCCCCATGCCTTAATAAAATCACCTTTTTGCACCAAAGGCATGTCAAGAATTCTTTCTTGGACATCAGCTCCATACCCACATCACTCCAAAACCCCATCAAAAAAGATAAAAGATACCCAGATGAAATTATTGAATTTTTTTTCAGCTTCTGCAATTTTTGTTAAGAAGGAGCTAATTTGTATTTTAATGATCAACATTTACTCATGGTATATATGACCCTGACATTTATTGTAAAAGATACCCAAATGAATATAAAACATGTCCAATTTTGTGAATACTCAATAACTACAATACAAATAGGAAATGTCACAAAACCAATAGGTGTTGTGGCATTTTTAATTTTTTTATCTTTATTTTTGAGAGAGAGGGACAGAGTCAGAGCACGAGCAGGGGAGGGACAGAGAGAGAGGGAGACACAGAATCTAAAGCAGGCTCCAGGCTCTGAGCTGTCAGCACAGAACCCGAAGTGCGTCTTGAGCTCACGAAATGTGAGATCATGACCTGAGCCAAAGTGGGACGTTCAACAGACTGAGCCATCCAGGTGCCCCGTAACATTTGTAATAATGACAATATGATATGTTAGAACATAATTTCATTCTTTTTGTAATTTAACCTCTGGTTTTCTGCTAGTTTCCATGTGTAATTGCTGTGTTCCTCATTGTTACTCTAGTATTTGTATGTTTGTCCTACCTAATATCTTTCTAGTACATTTTCAGTGACATCCTTATTTTTGTATAATGGCTTTTTATAATGGAAAAAGTAAGGAATATTTGCTTGTGCCTCTGTAAAGTAATTATGTCCACCCCAAAGTGGCCCTTTTACTTGAAAGACTACTCTGTCTAGGCTCCTATATTACTTAACATATTCTTTGTATGTTTTATATGTCCATTAAACATATGTATGTGAAACGGCACTTCAAAATAAAACTTGAAGGGCACCTGGGTGGCTCAGTGGTTAAGCATCTGACTTCAGCTCAAGTCGTGATCTCACTGTCCATGAGTTTGGGCCCCAAGTCAGACTCTGTGCTAACAGCTCAGAGCCTGGATTCTGCTTCAGATTCTGTGTCTCCCTCCCTCTTTCTCTGCCCCTCCCCCACTCACACTCTGTCTTTCTCTCTCTCTTTTAAAAGTAAAAACCAAAAAAAAAAACATTAAAAAATAGAGACTGTTCCTTACGCCTTTCTAAAATAAAACATCAACACATAGTACTGTGCATATATTTTATCTATACTCACACTTCAAGCCATAGAAGACTAGTTTGGATTGAAGAAATAGGTTGAAAGTAGAATGAGAACAATTACTGAGATATTCATGTTATTTGTCGTTTCAGTTGTATTCTTTTCTGCACTTTCTAATGCTTCATAATCATCTTGGGAAACAGAAGCTATCATATGAATAAAAGAATCTGAAAAGTCAGCAGGCTGAAGTGTGAAAGCAGAGTTGTAAGGTAAGGATTATTTAGTCTGGACGAATTAAATTTGAGAAGAGAAAAAACTAGCTTCTGTGAAATCCTGAAAGGAGGAGAGTGTAATATTGCCTTTTGAAGTGCTTTCTTTTTTGTTAACATGTATGTATATTTTCTTTCATTTTTTAAAATTTATTTCTTTATTTTGAGAGAGAGAGAGAGAGAGAGAGCAAGCAAGGGAGTGGCAGAGAGAGAGAGAGAGAGAGAGAACGAATCCCAAGCTGACCCCGCACTGTCAGAGCAGAGCCTGATATGGGGCTCAAACTCAGAAGCCATGAGATGGTAACATGAGCTTAAATCAAGAGTTGGATGCTTACCCAACTGAGCCACCCAGGCTCAGTATATTTTCTTGATAAAGATTAAAATGTAGAAAAACTAGAGTAAAAAGGGGAAGTCCGACCAACCCCAACCTATTTAATTTCCCTCTTCTCTTCATAGAAGTTCAGCTTTCATCTGGTTTTTCATGAATTTGTATGTTTATAATCATGTGCATACACACACTTACAGTTATTCTTTATTATGCTTTAATTATCTGGTCATTTTTTTCTTGTTACTCATGGGTTCTAGTTCATTCCTTATTTGATAGTATATATGATAAATGTGTTTATCCACTCATTTATTGAGGGACATCTAGATATCAAAATTTGCTACTATAGACAACTATTAGACAAGTGGTTTTTAGGTTTTTTTCAGTCTAAACTGATAAACTGTGATTTTTAACGGGTGTCTTTAATCCATTGTCTTTTCTTATGGGTTCTGTGTATACTTGTTACAAATATCATATTTTATACATGTTTATTTTTTATAGTTTATTCCATATACCATAGTGTGGTCAGCACAGTCTTTCATTGAAATATCACTGTTCTGATTTACTAACCCAAGTAGCATTCTGAGAAAAAGCTATATACATATTTTGTGATAAACTATATTACGTATACTATAGTGTGATAGACACATTTATTCACTGAAACCACACTGTCTTGATGCAAGGAATGGGTAGCATTCTCTGAAACATCTTTTATAAATGTGTATTTTCATAGAGTATTATATACAAACTTGTACCTATTTCATCCATTGAAATAAGAATACCTGGATGCAACGAAAAGTTTACACTCTTTAAATGTATCCAATATGTATGTGTTTTCTGAGTGTATTATATGCAGCACAATGTGGTGAAGACATTTAGTTACCATAATAACAATACCGTGATGGAATGAATAACTGGCACTCTATGAAACATCTTGTATACATGTTCTTTATCTATTACATGTACCATTTTTGTTGAGTAATTTTTTGTCATACTGAAAAACACATTGCATGGAATCAGCCCTTTTAAAAAATTCAGTGGACAGTACGGCATTTTTAACTATAAGCAGAATATTGGACAGTATCTCTCAAGAACTTTTTTATCTTTCGTAACTAAAATTTTACACTCATTTAATGGCAGCTCTTTATTTTCCCTTTTCCTCAGTGCTTATCAACCACCATTCTACCTTCTGCCTTTGTAAGTTTGATTACTGTAGATGCCTCATAGAACTAGAACCATGCAGTAATTTTCCTTTTGTGACTGGCTTATTTCACTTATGTTCTTAAGAAGTTATCACATATGACAGGATTTCCTTCATTTACATAACTAAATAATATCCCATTTTATTTGTTTACCGCCATTTCCTATTCATTCACCTATCAATGGAAATTTAGGTTGTTGGAACCTCTATAAAAAATGCTGGAATGAATTTGGAAGTAAAACTACCTTCTTGAGATCCTAATATCCATTCTTTTGGATAAATATCCTGAAGTGGAAATTTTGGATCATATAGTATTTATTAGAATATTTTTTTGTGGCACACCTATGCTGCTTTCCATCATGTCTGTACTAGTCTACAGCAACAGGAACAGTGTACCAGGCTTCCTTTTTCACTGTACTGCCACTAGCATTTGTTATCTCTTCTATTTTCAATATTAGCCATCTTATGTGTGAGGGGATAGCTCAATGTAGTTTTCATTTGCATTTTGGTGGTGACTGGAAATGTTGAGCATCTTTTCGTATGCCTATTGGCCATTTGAATGTCTTTCTTTGAAGTCATTTCTTTGAAAAATGTCTATCCAAAATATTCACCCATTTTGTAATCAGATTATCAGTGTTTTGCTACTGAGATGTAGGAGTTCCTAGAATATATTGGGTACTAACTGTTCTCAAATATATAGTTTACAAATATTTTCTTTCATTCCTTAGATTTCCTTTTCACTCTGTCACCATTCCCTTTCTGGTGCAGAAAATTTTCTGCTTGATACAGTCCCACTTGTGTATTTTTGTTCTCGATGCTTTTGTTTTTTGTGTCCTGTGTAAGGAATGATGGTTAAAAACCAATGTCATGAAGCTTTCACCTCTGTTTTTTCTAAGAGTTATACCATTTCAAAAGGTTTTATATTTAAGGTTTTAATTCATTTTGAGTTAATTTTTGTGTATGGTATACATACAATAAAGGTCCAATTTCATTCGTTTGCATGGGGATATCTAATTTTCCCACATGACTTATTGAGGAGACTTTCCACATTGTGTATTCTTGACACCTTTATGGAATATCACTTGATTGTGTGTGCATGGTTTTATTTCTGGGCTTTTTATTCTGTTCTATTGGTCTTTATATTTCTTTTGTAATAAGTTTTTTTTTAATGTTTTGATTACTCTGTGTAGTACATTTTGAAATCAGGAAGTTTGAAGCTTTTATCTTTGTTCTTATATCTCAATATTATTTTGGTTATTTTTGTTTGTGTTCCATATAGATTTTGAGATTGTTTTTGATACTTTTATCAAAAACTGCCATAAGTATTTTGAGAAGATAGCCTTGAATCTATATGCATCACTTTGGGAAATATGGACACTTTTTTATTAAGTGTTCTAATTCATGAACATTTCTTTCTTTCTTTCTTTCTTTCTTTCTTTCTTTCTTTCTTTCTTTCTTTAATTTTTTTGCCCATTCAGTTTCTTTTATCAGTGTTTCATAGCTTTTGGTCTACAGATCTTTCACCTATTTGATTACATTTATTTGTAGGATTTTTCTTCTGTTTGGGGTATAAATGCTTTTTTGTTTTTTTATTGTAAATCGGATTGTTTTCTTAATTTCCTTTCACGTGGATTTTGGTAGTGTATAGACATGCAATTTTTTTCTCAATGTTTATTGTTTGAAAAGAAATTTATTGTACTTGTTTATTCTAAAGGTTTTTTGCTGTTGTTGAATCTTTAATGTTTTCTATATACTGGATGGTGTTACCTGGAGACAGAAAATTTTAATTCTTTATGGATGACTTATATTTGTTTGTTTTTCTTCCCTAATTGTTCTGAATAGGTCAGGTAGTTTCACAAGTTGCTAGAATGGCCATACTTGTCTTTCTTAGATGAAAAGTTTTCAGTTTTTCATCATTGAATATAATCTTTGTTATGGGATTATCATATATGGCCTTTATGATGTTGTAATGCTGTTCCTCCTTTGAGTAGACAATGTATGGCTCTGTTTCTAACCATGCTCTTTAAAAAAAAATATATTCATTTATTTTTTAGAGAGGTAGAGAGAATATGAGCCAGGTAGGGGCATTTAGAGAGAGAGAGAGAGAGAGGGAGAGAGAGAGAGAGAGAGAATCGCAAACAGGATCTGCGCTGTCAGTACAGATCCTGAAGCAGGACTTGAACTCACAAACTGGGAGATCATGACTTGAGCCAAAATCAAGAATCAGCCACTTAACCAACTGAGCCACCCAGGCACTCCTCTCACCACACTCTTAACCCGAGCAGCCACAAAAATGATCACCTATCTTCTCCACCATTGGCCTTCTCCATAATGTATTAGGGTTGAATGAAGCTTTGGACATTTTTGTGTTTGTTTCTTTTTGTACCAGGATTCGTTTCCTTTCATCAGAACTAAATGAAGGTGGATAATCACATGTCAACATAATTGGGTTTTTTTCTGTTTTATTCTTCCATAATAAGTGTTTTCTTGTTTTTGTTTTTGTTTTTGTTTTACATTTTAAGGGTAATTCATTAAGAGGTAACAGGAATAATGCTGTTCATTCCATGTTTGGAATAGGGGTGTTATCCTTTAATCAGACTAACAGAATAGGAAGAGATAGAGCAGAAGCAGAATAAAAGGACATACTAGCAGAGATACTTTAAAAATAATTAAAGGAGGGCACCTGGCTGGCTTAGACTGTAGAGTGTGCAATTCTTGATCTTGGTGTTGTAAGGGTGAGTCCATGTTGGGCATAGGGATTACATAAAAAAAAAACCCCAAAACAACGAAGGACATTGTCCAAAAGATTTAAGAAACCTTAAATATTCCAAGTAGGAGAAATAAAAGGAAATTGTACAGTAGGCCCATGTTGATGAAATTATTGATATTTAAAAGTGAGGTCATATAGGATATCTTCGAAGAGAAAATATACTTAAGAGATGAGCAACCAGTGAATTTACTGTTGACTTGTCAACAGCAGTGATGGAAGCCAAAGGCCAGCAGAATATTATACTTTTGCCAAAAAAAACCCCTAAAGCGCAACGTAGGATAATGCATTCAATGAAAATGTTATTCACAGCTGAAGGAGGATCTAAAACTGAATGGATGGTAAAAGAATTAATGTGTTCCACAATACGTATATGATCTAGGAAGAGAGAAAATGTATTGGTCCACTTTAGAATTAATTTAAATATGCATGCACAAATTTCCAGAGAAAGCACTAAAAGAATAGAAATGGAATGTATATATTTTAAATTAATGGAAAGAATAATGCGGCAAGATTGAAAAATCAGTTTCAAAGGAAGGAAAAAGGAATCAAAGATTATTTTGGGACAAAATAAATGGTGTGAATAAATCCTATAGGCGTTAAATATAAATTAAATATACATTACTTACAAGTGGACTCATTGTTTCCATTAAAAGACCAACTTTCTTAGAAAGGATTCAAAATGGTTAGCAAGGCTGGCCCGCAGGCACTATGGTCTTCATCACCACACAGCTTTGCCTCCCTGAGAGGTACTGGAGAGTCTAAGAGGTGCTTCAACTCGCAGGGCATTTCCAGGGAAGGAAGAATCAGCGCTACAGACTGGTGGTCGGAGCTGTCACTAGAACTTTTGTGAAATGTAAAAAAGTGCGAAGACTGAAGAGGAGCATGAGGACACTCTGGATTAATAGAATTATGCCTGCATCCCAGGAATACAGCCTGCAGTACACCCAGATTTCATTGTCAATTTAATTAAGTGCCAGGTGGAGGTCAACGGAAAGTACTTGAAGGTCTAGCCATCTAGGAACCAAAGACTTTTAAATCTTTGACTGCTTTGGCCATCAGAAGGCAACAGGAAGGATTTGCGGATGAAGTTTTGGAGTGATGGGGGGCTCATGGGGTCCAGAGCTGATGGCCAAGAAAGAATTCTTGAAGATGTCATTGGTGTAAAAAGGTGAAAATAAAAGGTGATTTTATTAAAGCACGGAGGCAGGACCCGTGGGCAGGAAGAGCTGCACTGGGGTTGTGAGGGGTAACTGATTATATACCCTCAGGCTGGGAGGGGGTCAGGGATAGAGTATGTCTCTAAGGAATTTTGGAAGCAAGGTTTTCAGGACCTTGAAGGGCAGCTGTTGCTAGGGAAGCACCATTTATTACTGTTTAATAAAACCACAGTCATGAGACCCTTAAGATGTATATTGATGGGTCATACACTTGCAGAATGATTGCCAGCATATATCTTAGGGCAGTTGAGATAAAGGAAGTAGACCTACAGGATCCTCGAGGTTGGGATTAATCTTAAGCCAACGTTCTCTTTTGACCCCAGCAAAGTGTCATCCTTGAGGCAGTGGAGCTCCTAGAGTGACATCACTCTGCCGGTCTCAAGGACTTGTCAGTGGGCTAAAGGCAGTAAGGGAATTTCATTTTTCATTTGCCTTAGTTTCCCACATTACCATGGCAAGCACTTATACCCCTTTCTTTTGTTCTTGGGTAGCCAGCCAGGAGTGTCTGAGGAATATCACACATATTCCACCCGGGATGGGGGTGTGAGCGTGCCATCCTATATTTTGCCCTCAGCTTGCCCCAAGCTCCCTCATCATCGCTACTGCCTTTGGCACCAGGAATGAGCCTGAAGGTCTATTTTCCAGAGTGGTGCAGTATCACTGAGGGGGAGTCCAACACTGCCTGCCATTTGCAGCTGAGTGTCTTAGGAAAAGATTTTTTTCTCCCTGATGATCACTCTAACTAAAATAGAGGCTAAAAATTACCTGTAAACAGTGTATATGTTCTCTTGTAAACAGTGTATATGTTCGGTAGGCAATCATATTAATTTACATTTTAGTAACTGGTTTTAGAGAAGGGTTTCTTCCCTCATTGGAACAGATTCAGAAATCTCTTGCACAGATTCTGTGAATAAAGCTCATGTGGTATTGAAGAAAAAAAGATCAACAGTATGCAGTTTATAACAGATACACTCATAAAATGTAAGTATGCAAACAGATTGATGTACAAGGATGGAGTAGTTTAAAACATATAAATATTAATCAGATAGTTTATATCATTATATTTTAATATTATAAGTGTATAAAGGGATAAAAATTATATTTAGATACATTCTTGTTTTCACTTAGAAAGTTACAATAGAGTATCCTATAATACCTGATTATGTCCACTTAAAATATATAAAGCAAAAATTTAGAGAACCACAACTTACAAAAGAAGTTCACAATTATGATAGGGGATATCATTACATCCCTGTACAGTGATAATAAGGTTTTACAAGTCATAAAGAAATAAATGTATCTAGGGGTGCCTGGGTGGTTGAGTCGGTTGAGCATCTGACTCTTGATTTTGGTTCAGGTCATGATCCCAGGGTTGTGGGATCAAGCCCCACATTGGGGCTTAAGGCTCCTTCTTCTCCTCTCCCCCGACTTGCATTCACTCTCTCTAACTATATATATATATATATATGTGTGTGTGTGTGTGTGTGTGTATCTAAAATCAAGTCATCTGAATGACTCATGGATACTGTAGTATTTTACCTTGTCAACTTCCTCCTTCTGATTTTTACCACCCCCCTCCTCTTTCTTCTTCTTTTCCTTCTTCTACTATTCCTTTGTCATAGGGCTTCCATGATTGTACCCTCTGCTTTTCTTCTTATCCTCTCATCTTTTTCTTCCTTTTATTCATTCCTTTTCTTATTACCAGTGTGGTATCGGTATTTCCCAATTTTTGACCTTAACTCTCTTTACTTGGTTTAATCTTCACAAATTTAACTATGACTGAAACACAGCTGGACTCCAAAATCTGTTATTTTTAAAATGTTTATTTTTGAGAGAGAGAAAGAGAATGAGCAAGACAGCATGAGCAGGGGAGGGGCAAAGAGAGAGGGGGACAAGGATCCAAAGCAGGCTCTGTGCTGACAGCAGAGAGCCCTATGCGGGCCTTGAACTCATGAACTGTGAGATGATGACCTGAGCTGAAATTGGATGCTTAACCAACTGAGCCACCCAGGTGCCCACAAAATCTTTCTCTCTAAATCTAACCTCAGTTCTGAGCTCTAGGGAACCAGAAATATAAATACCGTGATAGTATTTGAGTACTATTCATTTATTGAAACATTTATTGACTAGCTATTAAGTTATAGGTACTGTATAAGTAAGAGTTTCAGTAGACAGAGATTCCAGCCAATATGTTCAATCAAATCATACTGGTTCTTAGTTATTGTTTTTGTTGACATGTCACAGTAAACTATAAATCATGTAGGGAATTACTTCTGGGGCACATAAGAAATCAGGAAGACTTAAAAAGTTATACATCATCTGAGTTGTGAAAGTGTGATATTAATAAGAAAAAGAAAACATTGTGAAAGTGAATGAAGGAAATAGAAAAAATACTGGATGAGCAAACTTGAATGCTTATAAAACGTGTGATAATCTTCTGTATGATTTACTGCACAATAAGGTTGTTAATTAAAGCAAAAATATGATGTCAAACTTTTTTGATTGCCAAATCTTAAAAAACCTGATGAGCCCAGTAGTTTCAGTCTGTCACCTCTTAATACACTCTTGTTTCTTTGTTCAGGAAACTGACCTGTAAGGAGCACATCACTTGAGTTTCCTTTTCCTCCATCATCTGGTTGGATTAAGGAGTATATCAGAGTGTAAGGAGAGAGTGATTTCAGAGAAATTATTCTGGTTGCCTTCCTGTGGACTGGTCTCTGGGTCATCTCATCCCTTGAATAAAAGTCCAAAAATATTTCCAAGACAACTTTCTATCTTTTAATGCTTTCCTGTTACTACTCTCTCTATCCTTATCCATTTGGGATGCAGAAGTTGTAACAGTCCTGGGATACTGCACCATCCCTTTTTTTACACTGCTCTATGCCTATTATTTGTAAATAATTTCCTTCATTCTAATTTTTGGGTGCCATCTGTTTTGTGGTACCCCTCGAGTGAGACAATAAATGGTACTAGAAGTGGATCTAAGACCCAGTCTCAAAATATGTGTTGCAATTGAATTATTCACATATTCATGGAATGGAAGGAAAATTTCATTGTTGAGAAGTGTTACCTGTATAATCATTGGTATTTTGTGACATCACAGGTACACAAATCACCTTCAATATCTTACATAGATGGTAGGTACAGTTTTTGGTTCTAAGTCAGAATATAACACTAATAGCACACCATGCTTCTTAATATATATGATGGACTTGTTGTGTTCCCTGTGTTTAGAGATCTATATTTCTCATCTAGATGAAGGACAAGAATAGATAACGCTGCGAGGTAAGGAATGGAATTTCATCATATTTCTGTTTTTCCCTTGAGATACACTTTCAGTCTTGCTCCAGGTGGCGACATGTATGGAGTACATTGGTGGGTGTCCTTTCCAATGCTTTTTAATGTGCATCAGTAAGGAGCCTTGAGAAGAGATCAGAGCAGTGTAAAAGAGTAGCATACAGACATTGATTTCCCAGACGCACTCCTTGCAGGATTGGACAGTGGCTGAGCTATGTCTTTTGTCTGAAGTTCCTACCCTCTCTGAAGGGGACTTATGAGACTTCCTTCCTTGCTCTAGTACGCCCTCCCACTCCTCATCACTTATGAGCCAGTAATGGTCACAGCTCTGGGATGCCACACAATCCCACGTCTTTTCCCTACAACCTGCCCACACCACTTAACATTAATTCTTTTATTAAATCATCCTTTATTTATCATCATTTGACTGCCCATCTGTTTCTGGAGCACTGATTCTTCTGATAATATTTGTAGAGATGTGGGGAAAGGAAGTTTTTCACATCTGTGGTGAAAATTGTGTTGATAAAATTACTTGTGAGAACAGTTGGGTAGTAGCCATAAAGTTGGAATGCATATATCCTATAACACAGCAATACTGTTTCAAGAAGAAATTTTTAAGCGTGTGCAGAGGGATTCATGTGTACTCATGGCTCCTTGCCATAATGTTTATTATGGTGATGGTGTATAAACAATCCATCTTTACCCCAAAGAGTGGTTGAAAAAATAAATGATTTCATTATGATACAGAATACCAGGCAGCAGTTAAAATGAGTAATGTATACCTATTCATATAAGAGCATGGACAAAGCTCAGAAATACTGTGAAATTAAAAAGGTGGAAATGAGTTTGTACAATATGTTTTAAAACCCATAAATAAAACTATTTATTGTTAATGTATACATACAAATATAGTAAAAATTAGAAAACATAGTGGATGTATTAGTTATGTATTCCTGTGTACCAAATTGCACTGAAGCTTCAGTACCCAAAATAGCAAATATTTATTATCCTACAGTTTCTGTGGTTCAGGAATCCACGTGCAACTCAGTTGTTGCCTCTATTTCAAGGTTTTTCTTGAGGTTGTAGTCAAGCTGTCAGCAGGGATTGCACTAATCTCGAGACTCTACTGGGGCTAAGAGATGCACTTCTAAACTGGCTCATGTGGGGGTTGCCAAATGTTATTTTCTCACAGGCTCTTCATGTCTTGGGGACTCCATTCCTTACCATGATAGGGGGGCCCTTCCTTCGAGGTTATGGCAGCTGGATTCTCGAGGGAAGGTAAGCAAAGAATGAGAGTGAGGGCTCAGGATCGAAGCCACAATCATTTTGTAACCTGACCTCAGAGGTGACTTCTCATCACTTTGGCCATATTCTATTTGTTAGAAGCATGTCTCTATTTCGTAATGATGGGGAAAGATTACCGTCGGGCATGAATACCAGGAAGTAGGACTCATTGGGACCATCTTAGAGGCTGCCTCCCACAAAGGTGTATGACACGCAGTGAACACACCGGGTAATGCTTATTTCTGGAGAGAGAAAGTTGAAAGTGTTACTATGGGGTATGTGCATTAGTTGCAAGTGTAAGATTTTCCTTTAATAGCAGGGTATTTTCTTGTTTGACATAGACATTTGGGGAGAGAACATTGTAGGCAGAATATTGAGAATAAAGGCAAGAAAGAATGGAGCAGCCTTTAAAGTTTTTTTTTAACGTTTATTCATTTTTGAGAGACAGAGCATGAGTGGGGGAGGGGCAGAGAAAGAGGAACAGCCTTTTGAGTAATGGGAAAGGCATGTCGTTTATTATGTCTGAAGCCATATTTTTATACCTTCATTTTTAAGTAGTGCTTAATACAATGTCTTGATCACAATAAATTCTTTTTTTGTATATACATTTTTTTAAATTTTTATTTATTTTTGAGAGAGAGAGCATGAGCAGGGGAGGGGCAGAGAGAGAGGGAGACAGAGGATGCAAAGCGGGTTCTGTGCTGACAGCGGACAGCCAGATGTGTGGCTCCAACTCCAGAGCTGCAACTCCTGAGCTGCGAGATCAGGACCTGAGTTGAAGTCGGATGTCCAACCAACTGAGCCACCCAGGCCCCCCTGACCACAACAAATTCTTAGTGTCCATTTTTCAATTTTGATTGAAAATAGAATAATTCATCCCTAAAAGAAGGACTTTGATATTTGTGTAGGCTGATAACAAGTATTTAGGGCTACACCACTGTTGCTTTGCTATAGATTTGACAGAAATTTTGTTCGGTTCCTTGAATTTCCACCCATTATTTGCTGAAATATACCCTATTAATGAGTTACATGAAGATCGCATAATCTTTTGTGTTAATAGTACTTGTGGCTGTTTTCTCTCCCAAATAGCTTAGATGACTGTAAATTAAAAAAAAATAGACTTTTGTTTCTTTTTATCAGTTTGTCCTGAATTAATTTCAGTTTCTAGTCAGCAGGCCCATTTTGATGATTGTGCCAGCGTGTTTATCCTTCAAGTCTTGCAATCTAATCCCAGTTTTGGGTAATTAAAGTATTTTTTTAATTTTCCAAGTGTGATTTTTTTGAAATTCATTTGTGTCGTTGTTTAAAATATTACGTGAAGTGACCAATTTTCCATGGAACACCATTTGTACTCGACAGACCTACAAAATATGATTAATCACATTTAGGTGTTTAAAGATTTTTTTTTTAATTAATCAAGCCAGCTTGCCACTTCATAGAAGACAACAGAGAGTTACCAATGTTAAATTTTGTGATTTGGGGTAAAAATTAATATCTTGGAAAATTTGTGACTGTTACCCAATAATTAATAGCTTTTCTTATGAGATTGGTGGTCATATTAATACATACTATTTTGGGATATTATATAATGAAAGGTGTTAGCATTTGGAAAACCTGACCAGTAGTTTTCAGATGACCAATGTTTGATGTTACAAAATTAAGCATGGAGTAAAAGGTGCATTCAGAGGGCAAGATAAACCAATGAATTTGAATGTAGCCAACCAAAAAATATATTGTTAAAATTTTACTTTCCACGTTTCAATTAACCTTGAAATGATAGTTGTTCAATTTTGGTGTAGTATCAAATGAGAATATCTACATGTATCTGAAAATGGTTTTAAAATATCTAGTTTCCAATTACATGTCGATGTTTGGCTCAATTTTCATCATATACTTCAACCAATACGATGTATAGCAACAGACTGAATGCAGAGGCAGATAGGAAAACTTAACTCTCTTCTATTAAACCAGATCTTTAAAAAAAATTTTTTTAATGTTTATTTTTGAGAGAAACATAGTGTGAGCGAGGGAGGGGCTGAGAGAGAGGGAGACAGAATCTGAAGCAGGCTCCAGGCTCTGAGCTGTCAGCACAGAGCCCGACACGGGGCTTGAACCCACCAACCGCAAGATAATAACCTGAGCTGAAGTTGGACGCTTAACCGGCTGAGCCACCCAGACATTCCTAAAGGTTTCGTATTATTACAATAATAGCTAATTTACAATTTTTGTCAGTTTTAATTTGAAATATAAAAAATATAAAGAGATATGCTCAAACTTTGCCTACATCCTTATTAGGAAAATCTCTTTAAGGTTCTCAACAAATAAACAGTGAGTGTTAAGTCTTCCTAAAGACCAAATAGAGAATCATTGTTCTAAGAGAAATGCGTCAGAATGTGAAATCCAAGGACTTCTGGGTTTTTTTTAAGAGTAGTAATATTTATAGCATGTCCATGTTTTATACACATTTTGTTATGTAAATTAATCTACTCATATATTCTACGTAAGTTTTTCCCAGTTTCTTTCACCAAAAGATATGAAATTATTTCAATATATCATGTATTTATAAGTATGTTAAATATTGATCAAAATGACTGTGGAAAATACCTATGCATCAAAGAACATTAGGGTTGGAAGAGGCCTTAGAAATCATGTAGTTCAGGAATTGATGAATATTGTATGTGAACCTGCATTTAAATTACTTAGGGAGCCTGAGTTTTAGAGATTGTTGAATGTTACTCTTGGTATTTTGATTCAGTGAGTTGTGATTGGGGCCAGAAATCTGTATTTTATGAAAGCTACTCCAAATTATCACGATGCATAGCTAGGTTGGAAATTAATAGTTTGGTCCAACTCTGGTATTTTTTTTGGCAGAGTTTGAAAATCTATGGCCAGGGGGCCAGATCCTGTCCCCCATCTGTTTTTGCAAATAAAATTTCATTGAGACTCAGCTGTAACCATTTGTTAATGTATTGACTATCAATGATTCTGGGCCTTAGCAGCTGAATTGAGTCATTAAAATAGAGATCTGTGGCTCAGAAAGCATAAAATATATAGTGTCTAGCCTTTTACAGAAAAGGTGTGCTGACCTCCATGCTAGAAGAAAATCAGTAAACTTAAAGGTTGTGAATTTTTTTATGTAGTTTGTATTAGAATTCAAATTAGAAATTAGGTCTCTTACCGTGAGGTTCAGTGTGCTCTCTTATGCCTCATGGTTTCTTCAACACAGAAACTATGCTAGAAATAATTATTTGTTTAGATGCTAAATTTAGGAACAAAGTCTGTTAAGTGACCAACTGCTATAGTGCATTTACATTGTAATTTGATTTGGAATTGTTGTTAAGTTCGAAAGCAACATTCCCTGTAACAAACTTGTTAAAGTGAAATAAATGGGCCAAAATATCTTTTGCTTCCAACTTTATTCCCAGTGGTCCATGACTAAAGTTTCTTTTCAAGTGCTGATTTAAAGAACAGTGGTTATGTAATATTAATTGCTGCCATTTATTTTCTGCTCTTTTATGGCAAGCACTAAAATCTTTGTATACATAATCACAATCGTTTCCAAATTTCTTGAATTCCTTCTCTATCCTGGTGGCGTCATTATTAGCTGTGCATTTATCTGTTGTATGTGATGGGCTTCCCAAGATTTAATTTGAATAAAAGTTTCTGAGGCTTTTTAGAAATACTTGCAAATCACTCCATATCTTATTTACTTCTCATAACTTCCCCATGAAGTTAGTATAATGTTCATTTTAGAATTGATGAAATTGTGAGCTGTGAGTTTCAAGCAATGGACAGAATTTAAACTTATTTTGGTAGGCTCTAAAGGATATGTTCATTCATCACATCACCTGTCAAATTGAGGGAATGCAGTTTTTTTTTCAGTAATCTCTACACCCAGTGTGGGGCTCAAACTCAGAACTCCAAGATCAAAAGTCACACGGTTTACTGACTGAGCCAGCCACTTACCCCAAGGGAATGCAGTTTATAGATATCTTACTTATTTCACTTAACATAATACCCTCGATATCCACCCATTTTGACTCAGATGGCACAATGTTATTCTTTTTTATGGATGCATAATATTCCTGTGTGTGTGTGTGTGTGTGTGTGTGTGTGTGTGTAGTATATTGGTGAAGGGAAGTGGGAAGAGGGAGATACAGGCTCCCAGGCTTGGAATGAATAAGTCACATGAATAAAAGGCACAAGATAAGGAATACAGTGAATGATATGTTAAAGTGATGTAATGTGACAGATGGTAGCTACACTTGTGAACAGAATGTAATGCATAAAATTGTCAAATCACTAAGTTGTACACCTGAAACTAATGTCACATTGTGTGTCACTCTACGCAAACAAAAAAGGAAGAAACTCTTAGAAAATGCTACAGAATAAATTTACCTCCAAAAGGTGCTATGTGAAACAACCCACACACAGGGGTGCCTGGGTGGCTCAGTTGGTTAAGTGTCCGAATTTTGGGTTTTGGCTCAGGTCATGATCTCATGGTTCATGCATTCGAGCCCCACATCAGGCTCTGCACTGACAGTGGGGAGCCTGCTTGGGATTCTCTCTCTCCCTCTCTCTCTGCCCCTCCCCTGCTCATGCTGTCTCTCAAAACAAACAAACAAACAAACAAACATTAAAAAATTAATTTAAAAAAGTTTAAAAAAAAGAAGCCACACATAAAGACTACATATTGTATGTCTGTTTATATGAAATTACAGAACAGGAAATTTATAGAAACAGAAAGCAAATCAGTAGTTGCCTAGTACTGGGATGAAACAGAAACTGCAAATAGGCACAAAGGAACTTTTTGAAGTTATGTAAATATTCTGAAACTGAATTGTAGTGATTATTGCGCCAAGTATACATTTACTAGAATCATTGAATTGTAAATTTATGATGGGTGCATTTTATAGTATGTAAATATACCTCAATAAAACTTCTATTTTTTAAAAAAAGTTTTATTTATTTTGAGAGAGGGAGAGAAAGAGAGTGAGTGAGCAGGGAAGGGGTAGAGAGAATGGGGGAGAAAGAATCCCAAACAGGCTCTATGCTGCACAGAGCTGACATGAGCTAGATCTCATGAACTGAGAGATCATGACCTGAGCTGAAATCAAGAATTGGATGCTTAACTGACTGAGCCCCCCAGTTGCCCCACCTCCGTAAAACTGTTTTAAATTAGAAGTGGGTTGTTTTAGATCAGAGAACATAATTGAAGGAAGATACTGATATTCTCTAGAATGAGATGAGAACAGAAGAAAAGCTTTTATCAAATCTCTTTTTCTGAATGAATCTGAGGTGATTTTAATTCATTTTTTCCCGTTGGTCACCATACATTTGTTTCTTCAATTGTGACAAAGAAGATTAGCTTTTAGGCCCTGCCTGCCTACAAAAAAGGCAACTTCTGTATCATTGTGCAGAATTTGGTATATATTCTTTACAAATCACAATTGAGCTGGGATGCCTGGGTGGCTTAGTCAGTTGAGCGTCCGACTTCAGCTCAGGTCATGATCTTACAGCCCGTGGCTTTGAGCCCTGTGTCGGGCTCTGTGCTGACAGCTCGGAGCCTGGAGCCTGCTTCGGATTCTGTGTCTCCCTCTTTCTCTGCCCCTCCCCCACTTGCACTCTGTGTGTGTCTCTCTCAAAAATAAACATTAAAAAATTAAAACAAATAATAATTGAGCTTTACCACATTTCTTGAAGCCAACCTTCTGCTTGGGGGTTTGGCCAGATTACTGTCAGTTGAAGTTTTTTGGTGTCAGGAGTTTCTGCCTGCTTAAAGGCCACATTTTAATCCTTTTCTTTTTGCTTTGCCTTGGAAAGATATGGATAACAGCTTTCATCCAGGTCATCTCGCTCAATTCAGTAGTGAATGTTGACTCATGTTTCTCTTCCGTAGCGATTCTGGTATTCTTTGTTATAATGGAAATCAAGCAAAAAGTGTATAACTTACTGAAAATTCAGTCTCCTACCTGGAAAAGAATACCTTAATATTTAAAATATGGGAATAATTGACCATAGTGTAAGTTTGTGTAACCAAATGCAATGTGGATGAACTTTGGAGTTTAGGAAAGATGGATCAGAATGCTATTTTTACCATTGATTAGTCATGTGATCTTGATTTAGCTACTTTACCACTTTCTCTCAGTTTTTTAATATGTAAAGTGAGGAAAATAATCATGTCTACATCATATTGTCTCTCTCTCTCTTAGATGTAAGTGTAGTACATATAGTTACATTATGTGATAAATAATATATTTGTAAGTAATATCTATATCCAATGTGGGGCTCGAACTCATGACCCTGAGATCAAGAGTCATATTCTCTATGGACTGAGCCAGCCAGGTGCCCCTGAAATAAATATTATTATACTCATTTTATATTTATGAAATGTGACTATATATGTTGAGATATATATCTATACTGAGATGTATAACACATGTGTAGCCGTATACAAATAATCCTCAATAAATACTACTTCTCTTGTTTAGTGAATAAAAACATCTGATGTTTTAAAAGAACCTTCCTTCAGGGGCCCCTGGGGGAGTCAGTTGGTTAAAGTGCCCAGCTCTTGATTTCGGCTCAGGCAATGGTCTCATGGTTCTGATATGGAGCCCCACGTTGGGCTCCGTGCCGACAGCGTGGATCCTGCTTGGGATTCTGTCTCCCTCTCTCTCTGCCTCTCTCCTGCTTGCCCTCTCTCTCTCTCAAAATAAATAAATAAACATTAAAGAAAAAGTTTAGGAAAAGAACCTTCCTTCAACAACAAGTAGCATGTCATTCACAGACATCAATTATTCCTTATAAATTAAAACCTAAAATGATTATAACATTGTCAAAGGGTGTTCCTGTTTCTTCATTCAAGTCATAATAATACAGTTGTGGAGTCTAGTGTTTAGTCAGTGATTTAGAGAATTCTTATTAATTATTTTGATAGAAGCAAAAAAGTAGTAATTTCATCTGTTGAATTTTTCTCTGTAGTTACATATTTCAGCTGAATTTTTCTCTGCATATCAATATCTATTTTCTCAAGTGTTTTTATCAACCTACCTCACCTTACGTGCTTTGTAAAGCCACTGAAAGTAATGAGAAAATTTATCAAGTTATTTTATATTGGAAGTAGCATGTTTAGTTTGTAAATAGAAATATTGCTGGTTTTGGTAGTAGATGCAATCATCTCAAAGTCTGATTGGTGCACATTTTCATACTTTCTTTCTAACATTTTTAGTTTACCATCTTTTTATACAATTTTCTACCCAAAAATTAAAAAAAACCCCAATGTATAGAAATGGCTTCCGCAGTGACTCTTGCTGCTAACAAACATTTGGGTTTTTATAATTTGGCTTTGTTGTAGAACCACTTTACATTTGTCAATGATACTTAAAAAGAAAATGCTGTCATTTTGAATATGATTTTAGGAAGCCACTCTGCTGTAATCATATTCACCAGTTTCCTCAGAAAGGAAATGAATGAAAGACAAAAGGAAAGAAAAAAAGAAAGAAAGGGAAAAAGGAAAGAAAGAAAGACAGACAGACTCTGGATGAATAGAAACAGCTGCCCTATTGTACAAAAGCTGAAAAAAATGCTTTATAAAAAAATTGACTTGGCATGTTATACCCCTAGTATTAGGATACATAATGTTTGATTTTCTTTCTTTGGGCATCTTTTGTTCACTTGAAATAGTGCATTTGCATGTGAATGGAAGAAAGCAAAATTATATCCCAAGGTTCATGAAAAGAAATTATTGATTGGCTCTTTAATTGAGCAAACACCATCTGAACCACTTTCTTCATTTATTTTCAGCCTCAACATTAACTGAAACACTTCAGTGAAAATAGTGTTTGTTGTCTAAAGTTTTCAGTTAGCCAAAATGCTACATTATGGTCTATAAAGAATGAGGGTGTCATAACACTTCATTCTGTAGTTGTGGTTGTTCCTGTTTATAGGATTTACTCTTTAAAAAACTGATGTGGCAAGGCCGAGGTTTTGTTTAGTACTGGTGCGCCTTTCCCCATGATGCCAGTGTACTCAGGAAGTGCTAGTACTTTTCATTTTGGTCCTTATTTACTCATGTTCTTCTGAGTTAGAAGGATCTCAAGGAGTTATATTGGCTAGGCAGTTTACATAAAGAAAAAAACTGGATCATCTAGGGACCGTAGAGAAAAGGAAAGTCCAAGCCCCATCTAATGGGGACAGCAGATGACTGCCCCATAGGAATATTGACCCTTATATTGACTGATTGAGCTATCTTCCAGCTTTGCATGAAGAGCCAGACATAATTGATTTTTTTTTAAATAATATGAAATCTCCTAGGTGTTCAATAATGAAAGTAATTTTTTTAAACACTTCTTGATTATACTGTATGAATCACCTAAAACTCATCTATAGGTTTCATGTAACTTGAAAAGCCACCAGGTTGTACCCTCTTTTGGGGGAGTTTGCTTTGTGCTCTGGTTGATAATGGCTTAATAATAAAATTTGTCATTCCAATTTCTAATTCATGTCTGTTTTACTTCTTCCTCTCTCCATTCACTTATACATTCCTAGAATATTTACTATGGAGATATGACTTAGTAGACTGGATATCCTTCTAGGCATTGGAAATTTTAGCCTAATCAGTCCCTTTCCTCAAGAATATAAGAGATTATATGAGAGGCTGAATATAAGCAATCGTGATGCAGAATGATAAATGTGATGAGAGAGGTTGGCATAGTATATAATGGTGACATAGAAGAAAGATACTTAACATTTGTTGTTAATACAGCCTCTTAAATGAGTAAAATGACTACATCTCCCTCTAGCAGTTCTCTGAGAAGAAATGGTTATGGCAGTATGTTCAAGAAACCCGATATCCTGGTGGGGGAGAGATTTGTGGCAAGATGGGCCTTTCAATTCCTCCTAAATAGAGCATCTTTGTCATTTGGCAATTGAAAAAGATGATGCTTTCATTTTACCCTTTGACACCTATTGAGTGTTATTTCTAAAGTGAAATGCTTAGAAGAGTCAATAGACTGTTCCCTTTTTATATTGCTTTGACTAGATGTCAGCAATTCCAATCGTATCAGATCATTTATTACTCTGAGAAAATCCCTTGACAAACCTAGAGATTAATTTGTTGTTGGTGAGCTACTCAGGAGATATTTCTCCTTCTTCCCATAATAGAGAGAGATGCTCACAGTTCAGGCCAGGTTTGGTATCATGGCTTTGTATGAAATACAAGCATCTAAGAGAAGGGAATCAAAGTGAAATCTTGACCTGGTTTCAAATCAAAACCAAATCTCCATGCATTGTCAAAATCCTGGGCTTGCTTTATTGCAAGGGCAGTTCATGCAGAGAAAAGATAAGAGTGCCCAGTAAACAAGTAGCTTTTGGATAGCAGATAAAACTGCAAAATGAAAGCATTTGACTGACGGATGATAAATGTTATTTGTCTGCCTTGAGTTGATATTATATTTTATGGGATATGAAGTAATACCTGCCTTGTAGATTTACACAAGTGTGAACAGGCAAATTTCCTAAAAATGGCTTTTTTGCAATGAGTTTATAGAACTTTAAGGGAAAATTAGTATTAGCTGCTGACTTATTTTCAAAAACACTCCAGAAGATTCTTACAGCAATATTTATTCGAGGTTGAAAATCAGATAAATATTTCCTTCACATACCAGCAGGGGTTATAGTATTTGCAGAAGGCACAAATTCTCATGATGTTATATGAATAAATACTCTTGCCATACAGAAAATCCCCTGTAGACAGGTTACATTAAATTAACTTCTAAGGTTCAGGCACCCGAACGGGAATTTTTTTTTTCAAGTGTGTTATAGGTATTTCACTTTCCCACTCTCACCTGCCAAATCAGCCATTTTAAACATACTGGAGAATTCACTGTTTCTCCTCTGTGACCTTCATGACTAGCCTGAAGGACTGTGGGTATCTCCATATTCGGAGTATTGGATCCTGGAGCATTATACTTTGTGTTCAATGTCCTTGCCACTTGCTAGTTGTGTGGCCTTGGACTAATTGTTGAACTTTCTTGTACCTCAGTGTACTCATTTTAAAAATAGGAATAATAATCCTGACTCATTAGGTTGTTAGAAGGACTGAGGTACTGATGCCTTGAACATGGTAAATGTGCAATTAATATTAATCACCAATTTCTCCTTTCTAAGGCTCCAGTGTTGCCAGCATTTCAGAACCAGAGAGAACAGGGATGAAAATAGTCATGGAGGGAAGGGTTCCAACTGATGATCTTCAAGTTAGGCAGTAAAGATGGGCACCTGCTCTTCTTTTCCAAGAGATGATTTCTTGTTCAAGGACCTTTCGCCTTCCTGGTAAGCTTTGAATTAAGTACTTTTTCTTTGTGTACAAATTTAAGGGGCTATAGGTTTCAGCAGCTTCCAAACCTGATTAGGGGGATATTTCACCAGAAACTCCTTGTTTCTAATTTTCTTTATATACTTTAATCTGAGGATTTGCCTGCAGGGGTGAAGGATTTTTTATTGTCAGTTCAGGCTCTACTGAGCTAGAAATCCTTATGCAGAGAAAGCTCCTACTGAGTCCAAAGGGAACTTTTCCTAAGAAAGAACTGTAGGACTTGGCCTACTGTGTATAGATATTCTTTATTCAAGAGAGTTTTGAAGATATGTAGGTTTGAAGTTAGCATATATTCCCTCCAGCCTTGCCCCAAGGGGTTTCTTAAACAACATACCTACAGACATCTGCCTTTTCTAAGGGACAAATCACTCATTTCGTCTAGTTCAACAGCTTAGAATTTCAAAAATATAAGAAGCCCTTCTTTGTGAAGAGAGAATGATGTAGTGCATTTGAAAGTCCATTATTTTTACTAGAGTTAAAATATTGATATAATCAAAAGGAAAGTCCTACAATTATTAAAATGTGAATTCAGAAATCATTACTATGGGAAGGGAATTATCATAATTTCCTCTGGTTTTTGGTAAAGGGCATAAGTAAATCAAACCTATTTCTCACTCCCTGGAAAATATCATGAAATATTATTTGGATAAAATTAACAGAATTCCTAATCAGTCAAACAAGCCGTGAGCATATATTTATTCCTGCATCGGTACTCTGCGAAGTATATGTCTAGGGTATATAGAAAATATGGTTCTTGCTCTCAAAGTATTTATAGAATATTCTGAAAAACATTATATATATATAAACTTTTTGATACTTAGATTATGTTTATATAGATTATGCAATAAATGGTACAGACTAAGTAATACATTATTCTGAGCACTTTGCATCTTTACATTTTGGAGAATTTTCATAAGACCTGTGATTTATTTCACTTCATTTCTACCAAAGTTTCACATAATACTAACTCATTCACGCTGTGGTTTAAGTGACTGATAGCTGGTTATTTGCAGACAACAAGGGGAAGAAGTTAAAATAGACTGCTAAGCATCGGAAAGGTAAGGGAGCTTAAGGGAAGGTGTTTTGTGAGATGGAGTAATACAAAAAGGATCAATAATGTGATGCTGAAGACAGCCATTTAAACTGAAATTTGCCTCTGCTGTCTTTCCTGAAGTCCATGTGAATACGTCCTTGAATAGCATCCGGCAGAAGTCTACAGGCGCTATGTCAAACCTCCATTTAGACTCTGACTTTTAAAGAAAATAATTATCTATTTTCTCTAGTATCTTTTGGGGACAGTAACTATGTCTTATTTATTGTTGTATTCTCAGCACCTGTGTGCTAACATATGATAAGCGCATATAATTAATATCATTCCATTGAGCTACTTTTCTCTCACTTTTCTATTCATCTTTTTCATCCTCTCTGTTTTGTTTCCTCTATTTGGCCCCTCAAACGATAGTTTCCCAATGTTCCCTCCATAGACCCTTGCTTGCTCTTTCTACACACTTTCACGATGTCCATTTATTCTTCAGTGACCCTCTCTTTCCCAATGACCAGGCAGTGGTTAAATTGCAGGCATGGCCTTTGAAATAAAACAAACCTGGGTTGAAATTCAGTTTTACTACTTGCTAGCTGTCAGACCTAGGAATACTTGACTTTTTGATCCTTAGATTATCCTTCTTTTAAACAAGTTTAATGATAATACCTAACTCATAGCATTATCATTAGAATTTGGTCAGATAAGAAGTATAAAATAAATAGCATAGTGCTTGGGCCTTAATAAGTACTCTGTAAATGTTAGTTGATATTACTTTTTTTTTATAAAGCTTTACTGAGATACTATAATTTACTCCCATAAAATTCACCCATTTAGTATATACAATTTAGGGCTTTTTGGTAAATTCACGTACAACCATTACCATATCTAATTTTAAAGCATTTTTATTCTCCTAGAAATAAACATGTTGCCATTGGCATTAACTCCCCATTTCCCCCACCTCCAGCTCTAGGAAATGATATTTCAGATTCTGCAATTCTAGACAGCTAGATAAATGGAATCATACAATATAGAATAATGCTGTTGAGGTTCATCCATGTTATAGCATGCATCAGCAATTCTTTTTACTATTGAGTAATATTCCGTTACATCAACATATCACACGCTATTTGCCCATCATTATTTGATAAATGTTGTTTCTACTATGTGGCTAGTATTGACAATGTTCCTAGGAACATTTGTGTACAAGTTTTGTTCAGACTTCTATGTTTATTTCTTTTGGGTATATACACAGGAGTGGGTATATACCTACTCAGTCCTATGTAACTCCATGCTGAAAAATTTTGAGGAAATGGCAAACTGTTACCAAAAGCAACTGTAGCATTTTATATTCCCGCCAGCAATGTCTGAGGGTTCTAGCTGCTCTACGTTCTCCCTAACACTTGTCGTGTGGTGTTGTATTTGTTTCTTTTTAAATGTTACCTCTCCTAGCAGGTGTGAAGTGCTTTCTCATTGTAGTTTTGATTTGCATTTCCTAAATGACTAATGATTTTGACTATTTTTTTATGTGTAGTTGCTCCAAATCTTGTGACATAATACAAAATATATATTTGGTATGTATCCCTGGTTTTTGGCACAGGGCTTCCAAACCCCTTAGAATTTCCTGGGTGTTAGGAGGGTCTTTGGTCCAAATCTGGCAACTATTGGTGGGCTTTTGAGTAGCTTCAGCACAGGGACTAATTATCAGAAAGACCAAGCCATGATTAGAAGCTTGGAACATTCAGTACCACCACATCTTACAGGAAGGAGAGGGAAGAGCTGTCTAGATTAATGTAGTGAATACCTGTTTATGCCTATGTCATGAAGCCTTCCTAAAAATTCTGAAAGTATGTGGTTTAGAGAAATTTCAGGATTGGGAATGCATGCGTGTGTTTGGAGGATGATGCACCCCGAGCTCCTATACTCCAGACATTTCCAGACCTTGTCCTATGTACTTCTTCATCTTACTGTTTATCTATATTTTTATAATATCCTTTATAATGAACTGCTAAACATAAGTACATGTTTCTTGAGTTTTATGAGCCATTCTAACAAATAATTAATCCTGAGGCAGGGAGGTTACGGGAACCTTCAAGTTTCTGGTTGGGTGGGACAGAAATGTGAATATCCTGGGGACCATTACGTGCAGCTGGCATCTGAAGTGAGGGTAGTCCGGTGAAACAGAGCCATTAAACCTTTAGAGTCTGACACTAAGTACCTGGAGTAATGTTGAATTTCATTATAGGGCACCCTATTGGTGTCCAGGGAGTTGGAAAATCAGTTGGTATGGGGAAAAACCTAACATTTGGTGTCAGAAGTGTTTAGACCAGAGAAAGGTTTTCCTTTAAATCTAATTTCCCATTGATCTGTTGAGTTGTTTGTCTTTTTAGTATCAAGTTATTATTGTTCTTTATATATTCTTGATAGAACTCTGTTATGACACATATATGATTTGCAAAAATTCTCATCCTTTCTGTGAATTATCTTTTCACTTTATGGTAGTTCTTTAAGCAGAAGTGATTTTAGTTTTCATGTAGTCCAATTTATCCTCTTTTTTTTTTTGTCATTTGTGCTTTTGAAGCCATATCTATGAAATGATTGCTTAATCTACAATCATGGGTATTTAGTCCTTGATTTCCTTCAAAGAATTTTATAGTTTTAGATTTTACACATAGGTCTGTGATGTATTTTGAGTTACTTTTTGAATGCGGTGTGATGTAGGGGTCCACCTTCATGCTTTTGCAAGTGGATATTCATTTGTTCTAGAATCATTTGTTCAAAAGGTTATTATTTTTCAATGAGTCATCAAGGCATTCTTGTCAAAAATCAATATATTATAGGGTGTCTGGGTGGCTCGGTCAGATAAGCGTCTGACTTTGGCTTGATCATGATCTCACAGTTCATTAGTTCAAGCCCCCCATAGGACTTTCTGCTGTCAGTGCAGAGCCTGCTTCAGATCCTCTGTCTCCCGCCCTCTCTGCCCCTCCCACATGCTCTGTCTCTCTCTCTAAAATAAATAAACATAAAAAATTAATGTATTATAAATATACAGGCTTTTTCTCTGTATTTCATTTTCATTCCTTTGGTCTATATGTCTTTCTATTGGCAAGTACCAAACTCTTCTCGATTGCTATAGCTTTGTACTAAGTTTTGATTTAGAGAAATATGTCTCTTCCAAGATCATTCTTTTTTTTTTTTTTTTTTTTAAATTTTTTTTTTCAATGTTTTTAATTTATTTTTGGGACAGAGAGAGACAGAGCATGAACGGGGGAGGGGCAGAGAGAGAGGGAGACACAGAATCGGAAACAGGCTCCAGGCTCCGAGCCATCAGCCCAGAGCCTGACACGGGGCTCGAACTCACGGACCGTGAGATCGTGACCTGGCTGAAGTCGAACGCTTAACCGACTGCGCCACCCAGGCGCCCCAAGATCATTCTTTTTTAAAATTCTCTTGGATATTCTGGGTCTCTTGTATTTTCATTTGAAATTTTGAATAATCTTTCTGTTTCTTCTAAAAGGCTAGATGCTATTTTGATAGAGGTTATGTTGAATCTGTACATCAGTTTATGTAGTATAGCAATTTTAACAAGGTCTTAAGTCTTCCACTTCATGATCACAGATGTCTTCCCATTTGTGTAGTACTTACTTAATTTCTCTCAGTGATGTTTTGAAGTTTTGAATATATAAACCTTCTACTTCTTTTGACAAATATACACCTAAGTATTTTTTATGCTACTATAAATGAAATTTACATAATTGTATAATTTCGTTTTTGATTTTTCATTGCTAATACATAGAAACAGTTAATTTGTGTACGTCAATTTTGTAGTCTGCATCCTTAGTGAACTCATTTATTCTGATAGTTATTTTAGTGGCTTCCTTATGATTTTCTACCTATAAGATTGTATCATGTGCAAAGAGGGAGTTTTATTTCTTTTCCAATTTAGATGTCTTTATTTTTTTCTTGCCTAGTTGCCTTAGCCAGTGTTTACAGTGTAATATTACATAGAAGAGACGAAGGCAGGGGGTGCCTGGGTGCCTTAGTCCATTAAGCATCTGACTTTGGTTCAGGTCATGATCTCAGGGTTTGTGAGTTGGAGCCTTGCATTGAGTGAGCTCAAGCCGTGCTTCAGGCTCCGTGCTGACTGTGGAGCCTGTGTGGGATTCTCTCTCCCTTTCTCTCTGCTCCTTGTGGGGTTCTCTCTTTCTCCCTCTCTCTCTGCCCCTCTCTCACTTGCACACTCTTGAGAGAAAGAAAGAAAGAAAGAAAGAAAGAAAGAAAGAAAGAAAGAAAGAAAGAAAGAAAGAGAAAGAGAAAATAGAAGTGGTGAAGGCAGATATATTTGTCTTCTTCCTGAATTTAAGGGAATGATTTCTGTGTTATGTCATGATTAGAGGTTGGTTTTTGTAGATGCCCTCTGTCAGGCTGATAAGTTCAATTCTGTTGCTAATTTTTTAGTGTTTTTATCATGTAAGAGTACCGGATCTTCTCAAATGCTTCTTCTTTCCCTCATTGATATGATGATGTGGGTTTTGCCCTTAATTCTGTTGTATGTTGTATTACTTTGACTTTTTATTGTTGAACCAGTCTTGCAATCCTGTAATAAATCCCACTTGTTCATGAAGTATAATCCCTTTTATAAGTTGCTGGATTGGTTTGATAATATATTGTTGAAAATCTTGTGTCAATATTTATAAATATTATTAGTGTGTAATTTTTTTCTAATATGTTTGTCTGGTTTTGGTATAAGGGCAACATTAACCTTGTAGAGTATGTTGGGAATGTTCCCTTCTCTTCTTGTTTTTTAGAAGAATTTATGAAGGATTAGTATTAGTTCTCCTTTAAATGTTTGGAGGAATTTACCAGTGAAGCCTTCTGGTCCTGAACTTCTCTTTAGTATGGAATTTTTAAAAAATTACTGATTGAATAGCTTTGCTGTTTATTGGTTCTTTCAGGTTTTCACTTTCATTTTGAATCATTTTCACTAGTTTGTGTCTTTCCAGGAACTTGTGCATTTCCTTTATTTATTTCCTTTACTTTTGGGAAGTAGTTACTCATAATATTTTCTTATAATACTTTTTATTAAAATTTTTTTAATATTTATTTTTGAGAGAGAGAGAGAGAGAGAGAGAGAGAATGAGCAGGGGAGGGAAGAGAGAAAGAGGGAGACACAGAATCCGAAGCAGCTCCAGGCTCTGAGATGTCAGCACAGAGCCCAACGCAGGGCTCTAACCCACAGACTGTGAGATCATGACCTGAGCCAAAGTCAGACACTCAACCGACTGAGCCACCCAAGCACCCAATACTTTTTATTTTAATAAGATTTCTCTTCTGTCTTTTTTTCATTTTAATTCAGCCAACTGCTTGTCAATTTTGTTGATTTTTTTCAACAAATCAACCAACCATTGGTTACATTGATTGTTCTGTGTTGTTTTTATTCAGTATTGTATACATTTCCTTTCTAATCTTTATTAATTTCTTTCTTTTGTATGTTTTAGGTTTAATTAGCTCTTATTAATATCCTACCCTATGGTAGAAGATTATATTATTGGTTTGAGCCATCAGTGTGACACAGGTGGCTAACATCTGATTAGTAGAGCCAGTGGTAAAGATCTGTTTTCAATCCTGCATGCAGTGGTGTCACATTCATACCTTTAAATTCATGTATTTTGGGTATTTCTACCACAGAAATGAGCAAAGGATACAAAGAAAGGGTCTATTTGTAGAGAGCTATTTTACACGTACACCACTGCTCATGGCCAACTTGCTTGAATCTGCCTAATTATACTAACGTCTTTATTAGATGACATTAGGACTAGTCTTCCAGGATGTGTTGCAATTTTGGAATTTTTTCCAGTACTTCATTTCATTAATATTCATACTTACCTTTTTTTTTTTTTTAGACAATTATGGAGTTCTTACATTCCTCAAGTCACTGTCAGGTTGTTATGTTCAACTTTCGGGTCAGAATATTTACTTACTTTAGCCCTATGTTCTCATCTTCATTTTCTTTCACTGGTATCTGCAATGTTTGTGGTTTTGAGATTTTAGTATGATAAGCCTTTTGAAAATGGAAGTGAATGTTCATAGTATCTTTGGATAAGGGCATTGCCTGATTTAGCTGTACCTGTAATTATTTTCTCCTGCTGTTTGATTATTTTTTGCAGGTGCAAATAAACAGCAACAATCTTCTGGAAAGCATAAAGCAAATACTTACATCTGACACCTGGCTGTGAATTATAATCATTTGGAAAATCAGCCTCTGTTCATGTGCCCTATTCCTATTTAAGTTGGTTAAATGGAGTTTTTATTTTAAAGGCGCTCTTCAGTCATGACCTTTAATGACAAACCTTAGGCCAACATAGATTGATTATGGCTGAGTTACAGAGTGCCCCTACAGCATTAAGAATGGAAATGCTGACTGTGTGTGGCTTTAGTGTAGCCAAGCTGGCCAATGCAGCACTTTGTACTTCACAAAAAGGTTTCACCAGCATTTGAAACTGAAGGAATTATTGAGAATTTCTTCATTATTTGGAGATGATTGCACAGACAATTCACTTTCTACTTGGACTATCTTTCATAAAACCAGATAATTTTTTTAGGTTGATAACGAAATAGAAATTTGCAAATTTCTTTAAATCCTCTTTTGCCATTTACTCTGTGACTTTGGCAAAAAATCTTAAGTTCTTAGAACCTCAGTTTCCTCAATCGAATAATTGAAGTAGTATAATGCATAATGTACTGTATGATAGAAAATTGCCGGGGCACCTGGATGGCTCAGTTGGTTAAGTGTCTGACTTTGGCTCAGGTCATGGTTTCCTGGTTCATGAGTTCAAGCCCTACATTGGGTCTCAGCTGTCTGCATGGAGGCCTCTTCGGATCCTCTGTCTCCCTCTCTCAGCTCTTACCTAGCTCACGTACTCTTTCTCTCTCAAAAATAAAATAAAACATAAGAAAAATTAAAAAAAAAAGAAATTTGCCTTGCAGGGTTAGTACAAGATTTAAGTTAAGGCCATATACATGTATATTCATATGCATCTAGCATAATATATGTTCATTTCCCTTTACTTCCTAATTCTGACTTCCACTTGTCATTTGCTCAAGGCATTAATTTTTTTAAGAATATATATATATATTCTTAAAAAAATTAATATATATATATTAATATTATAATTATAATATATTATATTATATTATATTATATTATATATATTATAATTATTATTATTATATATTATATATAATAATAATAATATTTTAATTATATTTAATTTTATATATATATATAAAATTTATATATATTTAATTATATAATAAATAAATAATATTTAATTATTAAAAATAAATAATATTTAATTAATTAATTTAATTATTTAATAATAATTATAATTATTATTATATTTATTATAATATAATAAATTATATTATATTATATTATAAAATATTATATATAATTATAATATAATAAAATATAATATAATTTATATATATATATATATACATACACATATACACACACACATATATACATACATACCACATCTTCTTTATCCATTCATCAGTTGATGAACGTTTGGGCTCTTTCCATAATTTGGCTATTGTAGATAATGCTGCTATAAACATGAGGGTGCATGTATTCCTTTGAATGACTATATTTGTACTGTTTGGGTAAATACCTAGGAGTATAGTTGCTAAATTTCAGGGTAGTTCTATTTTTAACTTTGTGAGGAACTTCTGTACAGTTTTCCAGAGTGTCTGTACCACGATGCATTCCCACCAACAGTGCATGATGGTTCCCCTTTCTCTGCATCCTCGCCAACACCTGTTGTCTCTGGTGTTGTTCATTTTAGCCATTCTGACAGGTGTGAGGTAATTGTAGTTTTGATTTATGCTTCCCTGTTGATCAGTGATGTTGAGCATCTTTTCATGTGTCTCTTGGCTACCTGTAGATCTTCTTTGGAAAAACATCTATTAATGTCTTCTGCCCATTTTTTAATTGAATTATTTGTTTTTTGGGGTGTTGAGTTTTATAATTTATTTATACATTTTGGATATTAACTCTTTATCAGATATGTCATTTGCAAATATCTTCTCCCATTCTGTAGGTTGCACTTTAGTTTTGTGGATTGTTTCCTTTGTTGTGCAGAAGCTTTTTATTTTGATGAGGTCACAATAGTTTATTTTTGCTTTTGTTTCCCCTGCCTCTAGAGACGTATGTAGAAATAAGTTGCTACAGCCGATGTCAAAGTTGTTCCTGCCAGTGTTCTCCTCTAGGATTTTGATGGTTTCCTGAATCAAATTTAGTTCTTTAATCCATTTTGAATTTATTTTGGGGTATGGTATAAGAAAGCAGTCCAGTTTCATTCTTTTGCATGTTTTTGTCCAGTTTTGCCAGTAGCATTTGTCGAGGAGACCTTTTTTCCCCCAATGGATATCCTTTCCTGCTTTGTCGAAACTTAATTGACCATATAGTGGGTTTATTTCTGGGTTTTCTATTCTGTTCCATTGATCTATATGTCTACTTCTGCACCAGAACCATGCTGTTTTTAATCGTTACAGCTTTGTAATATAATTTGAAGCCCAGAATTGTGATGCCTCCAGCTTTGCTTTTCTTTTTCAAGGTCACAGTGGCTATTTAGGGTCTTCTGTGCTCCCATACAAATTTTAGGATTGTTTGTTCTAGTTCTGTGAAAAATGCTGTTAGCATTTTGGTAAGGAGTGCATTAAATGTGTGGATTGCTTTGGGTATTCCATGAGCATGGGATGTCTTTCTATTTCTTTATGTCATCTTCACTTTCTTTCATCAGAGTACAAGTCTTTTACCTCTTTGATTAGGTTTACTCCTAGGTATCTTGTTTTCTGGTGCAGTTGTAAATGGGATTGATTCCTTAATTTCTATTCTGTTGCTTCATCATTGGTATATAGAAATGCAACAGATTTCTGTACATTGATTTTGTGTCCTGTGACTTTACTGAATTTGTGTATCAGTTCTAGCAGTTTTCTGGTGGAGTCTTTCAGGTTTTCTGTACAGAGTGTTGTGATGTCTGCAAATAGTGAAAGTTTTACTTCTTCCTTGCCAAATTGGTTCCTTTTTATTTCTTTTTGTTGTCTGATTGCTGTAGCTAGGATGTCCAGTAGTATGTTAAATAACAGTGGTGAGGGTGGACGTTACTGACTTGTTCCTGACCGTAGAGGAAAAGCTCTCACTTTTTTTCCATTGAGGATGATATTAGCTCTCAGTATTTCATACATGGCCTTTATGATTTTGAGGTATGTTTACTCTAAACCTAGTTTCTTGAGGTTTTCCTTTCTCACAAATGGATGCTTTACTTTGTCAAATGCTTTTTTTGCATCTAATTAAATGATCATATGATTCTTACCCTTTTTTTATTAGTGTGGAGTAATACTGTTGATTTGTGAATCTTGAACCACCCTTGCAACCCAGGAATAAATCCTACTTGATCCTTGTGAATAATTATTTTAATATATTGTTGGATTTGGTTTTCTAATATTTTATTGAGATTTTTTGCATCCATGTTCAGCAGGGATTTTGGCCTGTAGTTCTCTTTTTTAGTGGTTTCTTTATCTGGTTTTGGTGTCAGGGTGATGCTGGCCTCATTGAATAAATTTGGAAAATTCCCTTCCTTTTCTATTTTTTGGAATAGTTTCAGATGAAATGGTATTAACTCTTCTTCAAATGTTTGGTGGAATTCACCTTTGAAGTCATCTGGCCCTGGATTTAATATTTGTTGAGCGTTTTTTGATTACAGATTTAATTTATTTGCTGCTTTTCTGTCTGGTCACATTTTCTATTTTTTCCTGTTTCATTTTTGGTACTTTCCATGTTTCTAGGAATTCATCCATGTCTTCCACGTTGTACAACTTGTTGACATATAGTGGTTCTTTTCATTGTTATTCCTATAATATTCTCTTAATTGTATTTCTGTGGTGTTGATTGTTATCTCTCCTCTCTCATTTGTGATTTTATTTATTTGGTTCCTTTCTCTTTTCTTTTTGATAAGACTGGTTGGGGTTTAACAATTTTATTAATTTTTTCAAAGAAGCAACACCTGGCTTCATTGATCTTTTCTGTTTTATAGTTTCTGTATCATTTATTTCTGCTCTTTTTTTAACATTTATTTATTGTTGAGAGACAGAGAGACAGAGCAAGAGCAGGGGAGGGGCAGAGAGAGAGGGAGACACAGAATCTGAAGCAGGCTCCATGCTCTGAGCTGTCAGCCCAGAGCCCAATGAGGGGCTCGAACTCACGAACCGTGAGATCACGATCTGAGCTGAAGTTGGCCGCTTAACCAACTGAGCCACCCAGGTGCCCCACATTTATTTCTGCTCTAATCTTTATTATTTCCTTCCTTCTGCTGGATTTAGGCTTCATTTGTTGTTCTGTTTCTAGCTCCTTTAGGTTTAAGGTTAGGTTGTTTATATGAGATTTTTCTTCTTAATGTAAGCCTGTATTGCTATATACTTCCCTTGTAGGGCCGCTTCTGCTGCATCCCAAAGGTTTTGGACTGATGTGTTTTCATTTTCATTTGTTTCCTGTGTATTTTTATTTCTTCTTTGATTTCCTGGTTGACCCATTCATTGTTTAGTAGCATGTTGTTTATCTTGCATGTATTTGTGGTCTTTCTAGATTTTTTCTTGTGGCTGACTTCTAGTTTTATAGAGTTGTGATCAGAAAAGTTGCATGATATGATTTCAGTCTTTTTGTATTTGTTGAGACCTGTTTTGTTATCTTAAATGTGATCTGTTTTGTTGAATGTCACATGTGCACTTGAAAGGAATGTGTATCCCACTGTTTTAGGATGGAATGTTCTGAATATATCTGTTACATCCATTTTTGTCCAGTGTGTCATTCAAAGCCCTTGTTTCCTTGTTGATTTTCTTTTTAGATGATCTATCTATTGATGTAAGGGAATGTTAAAGTCCCTTAGTATTACTGTATTATTATCAATGAGTTCCTTTATGTTTTTATTAATTGTTTTATATATTTGGGTTCTTCCATGTTGGGTGCATAAATATTTACCATTGTTATATCTTCTTGTTGGATTCTCTCCTTTATGTTTATATAATGTCTTCTTTGTCTGTTTTTACAGGCTTTTTAAAAAATTCCAATTAGTGTGATATAAATATTGTTATCAGGTGTTATACCTTCCCCATTTTGTTATTTTTTAATAGTTTTGATTATTCCAAATAGCTCTTTCATATAATTTTTAGTATTCATTTCCCAATAGCTATAAACCAACCTCTGGGACTTTTATGGGAATTGCATTGAATATATTAGACACATTTGAGGAGAACTATCTAATATTAATTCCTGTAATCCATGAAGTTGGACTATTTCTCTCATACTTGCTCTTAAAAATATTTTTAGTTGGCTTTGTACAGGGCTTGTGTTTTTGTTTAATTTAATGTTTTGCTTTCTTTTATGATATCATTTATCAAGAATGGGCTTTGAATTTTGTCAAACGATTTTTCTTGTGTCTGATGGGATGGTCTTACTAGTAATGTTTTGTAATTTTTTTGTGTTAAGTTCTTGCATATCTTTCCTTACTAGTATTTTGAGTTTCTAAACAGCCTTTTGATTTTATAATATCTATGATGTTATTATAAATGGCATCACTTCTAAGTTTTACATTCTTTTTTTTTAGTTTTTGATATATAAAGTATATACATATATAGTCTCTATATATTGACATTTCTTCATCATTTTATCAGTGCTTTAATATTATTAATCTTTGCAATAAACAAGTTTTTCATTATTTGCCATAGAATGTTTTTATTTTCTATTTTATTGACTTCAACTCTACTCTTTATTATTTTCTTCTTTTGTATTACTTAGGATCAACCTGCTGGTGTTCTCGGATGCAAACTTCTATACTCGTTTTTCAGCCTTACCTTTTTCCCTAAATATGCATTCAAGGTTATGGGTTTTCCTATGTACAACTTTATCCACATCTTGAAAGATCTATGTGATATATTCATTATTGTCTAGGTAAAATTATTATGTTTTTACATTTTATTAATTTTGAGAGCGAGAGAGAGTCACAAGCAAGGTAGGGGCAGAGAGAGAGGGAGAAAGAGAAATCACAAGCAGGCTCCGTGCTCAGCAAAGAGCCTGACGCAGGGTTCACACCCACCTACCATGAGATCATGACTTGAGCTAAAATCAAGAGTTGGACACTCAGCTAACTGAGACACCCAGGCACCCTGCTTAAAATTATTAAAATTTTTTTTCATTGAACACATGGCTTATTTGCAGCATGTTTCTTAATTTCCAACCCCTCAGGTATGTTCTACTTAACATTTTTAAATTAATTTAAAGATTAATTCTATTGGTGTCAGAGGATATAGTCTTTTTTTTATTGAAGTCCACTTCACATATATGAAATTAGTTTCTGATGTATGACATTGTGATTGGACAGTTATATATATTATGACATAATCCCTATGATTAAATGTAGTTACCATCTGTCACCAAAGTTATTATAATATTGACTATATTCCCCATGATGTACTTTTCATTGCCTTTCTAGTGTGTTTTGCATATCTAAAGTTTTTAAATTTTTTATTTTATTTTATTCTTTTATTTAGAGAGAGAAGGCAAAGAGAGAGAATCCCAAGCAGACTCTGTGCTGACGGTTCCGCACTGTCAGCGCTCGACCCTACAAACTGAGAGCTTGTTATCTGAGCTGAGATCAAGAGTCTGATGCTTAATGGACTGAGCCACCCAGGCGCCCCTACATGTCTAAAGTTTTTTAATTTGATGAATTCCTATTTATCAATTCTTTTCTTTTATTGGTCATGCTTTTTTTTATATGGTCAATAGTTACACTGAACAGTTTAGCGGGTTACTTTAGTGGTATTACAGCATCATTTATTGTAAATAACAAGTTTTCTTCATTTTATTATGTTTACACATTTAAAAAAATCATTCAACATGTGTCTTTTTTCAAATTTTGGACTGTGTCTTCACTTTTATTTATCTGTTTTTATTTATTTATTTTTTTAACGTTTTATTTATTTTTGAGACAGAGAGAGACAGAGCATGAACGGGGGAGGGGCAGAGAGAGAGGGAGACACAGAATTGGAAGCAGGCTCCAGGCTCTGAGCCATCAGCCCAGAGCCCGATGCGGGGCTCGAACTCACGGACCGCGAGATCGTGACCTGAGCTGAAGTCGGCCGCTTAACCGACTGAGCCACCCAGGCGCCCCTATTTATCTGTTTTTAAACCCTTTTCTAATATTAAACTTTCTTGAATTCTCCAGCTTTATGTTAATAATTCAAATTATGTATGTACTTTAGCTTTGTAGTCTTTTAAATAATTCTTTTGGCTAATCTACCTCCTTTTCTATTTCATGTTCATTTTTTAATTTTTTTGCTTTAAATATTTCTTTGTGGGAGAGAACAGCACAGTTCTACTCAAGAGTATAATTTTTACAGTTTTGAAGACTTTCTTTCTTTTTTTTTACACCTATTATGCCATGAATTCATAGTGAATGGGTTCCAGTAGCTCAGGCTCCTTCCCACTGATTCTTATAATGTGTGCTTCTCTGGGTGGGGCAGGCTGATGCTTTAGTTGAACCCAAGTAACTTTCTCTTTGGTTTCCGTGTTCTTCTGATCATTTTCCTTCACAAGCTTCAGGAAGCTCTCTTGGCTCTTTGAGTGTTTAATATGCTCAATGTGTATATTAATTTTCTTGGCAAGAATCTTGCCCTTCACAAGTTCGTTCACAACAATGCCAAGAGCATGCTGCATAGCTTTGTAGTTTTGCCATGGTAACTTTTGTGGGGCATTCCTTTTGGAACATTGTCCATTACCTTGATGTATACAATATCACCTTCTTTGTAGATTTGCATGTAATTAGCCAAAGGAACAACTCCACCATTTCTAAAAGGCCTGGAGAACATACAGTGGGTACCTCTCCTTTTTCCTTTTATGTTGCTCATTTTGGCGAATTACTGGAAGATGGAAGTTCCAAATGAAAGGAAGCTCTTGTAAATTTTCATTCAAGCGTCTTTACAGATACAAATTAACCTTGCTAGGATTGCATTAGATATATCAATTTATAGAGAATGTTTATGTCAAGAAAATTGAGTTCTTATATGAATTTTCATATTATAGAAACATAAAAATGTCTGTATTTACATTTATTTAGGGTTTTAAAATTTTCTTTCTGTTTGTTTTGTAGGTTTCTGCATACTTTTCTTACATCTATTTACTTAGATTTATTCCTAATAATTCATTTTTTTAATCTATTTCAAGTGGTACTTAATAATATTTTCTCATTCTTCATTGCTATTATAGAGAAGTAAAATTGATTTTTGCATGTTGATTTTGTTTCTTTTGAACTAGCTATATTTGATACTTCTCAGAACATTTTTAGATATTTTGTGATTTTCTATATATATAGTCATATCATCTAAATAGGGGAGGTTCAATACTTTGAACTTAATGGACAAGATAAATGATAAATGAACATCTCTTGGTCATTGATATCTAATTTAATACCATTCTGGATATTAATGATTATATGATGAATCTTTTAGAATTTATTGCGGGGTGCCTGGGTGGCTCAGCTGGTTAAGCATCCAACTTCAGCTCAGGTCATGATCTCACAGTTCATTGGTTTCAGCCCCGTGTCAGGCTCTGTGCTGACAGCTCAGACCCTGGAACCTGCTTCAGACTCTGTGTCTCCTACTCGCTCTGCCCCTCCCCTGCTCACCCTCAGTCTCTTTCTCCTTCAAAAATAAATAAACCTTAAAAATTTTTTTTAGAATTTATTGAGAATTGTTTCCTTGGCACAGAATATGATCTATTTTGGTAAATATTCTGAGTTTACTTGGAAAGATTATTCTGCTCTTGCTGGGAAGAGTGTTCTATAAATGTTAGTTATGTCCATTTGATTCATATGGTGTTTTATGTTGTCTATATTTTTACTGATTTTCTGTCTGTTCAATAATTCAGTGAAAGAATGGCATTTCAATCTTTGATTATAATTGTGTGTTTATTTCTCATTATATTTCTATCAATTTTTGTTTCATGTATTTTGAAGTTCTGTTGGTTGATTAAGATATTATGATTATGTCCTCTTGATGAACTGGTTTAATTAGTAATATAAAATGACCTTTTTAATCTCTAGTAATATTACATAATATTACTAATATATAGCAATCTTTTTACCAAAATATAATTTGTATTATACTAATACACTTATTCCAGATTCTTCTTGATGTTGTCACATTATTTTTCCATGCTTTAATTTAAAACTATCTTTGTGTTTATATTTGAAGTGTTTTTTTTCTATTTCTTCATATATTTGCATCCTGTCTTTACTAATTTATTATTATAATCTCTGCCTTTAATTGGGATATTTATGCTATTAACATTTAATGTGATAAGATTAGTTGTAAATCTATCATTTTATATTCATTTTCAATTTGTTACATTGTACTTTGTTTCCTTTTTTCTCTTTTTCTAAATTCTTAAGTTAGTTCTATTCATTAATTTGCTTTATGTCTTTTTTCTTTTGTTATGTATTTATTTGTTTTTAATGTTTGTTTATTTTTGAGAGGGAGAGAGAAAGACAAAGCGCGAGCTGGGGAGGGGCAGAGAGAGAGGGAGACACAGAATCTGAAGCCAGCTTCAGGCTCAGAGCTGTCAGCACAGATTCCGATTCGGGACTCGAACTCACGAACAGTGAGATCATGACCTGAGCCGAAGTCAGATGCTCAACTCACCCACCAAGCCACCCAGGTGCCACTTTTCTTTCTTTCTTTCTTTCTTTCTTTCTTTCTTTCTTTCTTTCTTTCTTTCTTTCTTTCTTTCTTATGTTTATTTGAAGGAGAGACAGAGTGTGAGCAGGGGAGGGGCAGAGAGAGAGGGAGACATAGAATCCAAAGCAGGCTCTAGGCTCTGAGCTGTCAGCTAGGCTCGAACCCACAAGCCGTGAGATCATGACCTGAGCTGAGGTCAGACACCTAACTGACTTAGCCATCCAGGCACCCCTTTCCTTTTGTTTTTTGAAGTTTATTTATTTATTTATTTATTTATTTATTTATTATTTTTTTATTTAAAAAAAAATTTTTTTTTCAACGTTTTTTATTTATTTTTGGGACGAGAGAGACAGAGCATGAACGGGGGAGGGGCAGAGAGAGAGGGAGACACAGAATTGGAAGCAGGCTCCAGGCTCGGAGCCATCAGCCCAGAGCCTGACGCGGGGCTCGAACTCACAGACCGTGAGATCGTGACCTGGCTGAAGTCGGACGCTTAACTGACTGCGCCACCCAGGCGTCCCTATTTATTTATTTTGAAAGAGAGTGAGAGAGCACATGAGCAGGGGAGGAGCAGAGAGAGAGGGAGAGAGAGAATCCCAAGCAGGTTCTTCTCTGCCAGTGCAGAGCCCAATGTGTGGCTTGAGCCCACTGAGATCGTGACCTGAGCCAAAATCAAGTTAGATGCTTAACCAACTGAACCACCCAGGCACCCCTATATCTTTTGTTCTGATTAGCTATAGTTGTTTATGTTGATATTGTAGTGGTTGTCCAACTATAGCTTCGGAAAGTCCACATTTATGTGATAACACTTCATCAATAATATTTTTATAACAATATACTACTGTTTATCTCCCCTTATGACTTTTGTACTACTGTTATTTATTTGACTTTTACATATGCATTAAATTCTAAAGTAAGTTGTTACGATTGTTTCATTTAAAATACTATTTTTCAAAGGGATTTTTAAAATTATGGAAAACCTTTTATATGTTTCCAAATATTTCTATTTTCCAGTGTTTTCACTGTATTGTGTAGATACATATTCCCATGGGAAATCTCTTTCTTGCTGAAGGAATTCCTTTTACATGGCCTGTATTGGAGGTCTGTTTGTGATGACTTGTTTTTAATTTTTTAATTTCTTTATTTTTTAATTTTTATTTTTTCTTCCTTTTGGAAGTATTGTCAATGGTGTAGAATTCCTGGTTGACATTTTTCTTTTCCCTTTATGCACTTTAAAGATATTTTCTTGGCTTGCATTCACACTACTTAATCATTATGGTTTTCTTGCTTGAGCAATGAATATATTCTAGAAATAGTGATTATGAATGCATGTCTTTGTGAATATATTTGATGGCACTGAATACTTAAATTTAAAAATGGTTCAAATGATGAATTCAATCTTACAGGTATTTTAGTACAATAAAAAATTGGCAAATGACTTGAAAAGATTTTGTATGCTAATAATGTGTGCATTATCTAACTTCAACAGTTGTAAATACTTTATTATTTATATTTTATCCAGCTCCCACCTATTTCTATATTTTTGTTAGAGTATTTGTAAAGCAAAGTCAGCCACCATATCATTTTCACTATTAATTTCATTCAGGGTCTATGTTAATGTGATATCCATGGTGCTCTGTATGTGGCCTGTTGTTTAGTCCATTACTTTGAATTACTGGCTAGTATTTCAGAGTGAGTCATTTAGTTAATTCTACCTCCATAGATGAACACCAAGTCTCTAAATATTCACTTTTTCAGAATTGCTGTGAATACTAGCCTTTTACGTTTGCTCGGATATTATATGAGTGTTTCTCTTGGATGCATACTCAGAAGTAAGTATATAAACTTACCTAGAAGTGACAATAAAATTTATGTTTTTATAAACCTGATGCTCAGAAGTAAGTATATAAGCTTACCTAGAAGTGACAATAAAGTTTATGTGTTTATAAACCTGCTCTCTGCACACTGGATGGCATTCACTTCTTGAGGCTTCATTTCAGAAAACCCCTTACCTCTTGACCAGAGTCTCCTGTTTTATTACACATTATTTGTCACACTTATTTGGACATATGTGTTAACCCCTGAATTTTTTCTGAGGGAAGGAGTTGGATATGATTCACCAGATTTCAGAGAAGTTACTAGAATGGTTGTTTAATAAATTTGAACATTCTTCTTTTTTTTTTTTTAAGTGCGAAAGATAGAGAATGCATGTGCGCTAGCTGGGGAGGGGCTGAGGGAGAGAGAGAGAATCTTAAGCAGGCTCCATGCTCAGTGTAGAGCTCAATACGGGGCTTGATCCATGACTCTAGGATTATGACCTGAGCCAAAATGAAGAGTTGGACACTCAACCAACTGAGCCACACAGGTGCCCTATACATTTGAACATTCTATGTTCACTAATCTGTGACCTAGCTCTACAAAATTCGCTGATGATCCACAACTCAAGTTAAATTCGTTTGCTTCTGAATCATACCAGTGTCCTTTCATAACCTATGAAACCTGTTGTTCCTTCCTGTATCCATCAAGAAGTGTACCGAGCCTCAAGCTTTGTAGATTTTAAGTCATCATAAGGCTTTGGCTTAAGTTTCTCCTCTTATGCCCGGGTTTCTCTGACCTCAAAACCAATGTGACCATTGTGTCCTTGGAACCTACCTACTGACTCTGTAGTAATAATAATGGTGGCATTTGCTAACTGAATTAAGATGTATTGAGCATTTATAGTGATGAAGTATTATCCTTGGCAGATAATAGAGACACACAGAGAAAAGACAAGATCCTATCAACAAATAGGTTGTTTTCTGGTTTGAGACAGTCTTAGAATCCAAGATTTTGCTATGAGGGGATTGTCTCAATGAAGATCTATACCAACTTTGGGGAGAACCTCACAGGAAATACTAGAATAAGCAGATATATAGCTCTCAATAGAAGTGATGATGTCCCAGGATGGTTATGAGAGTAATGAAGGAAGAGGGCCTGAGAACAGAGACCAGGGAACAATAACAGGAATAGAAGTTTGGAGAATGGGGTCATCAGAAACTGACTTATGATCCTGAGATGTTCCTTCAAGACTTTTTTGTTCTATTGAGCTAGAACCTGTTTGGGTTTAGGGATCATGTGTTTTCAGTAGTGTGTCATCCTATGCCCCTATCAGTATTTATGCAAAGCAGGTTATCAATAAATTGTTAATGAGTTAATATACTTTGTGACCTGTACTATGTTTGTATTATGGCTTTAACAAGGTCCTACAAACTTACCAATAAAAAATGCACAATTTTATTATAACAGGATTTTTGGGAGAATAAGTCCAATGTGTGCCTCTCTGGGATGAATTCAAGGTATCCTTAGGGCTGCATTCCTTTCTGGAGGTTCTGGGGTATAATCCGTTTTCTTGCTTTGTGTTTCCTTCTTGAGAATATATTCATTTCTTTTATAGGCTCCTGTTTTCATATTCAAAGCTAGCAAATTTTAGTATCACATTGCATTAATTTCATTGTTCCTTTTACTTTTTACTTTGACTTCTTTTCCCCTCTTGCACTTTTATGAACACATAGAGATAATTCAGAACAATCACCCTTTTTTAAGGCCCACTCATTAACAGCCCTAATTTCTTTTGTAGCCTTAAATCTCAGTCACCATGTAACTTAACAGTACATGGGCATTAAGTCATGAACGTTTTTGGGTTCCACCAGGAATTGAGTGCCCCATGGGAAACTCAGGAAAACCCTGCTTGGTCTAGAGGTTGTAATGGCCACAAGCTATATGAATATAGTTGGTAATTTAGAATCATAGACCTGTAGCTAACCTTATCATATGTTTTCCTTCAGAGCCAAAAATCTGAATTAAAGCTCCTCTATCTAGGGAGTTAATTGGAGAGAACTTCATCTTGGAGGACTTGTCTCCTCTAGGAAGCTGGATGCTTGCTATCACTATTCATAAAATTGAATGCCACCAGTCATAAGATAAGCTCCATTTCTCCAGAAGAGTGAAGGTAAATAGGATGGAAATAGTACCAGCAGTAAAATAGGTTTATAAAAGTTACTGTTAAGTGCTGACATATATTTACAAAGTTTTCATGTATGTCATGCCTGATTAGCCCTAACTCTTCACTGAGAGTATTTGTCATCCATATGTTGTTGTTATCTGCATACAAATACCTAGAACACCTTCCACCAGATAAATATTTGTATGTACTCCCACAGTGGTACAAAGCACATCTGGCTACTATAGCTATTGAAGTGAACATGAACCCCTATATTTGGAGTGACACCACAATACCTATATAGCAAGATTTGCCATCAGATTCTTGATCGTCTGGGGAAGTGAGTTCACACTGGAAAACAGAAAACGGATATGATCTACGTGGACACTGTGGAAAGAAAGGATGAGAAAATTATCTGGTAGTAGGAAATGACAGTCTTTAAATTTAAAAAAAAAATTATTTATTTTTGAGAGAGACAGAGTGCAAGTGGGGGAGGGGCAGAGAGAGAGGGAGACACAGAATCCTAAGCAGGTTCCAGGCTCTGAGCTGTCAGCACAGAGCCCAACATAGGGCTTGAACCCACAGACTGTGAGATCATGAACTGAGCCAAAGTCGGACGCTCAACTGATTGAGCCACCCAGGTGCCCCACAAAATGAGCAATGTTTAAAACATATAAAAGGAATTAGTTGGAGAGAAATGGGATGACTCCTATATCCAATGAGTTTGTATTCCAAACTAGTACTTGATAGTGAAGGATGGGAGAGAAAATTAACTAGGGATATGGATGGTGGCCATGATTAATGCTTTAGAGGAAACATCCTTGACTTGTGTACCATAAGAAGTGGACATTTCAAGATGAGAAAGAGTGGGAGGTCAACTGGGAAGGCTTTTTAGGGGTGCTAAGGAAACATCCCCTATTTCAAACTACACTTCATTTTCCCCTCCGAATCCGTGCCTTCCAGGGTGGTGTCAGAATGGTGACTTGTGAGCTGTTCATCTCTAATAGCTGCCATTGGCTAAGGAAAGTACTGTGATGACCCCACAATGTTGAAAGGCTGTGGTCTTTAGCGTGCTATGGAATGGTATCTAAGGGCAAGGCAATATTCTTTGGTAGAAATTCTGAAGTTTTAACATGGCTAAAGTGACAATGAAATAGAGGATCCTAGTGTACTTAGGAGACTAAGATCCACAAGCATCAAAAGGAATATGAAGACCTTTAAACTCAGATTCAGACATGGTAACAAGGTCAGATGATCCTATCCTATCTTCTCTTCTTCACTGCCTGTCTCCCCTCCAAGACTCCACCCTGTCCTTGCCTGGCACAAATCATCTCTTCAGCCTCAACCCATTCTCATTAAGTCCCCCTTTCTGATAAAATGAGTATTCTTTTTCCCTACCCAATGCCCTTCTGAGCTTACCCTCTTGTTCTAATTGTAGGAGATAAGCAAAAAACAAAAAGTCTGCTTCACTTGAGTTAATGTAATATATCTTGCTACCAAACTTCACATACTTAACGACAGCAGACCACAGGGGGAAGGGCAGCACATTTTGTCCATTACCACCCAGTGTGTAGGAACCCAAGCTATACCAGGTCCATGGGATGGTGCAGAACTACCCCATTCTAAGATATGACTCCAACTTAGAAAATTGATGGTGATGATTAAAGTCAATAAGGTGAGAGGAGCCCAACCTCGCAGGAGATAATGAATGTATCTCTGAGTTCTCTGTTGATGGAAAGTAAAGAAGAATGTAAGAGATCTGTCCTAAAAAAGAGAGGGGGGTGATGACTTGTAGCATTGGGGGCTAAATTGGTAGGTCCACAGGAATTAAATTTGGGATAAGGCAAGGTGAGGAATGAATATTGGTGTCAAATTTGCCTCCGTAACACATTAACCCATGTCCAAGGAGGAAAAACTCCTTGTTGTTTGTATGGAGTAGTAGGAGGTAAAGGGTAACTGCGTATCAGTGCATGGATTGCCAGAATCTAGATGGGAAGATGGTATTTTTCTTTTTTTTTAAAGTTTATTTATTTTGAGAGAGTGTGAGAGGGTTTAGGGCAGAGAGAGAGGGAAAGAGAGAATCCCAAGCAGACTCCTTGCTGTCAGCACAGAGCCCAGTGTGAGGCTCAATCCTATGAACTGCAAGATCATGACCCGAACAGAAACCAAGTGTCAGTTACTTATCAGACTGAGCCACCTAGTCACCCTGGAAAATGGTATTTTTATTGTGGAGTGGAAGTTACAACTTAAAATAAGGCAGAGAAGAGAATCACCATTAGTCCACCTCATGGTGATGTTGGCTATGCTCCATTCTATGTTGTATGCAACTATAAGTCTTATGAAGTACCAAAATATTCACCTAATAGTACCTTTAAGTTAGAAAATAATGGTATTTGGAAACCACAAACCCAACACTGATTTTGCCAATGTCTTGCTAAGATTCTTAGAACTGTAATCTACCAAAAGGGAGGTGTGAGAGTTTTTAATCTCTTGATATTCCACTTGAGGAATTAGGAATTACTTCATGCCTACTTTGATTCTTCCCGGGAATCTGCATAGTTCAATTTTTTTTTGTCTATTGCTTTATAACGAGGTGACACTGTACCTGGGTATAAAATGGTTAGGTTACTTTCTTCTGTAAACATTGCTCCCTGTATTCTATCAGTGACTGTTGCAGTGAAGATTTTTGAAGCCAGACTGATATTTTCTTTTTATGGGCCTAAGTTTCATCTTTTGCTTCACTGCACAGTGTCCTTTATCTCAAAGACTAGGAGTATTTTAAGCTATCTTTGTTTTTCTTTTGTACCAATTTTTCATCTGAGTGAAAGGAAACTTTCAATCTTACAGCTAAATCTTTTAGTCTGAATGATTTTCTGAATAAAATGTTTGCATTTCTTTCATCTTCTTCAGGAACGTTTTTTTTTTGCATATGTTAGATAGTACTTTACTTAATTTCTCCTCTCTATTTTCAGCTGACTTTTCAGAGACTTGTTTTCTGTATTTTTTATTATTTATTTATTTATTTATTTTTACGTTTATTTATTTTGAGAGAGAGAGAGAAAGCATGAGCTGGGGAGGGGCAGAGAGAGGGAGAGAGAGAGACTCTTAAGCAGGCTCTGCACTGGTAGCACAGAGCCTGACATAAGCCTTGATCCCATGAACAGTGAGATCATGACCTGAGCTGAGATCAAGAGCCAGATGCTTAACTGACCAAGCTACCCAGGTGCTCCTCATGTTTTTTTTCCTTTTTGAATATGGCATTTATTTTTATGATGGTTTCACTTTTCTCTACTATTTTTAAGCTTCTTTTCTGGAATCATTTTTCATATTTTTGAATTGCTTCATTATTTTTCTACTGTATTTCTATTTTGGGATTTTATTTAATGTCAACTTGGAATTACATTTTCAACTCCCAAAAAGTAGAGTTTAAAAACCAACATTTCCAAATTTAGTATAAGAAAATTACACTAAATTAAAATCTGTGACTTTCCTTAGACTAATTATATAACTTAGGTTATAGAGCAAACAAACATCCCCAAACCTAGACAGATGTGTGTTTCTGAAGAGCCACTGTTAAGGTTGCTTTGTCTCATAAGCCATTAAAGCCATAAATTAGAAGGACAATTTAAATGATCATTTTGATGAATTGCTAGAGGTCGATTTGTAACTATCATGACAGTAAAGAATTCCTGAGTGTTTCAGTGTTTCAGGAGTTTCCCATACTTTCATGGTTTTATGTAAAGGAAGCCCATCAGGTTTTCATAATGCATATCCAAGGAAGGTCCACTTGCGTCTCTGAAAAAATTAGGGAAGAGTGATAATTGTGAAATATATCAAGAGCCTTTTTCATAACAAAATCATACTCCAGGGTTAAAGACCTTCAGGTATTTAGTCCATTTGTGTGAAGGGTATTTTGTTGATTCCATATCCCTTTAGTGTTTTGGTTTCACCTGTGGGCAAAAGATGTAGTCAAAAGAGTTGAAGGATTCAAGGAAATTGACTGGAATCTGGAGCCAGGCATTGCAGAATAAATGAACTGAGGAAAAAAGCTACACAAATGGAGTAACAGTTTTGAATGTCAAAGCAATTCAATATAGGCCCACTAAAAGGTGGAGATTCAATCATAAGATTCTTTTTTTTAATTTTATTCATTTATTTTGAGAGAGAGGGAGAATGCACATGAGTGGGAGAGGGGCAGAGAGAGAAGTAGAGAGAGAATCCCAAGCAGGTTCAACCCTGTCAACACAGAGCCTGATGCAGGGCTCAATCTCATGAACTATGACATCGTTACCTGAGCTGAAATTAAGAGCCAGGAACTTAACCAACTCTGCTTCCCAGGTGCCCCTTAATCATAAGATTCTTCAAATCCCCCCAACTTTACACTTTTTCCCCAGCTTTACAGTTTCCAACCATAACAATAGAGCACCAGTATAATAAAAATGGATTAAACCTGAAATTGCTATAGGAACCAGATTCTTTCTGACTATAATACTTAAGGAATCCCATTGTGATGATGGGAAACAAAAGGAAGCCCATTGTGATGATAGGAAACAAAAGTGGGCATTCAAGTAATTTGAAGCATCAGTCACTTATAGAAAGGGAATATGGAAAACACAATAGAAAGAGTAAAATAAAGCCTAATTAGAAAGGAGTATATATCTCCATTCATATTTCTGATGCATTTCCAGTATTCAAGAACAATTTACAAGGGTGTTATAAACATGAGAAAACACAATATGAATTTTATGTATTGAGAAAATAGCCCATGTACCAGATCCAGACTTGATACAGATGTTGTAATTATCAGGCTGGCAGTTTGAAATCAGTACGATTATGTTATGGACTGAAATATAGAAACAGTAGATAAGATACAAGAAAAGATGAAAAAGAAAATCAGTTAAAAACTCTAAGAATCAAAAGGAAATGCTGGTAAGAAATAACCATTGTGATTCAGAATGCCATTGATGGCCTCAACATAGACTGGATATGGTAAAGGAAATAATCATTGACTTTGAAGATGGGTGTATAGAATCTTCCCAAACTGAAACACATGGGCAGAGAATCATGAATATACAGAATAGAACATCTAGGGAAAATATAACGAGTTGTAAGATGCATATAACTGGAATACCAGGAGGAGAAATAATGAGTACAATAAATATTTGGAGCAGTAATACATAAGAACTTTCCAAATTTAATGGCAGACAATGAACTACAGGTCCAGTATACTCAGAAATACCAAGTATTATCATTATCATTATCATTATCATTATCATTATCATTATTATTTTAAGTTTAGAGAGAGAGTGCATGAGAGGGGGAGGGGCACAGAGAGAAGGGAAAAGAAAATCCTAAGCGGGGCTCGATCTAATAAACTGTGAGATCATGACCTGAGCTGAAACCAAGAGTCAGATGCTTAACTGACTGAGCTGCCTAGGCACTCCAAGAAATACCAAGTGTTATTTAAAAAACATACCTACAACTAGATATATATTCCAACTGCATAAAAAAAATCACAATAGAGAAAATCTTTAAAACGTGATACACCGGACACCGTGTCTCTTCCTGCCTGGGCTCAGACCTAGTTTAGAGCATGTGACCTGGGTAAGCACACCAAGAAAGTCAGAATCCTCGGTAAAGGCAGGACCTGTTATATTGCTGCCTTAGGAAAATGTGGAAGAGGAGTAAAATAATTGAGCATGCCATGTAGACTTGCTCCTTCTATGGAAGAACAAAGATGAAAAGTCAAGCTATGGTGATCTGGTATTGTGGTTCCTGTATGAACATCATAGCTGGTGGTGTGTGAACCTATACCCCCGTTTCTGCTGTCACAATAAACCCTGCCATCAGAAGACTGAGGAGTTGAAAGACCAGTAGAAGCTCTGCCATTTGGAGCATTGCTAGCCTATAACAAAAGGGTTAATGTAAAAAACAAATAATAAAAATAAAGAAAAATGATACACCAAAAATCATACCTATAAAAAAACAAGCAGAGGGGGCACCTGGGTGGCTCAGTCGGTTAAGCATCTGACTTCAGCTTAGGTCATGATCTCATGGCTCGTGGGTTCAAGCCCTACATCAGGCTCTGTGCTGACAGCTCAGAGCCTGGAGCCTGCTTTGGATTCTGTGTCTCCCTCCCTCTCTGCTCTGCCCCTGCTTGCGCTCTGTCTCTCTCTCCCTCGAAAGTAAATAAACATTAAAAAAATTATTTAAAAAAACAAGCAGAAGAAATACAGTGGACTTATCCTCTGGAACTATTCAAGCAGCAAGTTAATCGAGTGCTGTAAAGACTTGAGAGAAATAAAACATGTAACAATATACATCCAGAGAAATTAATTCAAAGCAGAACGAGAAATTAGCAGACAAAAACTGAGAATATTCATTATCAGATCTCTCCTGATGGAAAAATGAAAAGAAGTTTCTTGTGCAGAAGGAAAATCATATTTGTTTGATGTTTAGATTTGCATTTCCTTAAATAAGGGTAGAGCATCAGAGAAAGATAAATGAAGTTAAAATATTTTTCTTAGTTGACCTAAATGATGACTGTTTACTTAATGTAGAAAATATGTATTGGGTCATTATAGCATGTACAAGTGGAATGAGTGACAGCAATGTGACAATAGAAAGGAGGAATTAGCAAAATATTATAGGGTATCTGTATTGTACATGAAGTGGGTATGATGTTATTTGAAAGTGGATTTATACTTTTAAATTTTTTTTAAGTTTATTTATTTTAAGAGAGAGAGCGAGTGAGCAGGAGAGGGGCAGAGAGGGAGGGAGAGAGAGAATCCCAAGCAGACTCCACATTGTCAGCACAGAGCCTGATGCACAGCTCTAACTCATAAACCGTGAGATCATGACCTGAGCCAAAAACAAGTGTCGGACGCTTAACTGACTGAACCACCCAGGTGCCCTGAAAGTGGATTTGTATTATTAATAAGTTGTATTGTATACTCTAGGGCAACCAAGAAAACAACTTTTAAAAAGGAGGATATAAAGTGAAAATAGAGAAATTGCTCAATGAAAATATAAAGGGCAGGAAATGAAGGAAAAAGAAACTTTTAAAAAGCACTTAGTAGAAAACTATTATAAATATAGTAAATATTAATGTAATTATAATCCACATGGCTTTAAATGTGAATGATCTGCATGCACCAGTGGAAGACAGAGATTCTCAGGGTTTGGAAGAAAACTCACAAATTTGATAGCTTACTGAAGTGGACCAATTATGTGATAGGCCAACTACCATAATTCACATGATGGGAAATTGCTAATATGAATAGTGTTAGTACATAACAGCATTTGAGTGAATAATTAATAACCTTCCAGAAGGGAAATGATATATGTTTTCTTGGTTAATCTATAAGGGATTTAAGGAAGAAATTACAGCAATTTTATACAATCTATCCAGGAAACAGAAGTAGAGAGAACACTTCTAGCACATTCTGTGTAACTAGGATTAATAAAACCCAATAAAGATATTGCAGAAAAGGAAAACTCCAGACCAGTAATTCTTATGAACTTAGGTGCACAAATTCTCAACAAATTTTTAGTAAATTGAATCTAAAAATTGTTTAAAAAAATTATAAGCAGATGTGTTCCAGATATGTAAGACTGGTCCAACATTAAAAATTCAATGAGTGTAATCTATCATGGCAAGCTAAATAAGGAAAATCATATCAATTCATATAGGAAAAGTATTTTGCTCACTCATGATAAAACTCTCAGCAAGATAGAAATAAAAGAACGTTCTCATCTTGATAAGTGACATCTAAAAATGTGCATCTAACATTACTGTAAATGTTGATATACCGGACACTTTACTTTTATGATTGGAGAAAATTCATGGATTTTCTTCTTTACCACTTTTATCTGATTCATAATGAAAAGCTCAGCTATTACAATAAGATTTCATTTTTATGTTTTACACATTATAAGGGTGGAATAAAACAGCCTATATTCCCATATATTATTGTCTATGTAGAAAACTCCACCTGAAAAACTACCCAAAATTTCCTGATTCAGTTAATAAGTAAAGCAAATTAAACCCTGCTGGAGCTAATAAGCATATATAGCAAGTTTTCAGGATATAGAATAAATATATAAAAGTGAATTGTTTATCTATATACCAGCAATTAACATTTGAAATTAGAGTTAAAAAAAAAATAGTAACATTCACAATGGCACCAGAAATAAATACTGGAATATAAATTTAGTTCAGTATACTTGATTTGTATGCAGAAAACTAAAAAACAGGGAAAAGAGAAAAAAAGGACGTTTAAATAAATCTCAATTCATGAATTGTTACACTCATTATTGTTAATGTCAATTCTTCCCAATTTTATAGATTTAATGCAGAGCCAAATGAAATTACACCAAGCTATTTTGAAGATACTGAAAGACTGATTCTCAAAGTTATATAAAAAGGAAAATGAAGATTCAGTATAATAGTAAAGAACCAAATTGGAAGAATATCACAATAAAATTTCAAGATTTCTTTAATAATAAATAACCAAAACAGTATGGATTTGGTGAAAAATAGTAAGACATTTAAATCAGCATAGTAGTGTTGAAAATCTAAAAATAGATTCAAGCAAATACAATGAAATTATATTTGACAAAGACACCATAGTTATTTAATGGAGAAAGTGTAGATTTTTCAACAAATGGTACTGGAACAATTTGATATCAATACACACAAAGAATGTAACTAAACATAGATCTTAACCTTTTGACAAACATTAACTACACATGGATCATAGACTTAACTCCAAAATCTAAAACTATAAAACTTCTAGAAGATAACATACAAGCAAATCTATGTAACCTTGAGTTTGGTGATGAGATTTCGATACTAACTGCATCATTCATGAACAAAAAGGATTATAATTTGGATCTTATTGAAATGAAAAGTTTCTTCTATGTAAAGGAAAATGTTTAAAAAATGAGAAGACAAGCCACTAAGCAGGACAAGATATTTATAAAACATATAACCCCTAAAAGACTTAACCAAACACATACCAAAGAACTATTTTTTATTTGGGTATTATTCACATATATACTAATTACATGTATACAACATAATCATTTGATATTTGCAAACATTGTCAATTGATCAACTCAACAGTAAAAAAACCAACCAGGTTTTACAGACTGATGAAAGACCTTACCAGACTACTCCCCAAATAACTTCTAGAGACAAGTAACCATATAAAATGATGTTCTGCATTCTATGTGATTAGGGGAATGAAAATTGAATCAGCCACGTATTTCAGCTACACACGCGTTAGATTGGCTAAAATACAATATAACTGATGATGCCAATGCATGGCGAGGATGTGGAGTATCATTCGTTGCTGGTGGGAATGGAAAAGGGTAAAGCAACTGGAAAACAATTTGTTAGTTTCTTACATAACTAAGCATATTCTTACCTTTTTATATAGCAGTCGTGCTTCTAGGTATTTTCTTAACTGATTTTAAAACTTCAGGCCAAAATTGTGGAAAGAGCCTAAATGTCCATCAACTGATGAATGGATAAAGAAATTGTGGTTTATATACACAATGGAGTACTACGTGGCAATGAGAAAGAATGAAATATGGCCTTTTGTAGCAACGTGGATGGAACTGGAGAGTGTGATGCTAAGTGAAATAAGCCATACTGAGAAAGACAGATACCATATGGTTTCACTCTTATGTGGATCCTGAGAAACGTAACAGAAACCCATGGGGGAGGGGAAGGAAAAAAAAAAGAAGTTAGAGTGGGAGAGAGCCAAAGCATAAGAGACTGTTAAAAACTGAGAACAAACTGAGGGTTGATGGGGGGTGGGAGGGAGGGGAGGGTGGGTGATGGGTATTGAGGAGGGCACCTTTTGGGATGAGCACTGGGTGTTGTATGGAAACCAATTTGACAATAAATTTCATATATTAAAAAAAAACTTCGGGTCATACAAAACCTGCACAGGAATATTTGTAGTATATATATTCACAAAAATAAAACAATGGAAGCAACCAAGATATTAAAAAATAGATGAATGTATAATTCAACTGTGGTGTATCCATACAATGGAATGCTATTCAGTGGTAGAAAGAAGTGAGCTATAATGCCATGTAAAGACCTAGATAAATTATAAATGAATATTGTTAACGGCAAGAAAACCATCTGAAAAGGCTACGTACTATGCCATTCCATTTATGTAACATCTTCTACAAGTAAAATTTTAAGAGATTACAGAGTAGGAGCTGCTATGTGTGCAAGGTGGGGAGAATTTTAAGTAAATGTAGCGCAGCGTAGCTTTTAGAGCAGATCAACTTTTCTGTATGCTACTTTATTGGTAGCAACAACACAATATTTGTTAAAATGAATAGAACTTTACCACACAAGAATTGATCTTTAAGCAACTTTAAAAATCATTTGGGAAGCAAGTTGATCCCACGTTGGAATGGACACTATCCTAAAATACTCTAAATGAATTACATATATATTGCATAAATTTACTATATGGGGCTGGACAAAACTGTGCCAATCTTACTTTTGAATCGAATGGAAATTCTAGGACTAAAGGTAAAAGGAACTATATGTAAGCACTGTATTCTAGTTGGTGATTTTTCCCGTGGGGTTGTGGGTCAACAATTCAGGGACCATTATACTTGTAAATGAGAATTGAAGAATTGTGTAAGGGGATTCCACACAGTAAGACCCAGGTTTTCCAGTGGCTACAGGTAAGGAAGGAACATGCCTCATTGCATTTAAGTTGGTGATATCATTATGAATTTGTTTAGCCTAATATGGATATAAATGGATACATATCATAATAATTATAGTGTACTTGAGTTAGTATACACACACCTATTTCCTAGCCCTGCCCACTGATAGGGCTTAGAAGCAAACATAACTCGGTATGGATAAACCCATCTCATTCCCAGCTTTTGTTTTCTAATACTGTCCAATAAAGAAAAATAAATCTTGGGTTTTTTTAAGTATTATATATATCTCTCTCTCTACACAGACCTATATATATTTATTTTTTAAAAAATTGTTGATGTTTATATTTGAGAGAGAGAGAGAGAGAGAGAGAGAGAGAGAGAGAGAGATATCACAAGTTGGGGGGGGGGGACAGAGAAAGAGAGGGAGACACAGAATCCCAAGCAGGCTCCAGGCTCCGAGCTGTCAGCACAGAGCCTGATGCAGGGCTTGAACCCACCTGAGTGGAAGTCGGATGCTTAACCAACTGAGCCACCCAGGCGCCCCAGAAACAGAAATCTTTGAATAAGTAGTTTATTGTAGTGCTTTGCAATATATATATATATATATATATATATATATATATATATATATACATACATGTATATAGTGTATATATGTATATATATATTATATATGTATATGTGTGCATGTATATATATTCTATATATATGTATATATATACATATATATGTACATACATATATATGCATGTATATACTGAAGCATCTTACACTGATAAAGAATAAGGAAGTTCTCCACATAAATAAACAACCCACACTAGTCAATGTATGTTAATGGGATACAAGATCCTATTGAAAGATATCCCAATGTTGAAATCTAGAACAATTTAAGTATCAAAATAAATATTAGATAAAAATTTTAAATAAGTATTGGATTTTGACATCAAATCTAAATGTCTAAGAGCACATACTGCTATAAATGATTTAATCAGAAAATATTTGGGGGAGAATTATCGAATCTGCCATGCATATAATTTATATAGATTTTCCCTAGTCAAGGAGATAGAACATAAATTAAACATTTTTTTATATTGTTTATTTGAGAGAGAGTACAAACAGTGGAAGGGCAGGGAGAGAGGGAGACAGATGATCCAAAGCCGACTTTGTGCTAACAGCAGAGAGCCTGAATGTGGGGCTCAAACTCATGAACTGTGAGATCATGACCTGAGCGGAAGTTGGAAGCTACCTGAGCCACCCAGGCACTCCTGTGACATAAATTCTTATTGCTTAAATGAGATGTACATAGTGACTTTCTGCTAAAATATACTGTAGATAGTGGAGTTAAACATTAACCATTACTGGATAAATCTGACAAACACTGCTTCAACCATGTGATCATGGTTTACATCAATGGTGATAAGTCATATTTTTTAATACTTTTTTTAAAAAAGCTTATATATTTTGAGAGAGAGAGAGAGAGAGAGGGAGAGCGAGCAAGGGAGGGGCCGAGAGAGGGAGATATAGAATACTAAGTAGGCTCCGCACTATCAGTGAGGAGCCCGCCACAGGGCTCGATCTCAGGAACAATGAGATCATTACCTGAGCCGAAATCAAGTCACATGCTTAACCGACTGAGCGACCCAGGCTCCCCAAGTGGTAAGTCATATTGATAATATGTTCCCATCATATGCCAAGATGAGGGTGACACTTTAACTCTTTGATCTTCCACTTAAAAACCCATAACCCAAGTCTAACCATGAGAACATCATAAGCCAAACAACAATTGAAGGACATTAGAAAAAATACCTGAGCAGTGTTATTCCTTAAAAAGATGAGAAGCCTGAATAACTAACGGCCACAAGAAAGTTATAGACCCACGAATACAAAATATAATGTGGTTTACTGGATGGAATATTATAAAAGGGAATGATAGTAGGTAAAAACTAATGATATTTGAACATAATATGGACATTAGATATAATGTATTAATATTTGTTCGTTAATATAATAAATACACCTTACCCCTGTAAAATGTTAAAATTAAGGGAAGTTGGGTATCAGGTATATGGGAAATCTGTAATATCCTTGCAAATTTTCTGGAAATCAAATTCTAAAGTAAAGATTTACTTAATAAATGAATAAATAAATGCCTGGAAAAAATACCACCATTTTTCATTAAGTTCTTTGAGTTAATTATTTAATTATAGAAGTTCTATAGAAACATTTTTCTTGTGTATGTTTGTTATCTGACATTTGCCTTTCCTGCTACTTGCTTTCCTTCTTTTAATGTTAAATACAGGATCTTGTTCTGGTTCCTGTTTTTATTACTCAACTTTAAATTAACTCATTTTTTATAGTTATTCAAAAGTAATTTTTGTGGACCATGGTTAAGGTTGAATTTCTAGGTAAGCAGGAATTTCTATTTCATACTGAAGTTCCTCATGACAAGTTTGAGAGATAATTTTTTTAGCTTTTCTATCTCCACAGGGATTAGGAGATTCTGTGGCTGTTCATAATTCCAAGAATGTCCTCAACTCAATGTAATGGGGAAATGCATCCTGCCTGATGGCTTGCCTGTATGTTTCCTTCCCAACCTCACCTCTCATATTATTACTTGGAGTTACACTTTCTGTCAGAATAAATCTATGTCCCCAGACTAAATTGTGCCAACTTACTCATTTTCTCTCAAATTAACACAATTTCAATAACTATCCCTCTTGGAATTTAGGGGGTGTAAAATGCATTGTGAAGTTCAAGCGTAAGAAAACATATGCAGGAATGCCCATGAAAATTTTGGAAAGAGAATAGTTAGCGGAAATGTGTCATATCAGACACTATAATATTGTAGTAAAGATTCATTAACTAAAATATTGTGACACTGGCTTAGGAATGGACAGGGAGATCAGTGAAATAGAACACAAACTCATGAAGTATAATTTTTCTATGAATCTAATTTAGGCTTGACATCTCACCTTGAATACTTCATTTTTTTCCCATTGCGTCATCCCATGTCCACTTTTATCCCCCTTAAATATTTTCTCCACAATGTAATATTAGAATGATCTAAAAATCACAGATACGATCTTATCATTTACCTGGTTAAAACTTACGGCAAGAAGTGCCCATATCTTGGTTTCTAAATATCAACGTTCATTTAAAGTATTAAGGCTCCTTGGAGAAATGAGTAATTCTAGGGTTGAAGCAGAGAGCCTCACAAACAAAAAGTGTGTGTGTGTCAGAAGTGTATATGAGCTAACCTGAAAAAGTTACTTATGGTCAAAACTGGAATGTTTTGAGCAACAAAACAAACAGTATTAGATTATAATTTAAAGTGTAATATAACAATTACATGAGTCTATACTGACATCAGTAAAATATTCAGTAAATGAGGAAGAAGAGACAACTCTTCCTTACAGAAGATGTATACTCAGAGACTTTCCATTCCAGGAAGAGGAACTAAAACTTCCTTGAATGTGGACTGGATTTAGTGACTCTTTCCCAAAGAATATATTCCCCAAAGGGAAAAACGGTTAAGTTTTAATGGAGAAACTTGACAACTATTACTTTATTTATCAGTGAAGATTATCATCATCAGGATAAGTCATATGAATATTATGTACCTCTTAATAGGATCGGATATGGTACTTTCCAAATACTCAATACACATTCTAATCATGAGATGAACATTTCATAACACATATGAACTGTACTCCTCAAAACTGTAAAGTTCATGAAAAACGAGGAAAGAGACAACTAGAGGACACTAAGAGGAGTTAAGGCAACTAAGTGCAATGTGTTATCTTAGATGGGATACTGAGACAGAAAAGGATATGAATAGAATAACTCATGAAATTTAAATAAAGCCTGGAGTTTGTCTAATAATAATATACCAACATTGCCTTCTTAATTTTGAGAAATGTACCACAGCAATGTAAGATTATCATGTTATACAACGGTGTGAAGTATATATAGGAAATCTTTGTATTCTCTTTGTAACTTTTCTGTAAATACACGTGTATTGAGAAACTAGATGCTTTCCCCCTAAGTCTGGGAAAAAGATAAGCACATTCTCTCTTTTCAGTCCAATTTGACATCATATTGTAAGACCTAGGTAATGCAGTAAGAAAAAGGCATTAAAAGTACACAGATTGGGGGGGTTCCTGGGTGGCTCAAGTCAGTTAAGCCTCCAACTCTTGATTTCGGCTCAGGTCATGATCTCACAGTCTGTGAGATCGAGCCCTGCATCGTGGAGCCTGCTTCAGATCCTCTGTCTCCCTCTCTGCTCCTCCCTGCCCCTCTCAATTTCTTTCAAAATAAATAAATAAACTTTAAAAAGTTTTTTTTTTAAGTACACAGATTTGGATGGTTGAAATAATAGCTCTTTGCTCATGATGACATGATTGTGTATAAATCCCAAAGAAGCAAGAACAACCAAAAATTCCTGGGACCAGTAAACAAGTATAAACAAGGTTGTAGGGTACAAAGTTAATGTCTAAAAGTCAATTTGAGATTTTCTGTATGTCAGAAATGAGCAAAAGTAATTTGAAATTAAAAACACATTTACATTAGCAAAACAGAAAAAAATACTTATGTATAAATCTAACAGAATTTATAGGATCTATAAGAGAAAAACTCTAAAACCCTGCTGAATGAAGTCAAACTGCATCTAAATAAATACAGAGATATTTGATGTCCATAAATAGGGAGAGTGAATATTATTAAGGTGTCGATTCTGTCCATCCTGATCTATCGATTCAATACAGTCTCCATCTAAATCCCTTCCAGTTATTTTGTGTGTCTCAACAAACTGACTTTACATTTATATGGAAAATAAAAGACCTAGAATAGCCAACACAATATTGAAGATTGACAAATAAATGAATGAATTAAAGTATGAAGTTAAAGAATAGACCCATGTAAATAAAGTCATGTGATCCTTAAGAGTAAAGGCTGTACAAAAAGGATAATCTTTTGACAAATTGTACTAGAAAAATTGGACATCTGTATGCCTATAAAAAAATGTTGACACAGACCTTACACTTTAAAATTTTTAACTCACTGGGGAACCTGGGTGGCTCAATCGATTGAGCATCTGATTTTTGATACCAGCTCAGGTCATGATCCCAGTGTCATGGGATCGAGCCCTGTGTCAGACTCTGCACTGGGCATGGAGTCTGCTTGGGATTCTCTCTCTATTTTTCTGTCTCTCTCTCCGTCCCTCTCCCCTACTCACATACTATGTCTGTAAAACTATATATACATAAAATTTAACTTAGAATGGATCATAGACTCAAATGTAAAATGCAAATCTACAATTTTTCTAGAAGGCGGCACAGGAGAAAAATTATGTGCCCTTAGGTTTGGCAATGAATTTTAGGTACAACACCAAAATCAAAATATATGAAAGGAAAAATGGCATGTTGGACTTGAATTTATGTTCTGTGAAAGATTAAGGGAATGAAAACAAAAAATTATACTGATAAAAAATATGTGCAAAGTACATATCTGAAAGACTTGTATCCAAAATATAAAAAGACTACTTAAAACTCAGCAAAAATGATCCAGGAAGAAAATAGGCAATCATTCTGAACAGATACTTCACCAAAGAAAATAGTAGGAACAAAAAACATATGAAATGATGGTCAGGGGCACCTGGGTGGCTCAGTCGGTTAAGTGTCTGACTTCGGCTCAGGTCATGATCTCATGGTTTGTGGATTCGAGTTCCGCATCAGGCTCTGTGCTGACAGTGTGCAGCCTGCTTGGGATTCTCTCTCTCTTCCTCTCTCTCTGCCCCTCCCCCACTCATGCTTTTTCTCTCTCTCAAAGTAAATAAACTTGAAAAAGCATTTAAAAATGATACTCATTATCGTGGGTAATTACGGTATTGTAGATTAAAGTAACAATGAGAAACCATTACATCCTTGTTAGAATGGCAAATATACAAAAACTGACAGTACTAAACATTGTTGAGCATGCCAAGCAACAGGAACTGTCATTACTGGTCAGAATGCAAAATGTAGAGTCATGTAGGAAGTGAATTTCGTTGTTTCTTGCAAACTACAAGTAATCTGACGGTATGATCTGTCATTTGAATTTCCAGATATTTACCTTATTGACGTGAAAACTTATGTCCGTACCAAAACCTGTATGTATCAATATTTCTTTTTTTTTAAATTTTTTTTTTAACGTTTATTTATTTTTGAGACAGAGAGAGACAGAGCATGAACGGGGGAGGGTCACAGAGAGAGGGAGACACAGAATCTGTAACAGGCTCCAGGCTCTGAGCTGTCAGCATAGAGCCGGCACGGGGCTCGAACCCACGGACCGTGAGATCATGACCTGAGCCGAAGTCGGACGCTTAACCGACCGAGCCACCCAGGTGCCCCTGTATCAATATTTCTAATAGCCGTATTCATTATTGGCAAAAAGTAAAAGCAATCCCGGTATCTCTCAATAGGTGAATGGATAAAGGGACAATGGTATATTCATGTAATGGAACATTATTCAGTGATGAAATGAAATGACCTATTAAGACACAACAGACATGAGTGGATCTTAAATGCATATTGTTGAGTCAAAGAAGTAATTGTGGAAAGGTGGCATATGTGTTGTATGATTCCAACCTATATGACATTCTGGAAGAGGCAAAACTACAGAGATCAAGAGGGAGAGGTTTGATCAGATGCAACACACAGGAATTTTTGGTGTGATTATTATCCTGTATGATATTGAAATGGAGGACAGTTGGTTTATGCCTTTATGGAAGCCCTTAGAACTGTAGAACATAAGGAGTGGAACTTCCCATAAATGTATATTATGCTCATAGTTAATAATAACCTGTAAGCATTGGTTCATTAATTATAGCAAATACAACAAACACACTAATGTAAGATGTAAATAATGTGGGAAACTGTAGGGTATACTAAATGAGAACTTTATATTATCTGCTCATTTATTTTTTAGTATTCTTTTTTAGTATACTTTAGCTCGTATATTTTTTTAGTTTAAAAACTCAATGGCTATTTAAAGGGAAAATACAGGCAAGATTGCGAAGGCTACTAACGTGACAGCTTTTCTCTATGTGATGAAGGGAAATTTTTTCATGTGACTGTCATGTCCAGAAAATCATGACAGGACATCATATATCAGCCTTGACATGTGAGAGGAAAGTAGATTTTGTGAAGGAACCAATAACTTGGAAGAAATGTTTAATGTTTCATGTATATTCCCGTCCAAATCTCAACAGATTTACATTCTTATTTTTTGACTTTTTCAGTGTTCTAAGTAGTTTCTCTCTATGAATGTGAGATGTGATAGTACATGATCACGGTGGTGACGTGGCAAATTGTCAGTTTCACTTTGACTGATTTGTGTCCTAGAAATTTTTTTATCCTTTGCTTCCTCTGTAAAATGAGGTAGTTAGGCTATACAGTCTTCAGGAGCTTTTCTAATCCTAATGTTCTAATGTTTTAGAATTGATAGTTACCTTAATACTTTACTGTCTGTAAAGGAAAGTAATTCTTTCTCATCTCCTAGGGAAGTACCTAATAAACATAAAAGGGACAATTACATAATTGTGGTTAAGGTTATTTACTTATGGTTTCCTGGTAACATAAATACACTAAATTAAATTGTCTTCATAAAAACTTTAATGGGAACTTGACTAACTAGGACCCTGAGTCAACGTTTATTTTGACATTGCCTTTTGTTTTAGCAGAAATAAAATGACAGGAAAAAGTAATTGGAGAGCCACAATGAAAATAAAAATGTATTGTATCTTGCAGGCAGGTCTGTGTTCACTACAAAACATCATGTTATCTCTGTATCCGTTACTGCTTTTTTAAAAACCAGGGGTAGTGTTCCGAGGGAGCCAAAGAATGGAACCAACAAACAAGGTTAAGGGCAGCACATGCCCCAAGTGTATTAGGGTGACAATGAAACAAAAGAAAAAGACTCCTACTACCGGGGAGGGGCTCCTTATAGAGGAGGCCATGAAGGCTTCTGAGAAGGAGGCTTACATGGGTTTATAGTGGCGGGGCCTTTGGAGGGGGAGTAACTGTGCAGTTGCTGAGCCAGGATATGGTCTGGGCTGTTTGCTCCAGGGAGTGGGTGTTTCAGAAGGTCCGGTACTCTCTGCTCCATTGTTGTTAACAAGGGGCCGCTTATCCCTATCTTCCCAAGGTCAGTCTGTCTCCTGTCTTATATCCACATGTAATCCTGCGTGATGTGACAAAATGGCTTCCACATGATCCTGGAATTTAGAAGAGACTTTGAAACTTAAATTAATATTTCTGTTCACTTGATTCCACTTAATAAGGCAGAAGGACATATTAAGCAGACTTTTAGCATCTAATGTTATAGGAATAGGTTTTATATTTAAAATGGCATTCCATACTACCTGAGGTTACCTAGATATTTTTATCATATTTATCCTAACATTTGAATGCCTTCAATGACCCCTGTTGAGCTCTTCTTGTCATGATATTGAGTTCTTTTATTCCATTTGGTGTTAGTACACATTATAAATTCTCAAGTACATACTTTTTTTTAAGTTTTATTTATTTCTGAGAGAGGAGGTGGGGGAGGGGCGGAGAGAGAGAGGAAGAGAGAGAGAGAGTATCTGAAGCAGGCTCCACACTGTCAGCACAGACCCTGAAGTGGGGCTCGAACCCACAAACCATGAAATCATGACCTGAGCCAAAGTCGGACGCTTCACTGACTGAGCCACCCAGGCACCCCGTCAGGTACATCACTTCTATATCATGTCTCAGTTTATGGCCATGTGCAAAAATATGCATATTTATATTTACTAATTTTAATGACATATATTTTGTATTTACTAGCATTATTTCTCTAAGTTTGTATTATATTTCAAAGAATCTTTTTCTCCTTGTGCTCATTCTTTTGAAGATAAGTTCATAAATGGGCAAATTAGAAAAGTCTAGGGTGCTTTATAATAGAATCTCCTGATTTCATTTTCTAAAATTGATTCCTGCAAGTAATTTTGATACCTGTAATTATGAACATAAAAAATTGAATTCTAAACTAGATTCCCCAGCTAATGAATTGTAGGCACCTTTAATGTATCACTACTGACCTTGAGTGTGATCATATGGGGACATTTTTTTTATAGAGTAAGGAACTCAGTAATTCAGTTACCTTGTGATAAAATTCTGCTCGGATAAGCAGAAATTGCTTACCACTCTTAAATTCTGCCAATGTTACTATGTTCAAGAAAGTTCATCTCCTGGAACAGACCTGAAACAAGTTTGAGTTAGTATTATCAGCTGGGGAGAACATGGAATTAATTGCTCATGATGCTAATATTTTGTGGGTTTTTTACACATATTTATAGGATGTCATGTAAGGAGAAAATATTACATGTTCCAAAGATAGCTGAACACTTACTGGAGTTCGTGTGCCAGCTTTCACTTAGATTTGGAGGCTAAGTGAATGGAATATTAATACCTCCCTAAAATGCCTCCCATCTTTTGCTACTTAAGTAATCAAAGCACATTTTTTGCTTTTGGTGAATTAGTGGAAATATCCACAGGCATGATGCTTATTGGATGGTAAATAAAACACCAGGGATCGCATCCCTTTGTTAATCACCAAAAGTCTCCAGGACTTTTAAATTGTAATTACCAATGTTCAGGGCCAGGACTAAGGTGAGCTGAGTGAGGTCTCTGGGGTACAGAATTTTTTTTCTTTGAGAGACAGCGCAGGGGAGAGGGGCAGAGGAGAAAGAGAGAGAATCTTAAGCAGGCTGCATGCTTAGCACAGAGCCCAAAGTAGGGCTCAATCCCAGGACCCTGGGATCATGACCTGAGCCAAAATTAAATAGAAATTTCAACCAGCTGAGCCACCCAGGTGCTCCCCTGGGGTACAGAATTTAAGAGGGGGCTTATTCTCATGGCTATGACCCCTCAAATCCTGTGCCCAATCCTGGTCCTATACTATAGCCAAACATCTATAAAAATGATAATATGGATTTGGGTTTAATGTCAACTATGGATCACTAAAATGTTTTGAAATACTGTATTAATTTACTATACTATAAAAATTTAAAGCAATTTGAAAACCAAAGCAAACAATGAAGAAAAATCTCTGTTGTATGAATGTGTAGCCAGACATACATGTTTTGGAATGCTAATAAAATTAAGGAATATCAGTGCATGAAAATTTTTTGAAATGAAAAGGAAACTCAGTCATTCTCACACTTTGGATTGAGTCCCTCGTTTTTAAAAATCTGTTGTATTCATGGAAATTATCTTTCTGTTATATGACTTGCTTTATCTGGAATCAGTAGATTCTCCTGCTATAAATCTCATGTCATTCTGTACCCCAGTATCCAGGAGGTATATACTAGGGGTTGTCCTTGGGCTTGTTATGAAAATAAAAATCAAATATATATTTATATAAAATATGTAATTGTTATATATAGAAATATACATTATATTAATTATATTTATAATGAATATATAATTACATTTTAAAATAAATATATTTGTAATAAATGCAATATTCATAATCATGTATAATTATTAATATATAATAGTGTAATAAGCATAATTTATGTTTATTTGTTTATTTTAATGAATTTGTATGTGCAAAGCATTTATTTGTTATTATTTTTAATGTTATTTTTTTTTAGTGGGGCTACTGGAAGCAGGGCTCATGTTTTACCAAAAGCAGGGCTCGAGGTCACCGGATGTGGGACTCGAACTAACAAACTGAGAGACCACGACCTGAACCAAAGTCAGATGCTCAAAGACTGAGCCACCCAGGTGCCCTTTTTAAAATTTTTTGAAGTAACCGCTACCCCCAATGTGGGGCTCAAACTTTCCACTCAGAGATCAAGAGTCACAGGTTCTACTGAATGAGCCAGCCATGCACCCCTATGTTTCTCTATTTATAGAAATAATTATAATTATATATGCATACATGTATATGTGTGTATATACATATACATGTATATGTATATCACATATATATGTATATACATATGTATATATGTATACATATATGTATACATATGTATATGTATGTATATGTATACATATGCATATATGTGTATATATACATATATGTATGTATATATGCATGTATACATATATGTATGCATATGTATACATATATGTATATATGTGTATATATATTATTAGCTCTTTGCATATCTCTGGGTATATATAATTTTGTTTTCCTCATCTGAAAAGTGACTTATGCCTTAAACTTAGGACTATTGGGGGATTAATGAAATAACAAATATAAAACAAGTGGAATGGTGTGTCATACTTCATAATTCCTGAAAAAGCGATGATGCTAATCATTTGTGAGATATGTAATAGTGCATGTCACAATGAAGGAACGTCCCTGAAACTAGACTTTTTCCTTTAGGAGAGCACTTCAGGACAGTTAGACAATGGCAATTTATCAGTAGTGTGTTTTCACATGTATCCAAGTTTCCTTTTTTTTTTTTTTTTTTTTTTAATAACCTCTATGCCCAGTGTGGGGCTCCACCTCACAAGGCCTAAATCAAGGCCTTACTACTAACTGAGCCAGCCATGAGCCCCTCAAGTTTACATTTATATCATTTTTAACAGCCCCTCTGCAAATTGATTTTTTTTTCCATCAGGATTACTACAGCTTTTATTCAGACGAAGAAGACCTTTGGTAATGGGGATTATATAGCAATAGCTAGTTCTAGGAAGAGACCTATCTTTCATCTTTTCTGATGGTCTATTAAAGGGAGATTTCTCTGCTAGAAAAGGAAAAACACTCGGAATTATTTTTTTTTCTGAAATAAACCTGTTCATTAATTTTGATTGGTATCAGACAGGAAATAGAGTATGTTTCACAACTTGCATTGTCAGGTTAAGAGTGGTCATCATTGATTGGTGTTACACATTCTTGTGTATCATGTATTTTTGCTATAAAGAACTCTACATAGAATTTGGAGCTCAATGATTCTATTGATTTCATACCACTCACTAGTTTACTGCTCTAATTTTGGTTACCTTTGTGACTTTGTAGAAGTTACAATATTTTATACTCTCTGATTGGAATGTAATATACTTTTGCAATGATGGCAAGTTGCAGTGGTGTATGTTATTGATTTTAGTTAATGAAAATCTTGTTACTCTCTTATTTTAATGGGGTATTGCCAGAATTTTGTAACTATAAGCCTGTGTTTTTAATGAAGATTTTCTGTACTTTGAGGGGTTGGGAAGCATATAATGTCAAAGAGAAAATTTTGAAGCGCATTTATCAATATTGTCCCAAGGACTGTGCTTATAAATTGAGCTAGGCTGGCACTAATAACTGAGAAAACAGAGACTCCATGTGATGAATAAGCAATTCTCTGACAGGTTCTGTTCCACTATTTGTTTGCTTTTGCAGTTTACAAGTATGTAATAAGCAATAAGTGGTACTTATTTAATTATGCCACAGTATCAATCTTGTTTATCCCAATTAAGTGGAGAAAGGAAAAGGAACAACGAGAATGTGACTTTCCCTAGATGAGAACTCTAAATCGGTGTTTCTGAAAATGTCGGTTGTAGACCACATTTATCAGTAGAGCGAAGGGGAGTTTGATTTCTTAATTGGTAGTTGTGTCCAGCGTCAGCTAAAAGGATAATTGCTAAGCTACCAAAGTTTCTTTTTGGTATTTTCTTACCTGTTCTTCTTTTCACTTTTTCATGTGCTCAGCACCCATGACCTGCTCCTCAGTTGTCCACAGGTCCTCTCTTTTTTCATGCAATGCTCTAGGCTTTGGATGGATTAAATCCATCTCTCTGCACTGCTTCTGTTCCATAATTTCATCATCCAAACCTTCTTCTTTGGTATTCTGTTGTCTCTACGTAAACTAAGAAAGCTTTTTCCTGAGAAAACATGGCCCATGATTTGTGGACAGCTAAAAGCCCTTTCACTCTTCCTATCATATATTACTATAGATGAACCTTGTTGGCCCATCATTATGTATCCTGGTAGAATCGTTTAAGAAAGTGTTAGAAAATGTCTTTATTGCCCCATGACTGTTTTTCCTGTTGTAGATTAATAAGAGGCCTATGATGCATACCCAGGCGGGTGAATAGAGAGTAATAAGGGTATAAAAAATATTTATCCCAGTATTCACCATAAATAATTAAAAAGTTTGATTTCAGAGTCAAGTATAGCATGATGATTTTTCTAGACTAGAATTAAAAGTTGCTTGGAATTGCTAATGGATATGGGGTTTCCTTTTGTGGGAACAAAAGTGTTTTATCATTAGATTGTAGTTGCCAATTGTTCAACCCTGTTAATATACTAAATACCACTGAATTGTATACCTCTTACATGGGCAAATTGTATGGTGCGTGAATTAAATCTTAGTAAAACTGTTTTTAAAGTATGTATTTTTGAGTAGATAGTAGAAATACTAATGATTAAGAGGCTATAGATTATGCTGCGAAATCTGGTTAAGGTGAAGTTTAGATTCACCACTGATAATGATTCTAGGTAAGTTACTGAAATTCTCTGAGCCTTACTTTGCTCACCTGTGAAATGAGGCTAATATTTTCTCATGGTCTTTTTGAGGGTTGCATGGAGGTAATGCATTTAAGGTGCTTAAGAAGATGCCTGGCAACACTGTTATTATATTGATGTATTCATTTCTAAATGTATCTCCTTACATTTTGAAAGGTAACCCAACCTCCTTATTTCCACTCTCACTGCAGAGGCAGAGTAATATGAAGTGAATTGCAGAACCAGATAAAATACACAAACCTTCCTGCCATTGTTGTTTATTTACCATCTGTAGCATAATAATATTAATTACCCAGTAGAAGTGGTGTAAGAATTAATTTAAATTTCACCAGTACAATGATTTACGCAGTGTTCGGCACATAGCTTATACTCAGTAAATGCCAATTCAATTGTGTAGTCATCCCTGACTAATGCTTCATTTTCTAGTTCCTAGTTTTGCATTAAACAAGGCTTTTAGATGGAAAAACATTGAAGCTACCTTCTGAAAAGTAGTGGGTATCACACACATTTATTCAGTCACTAAGTTGTTTATTTCTTTGGTAAATACTGATACAATGGTGAATAAAACAAACATAGCTGCTTTTCTGTAGAACTTCTAAAATCTTTTTAGTAATTTTCCTGTAGAGAAAAATCTAGGGTGGCCTGAGAGAGGTCTCCCAGGTTGAGAGAAGGGCGTCAAGGTCTGGAACGGCCACTCAGGAATAAAAACACATGTCATCAGAGCTGAAATCCGTGTTCCAGGGAGAGGGAGAGGATGTTGTGTCTGTCAATGCCATTCCTTAGTCATGTGTCAGTGCTTCTCAATATGTGAAGGCTGCCCTTGTTTCTGACCATTTTTTAGGAGTTCCATAGTCTGGCTGTGCTTGTAAGGAACAGTTGCAACTGACTAAATGTTTCCTGGGACTGCTTTGACAGAGAAATATGAATTGTTTAGAAAATAATAATGATGAAATTGGCCTTTGGAGTTGGGGATATGGTAAAATGAATTCTGTCATTTATACACCGAAAGTGTGCACAATCAGTGTTATTCTCTCAGGAGCCTAATCAATATCTTCTCGTGGTTCACATTGAGCTCTACTGAACTGACCAGAAAGGGGAAAAATGTTTTAAAATTATTTTGCTACCTCTGGTCATAACAGCCAGTCCAGGGGAATTCAGATATTTATATTTCTGACCAGACTCTGTCACATATATCATGTGGAACGAATTGGGAAACCATATGGCGACACCTATCAAGATAATATATTTATGTGTGTCCTGTAAGTAAGTGTATGTAATTATGACAATAATATATATGACTGACTTAGAATTGGAAGAATGAAGTATGCCCTTGTGTATAAAAACTTATAGGAGACTACTTAGGTCTTTCTGGTGTTTCCCAGCTATTGCAAAATTTGTTGGAAAGGTCCATTATAAAATGTATGTAAATGCATCTTGAAAATTATACACATGCAAAGTAATACTAGTCTGTGCCGAAGTGACTAACAGGTAATTGGACAAAAGAAATGTTTTTCAATATTTGTTTTTGTTGTGGCATATTTTTCAGAGTTCCTGCCTCCCTTGTATGCCCTTGACAACTCCTTTTTTCTTTTTGGTTTTCTAAATTTATGTGTTATTTATGCAAAGGTGTATCACAAATAAAACAAAAAGAAAACAAAAAACACATATGCTATCATATTTGCTGATTGGTCACCATGGTACATTTGTCCTTACCATTTTTTTTTTAATGTTGATTTATTTTTGAGAGAAATTGAGAGGGAGAGAGAGCCCTGTGAGCGGGGAAGGGGCAGAGAAAGGGGAAGACAGAGGGTCCATAGCAGGCTCTGTGCTGACAGCAAAGAGCCCTGTGTGGGGCTTGAACTCTTGAAGCGTGAAATCATGACGTGAGCCGAAGTCGGGCACTTAACCAACTGAGCCACATAGGTGCCCCTGTCCTTACCATTTCTGTAACTCAAAATTAACAGACGTCAGTGGTATCTGGATTATGTGGCTTGCCGTATAACTTCTGATAAGTTCCATTTGAAATAGACTTGGAACTAAGGGCAATACATGGCAGTAATCAAGCAATGTGATTTTATAATCCAAATTTCATTACCCTACACTGAGAAAAGAGTTCTTATACACATGAAAGAAAATCTTTTCTTTCATTAACATCTAGGTATATTAAATTTGGCAATAATTTTTTGTCCTGAAACCAAAATTTCTGTCTTAGAATTTATTCATCCCAGAGGAAGAAATATTAGTCATGGATATATTTGGGCATTGAAATTATTTTGTATCACTTGTGATCAGTATTATATGATGAGTGTAAAATTGCTTATTTTTGAAAATGTTATCATTGGCAGCAAAAATATAGGCTCTAACATGTTTAAAGTTATATAGATAAAAAGGCTTCCTGTAATTGGACTTATTTTGAACTAAATTAGACACTTGCTGGGGGATCTAATGAGTGATGCTAAAATGTGGTAAAATATGGAGTCTTAACTCTTGTGTGGAAACTCAAGCTTCTGTGTATTGCCCCAAATTCCTAGAGGTTAAGTCAGCCTGCTTTGTAGAAGCAACCTACCAGTGGTTAATACTTTCTGATTTCAGGGCGCCTGGGTGGAGCAGTCGGTTAAGCATCCGATTCTTGATTTCGGCTCGTGTCATGATCTCACAGTTTGTGGTATCGAGCCCCATGTCAGGCTCTGCGCTGACAGCGTGGATCCTCCTTGGGATTCTTCCTCTCTCTCTGCCCCTCCCCAGCTTGCTCTCTCTGTCTCTCAAAATTAATAAAAACTTAAAAAAATACTCTCCTGATTTCATTTTTCTGTATTTTTTTTGCCTACCCCCCTTTCCAAAACATGTGACCATTATTTCTTTATTTGGTTTTCCTTTTCTCTTATAACTTTAGTCACTTTTTTGAACACTGCACTTTTGTTTGAATGGTGGCTGTTATATAGTCAAGGCCATTAACTTACTGCTTGTGTATTGGAATAAGTTTCTTGAATGTAAATTATATCACACAGACCAGGAAATAAATGCAAACAACTTCCTTCTTGAATGGAAAAAAGTTACTGTGCATTGATAAAATGTAACTAATTTTACACATACTTGCAAAGATTGCTTTTTGCAATTCAGAATATCCTGTGCTATTAAATTTGTGTATGTTAAAGGAAAGCCATTTTCCTGAGATGAGATGTTTCACATTCAATTATGTCAAAATTCCTCATCTATGACTCCTGATTTTTGACTTCTCCATTTGTGCATCTATTGAATTTTAGACAGTGTACAACAGAAATATTGTTTTCAATTTTGGTAAGTTATGCAGAGGAAGGGAACTATAAGTAAACAAAAACTAATTATATATGTTTTAGGTTTTTGAGCAAATACTGGTCTTAGAAATAGGAGACTGGTGCGATAAGTTGACTATATCTGGTTTTTGAATTTTTTTTTTTTTAAATCTTTTTTCAACGTTTTTTATTTATTTTTGGGACAGAGAGAGACAGAGCATGAACGGGGGAGGGGCAGAGAGAGAGGGAGACACAGAATCGGAAACAGGCTCCAGGCTCCGAGCCATCGGCCCAGAGCCTGACGCGGGGCTCGAACTCACGGACCGCGAGATCGTGACCTGGCTGAAGTCGGACGCTTAACCGACTGCGCCACCCAGGCGCCCCGTTTTTGAATTTTTTTAAATGTTCATTTATTTTTGAGAGTGATAGACACAGAGTGCAAGTGGGGGAAGGGCAGACACACACACATACACGCGCGCATGCGCACACACGCACACACACACACACAGAATCCGAAGCAGGCTCCAGGCTCTGAGCTGTCAGCACAGAGCTCAATGCAGGGCTCGAACTCACCAACTGCAAGATCATGACCTGAGCCGAAGTTAGACACTTAACTGACTGAGCCACCCAGGCGCCCCTGGTTTTTGAATTTTTAAATATCACCTGCTGGTACCAGTCTGAGTGAGACTGAATGTGAGAAATAAAACAGAAAAAGCCGCTGTACTTTAGAGTACACTTTTTGTGCCATTGATTACAAGATTCTTGTTCACAGGGAAACTGAAGGCCAGTAATTCTTTATGATTTATGTAATATAGATTGTAATTGTAGTCTGTTTGTCTTGTCCATAAATAGGCATAACCACAGCATAGAGAAAGTATCAAAGTCCAGTGGTAATACACAGAGTAATTTTCATCTCCAGTGTTCTGGAAAGAATGTAAGGCCATATCTGCTTTGTCTTCTTAGCCAGAGCCATGTAGACAGGAGCATCGTGGGCTAATAAAGGTAACTCTATTTCCTTTTAGGAAGGAAGTGGGGGATTAATTTGAAAGAGTCATGATGTGGGAATCATTTTCCAACTCATAGCTAAACCAAAGTTTTTTTTATATTTCTTTTTTTTTTAAAGTTTATATATTTATTTTGAGAGAGAGGCAGGGGCAGAGAGGGAGAGACAGAATCCCAAGCAGGCTCCATACTGTCAGAACGGAACCCAATGTGGGGCTCTAACTCATGAATCATGAGATCATAACCTGAGCTGAAACCAAGAGGCATTGGCCTGACTGAGCCACCCAGGTGCCCCTAAAGAAAATTCTTAAAAAGTGTATGAAGAAAATGTCTTTTTCACAAATGTTAAAATAACACTGACCTTACTTCCTATTTGATTATTAATACCATCAATATGATTTTATTAACAAGTAAAATATATAGATAGAAAAATAGAGACGTGGAAATATATTTGACATATCTTCTATGTAAAAAGTAAGTTAACACGCTAGATGTATAGAACAATCCATTTGTATACCCTCTGCATATACAAAAAAGGTGTTTACCTATAGGTAAATATATCTTCATGAATGGTTTATGAACTAAACTGGTTATCTGTTATTACAAAACAAGTCTTAAATGTAGTGGCTTAAAACTATTATTTTATTTCATTATTGTATCGGTCAACTTTGTTCAGCCACACAGTACTCACCTGACCTTCTCACGTGTGTTTGCCATTAATGGTTGCTGAAATTAGAAGTCATTTGAAATTTGAGCCATTTGAAGGCATGTCTTGGTCTTTGAAATCCAGTATGGTGTAATTATATGCCTGGGAGTTGATGCCAACTCAGTTGGGTGTGTAAATTTAGCACCTACATGTGACAATTCTGAGTGCTGAGCTTTTCTAGTGCATGGTGGCTGGGTACTGAAATGGAGTTTCACAGGAGAAACATACAAAATCCACGTGGAATTTTTTGTTTAAAGGTCAGTGAAATAAAATATTTTTCTTTAAAAATATAGCTATAGATTTCCAACAACAAAATGTATGAGTTACAAAATAAATTGGCGTAAAGCAGTGTTCCTCAGAATGTCTTCTATGCATTGCTTACCCTTTGAAATAGAGTTCTGTAATATTGCTATGTCTGGTCCCTTTTTTATTTGTGTTTTTATTTTAATTCCATTTAGTTAACATACCATGTCATATTAGTTTCAGGTGTACAATACAGTGATTCAACAGTTCCATACACCACCAGTTGCTCATCATGACAAGTGCACTCCTTAATCCCCATCACCTGTTTAACCCAGCTCCCCACCCACCTCCCCTCTGGTAACCATCAGTTCCCTATAGATAAGAGTCTGTTTCTGGGTTTGTTCCTCTCTCTCTTTTTTTCCCCTTTTCTCAATTGTTTGTTTCTAAAATTCCACATATGAATGAAATCGTATGGTATTTGTCTTTTTCTGACTAATTTTGCTTAGCCTAATACTCTCTTGCTCTATCCATGTTTTTGTAAATGGTTAGATGTCCTTCTTTTTATGGCAGAGTAATATTTCATTGTGTGTGTGTGTGTATATATATATATATATACATATACATATGTGTGTATATATATATACATATACATATGTGTGTATATATATATATATACATATACATATGTGTGTATATATATATATATATATAGTCCATTCATTTATAATCCATTCATCAGTTGATGGAAACTTGGGATTCTTACATATCTTGGTTATTGTAAATAATACTGCTACACACATAGGGGTGAATGTATCCCTTTGAATTAGTGTTTTTGTATTCTTTGGGTAAATACCCAGTAGTGCAATTGCTAGATCGTAGGGTAGTTCGATTTTTAACTTTTTCAGGAACCTCTGGATTGTTTTCGACAGTGGCTGCACCAGTTTGCATTCCCATCACGAGTGCGTGAGTGTTTTTCTCTATATCCTTGTCAACACCTTTTGTCTCTTGTGTTGTTAATTTTAGCCATTCTGACAGGTGTGAGGTGATATCTCATTGTAGTTTTGATTTGCATTTCCCTGATGATAAGTGATGATGAAAATCTTTTCATGTGTTTGTTGGCCATCTGGATGTCTTCTTTGGAGAAATGTCTGTTCATGTCTTTTGCCCATTTCTTAAATTGGATTATTTCATTTTTGGGTGTTGGGTTGTATAAGTTCCTTTTATATTTTGAATACTAACCCTTTATCAGATAGGTTATTTGCAAATATATTCTCCTATTCCATACATTGCCTTTTAGTTTTGGTGATTTTTTCCTTTACTCTGCAGAAGCTTTTTATTTTGATATGGTCCCAATAGTTTGGTTTTGATTTTGTTTCTGTTGCCATAGGTGACATAGCTAGAAAAAAAAGTTGCTATGGCCTATAGCCCCTTTGCTGATAAAGGAAAATAATTTACTTAATTTAGTTATTCTAAGTTTTTCAAACGTATTTAACTGATATTTGTCAAATTACATATTGATGTCTTTTCCTAACATAATTCTCAGAACTTAGTGAAAAATGCTGCTCTAGTAGTAATTATTTTGTCACATAGGGCAGAAAGCATATAATAATTCATTTTGAAAACAACTAGTTAGCCATTTTGAGAGAAGTAAAATGTACCTGTACCTAAGTTTTTACCACAAATATAGCCTATGTGAATTAAATGTAAATAAACCCAGTGATCTAGATGAACCCTGAGGTGGCTGTTTAAAAATTTTTATGATGAGGAGAAAGTTTTGTAAGTATTATCTCCAATCTGGAAATTATAGCAGAGAAATTTGAAAGAGTTATTCAAATTGAAAAAGGACACAAGGAAAAACCAATGACAATAAGAAAAGTTCCTCAATTCCAAAAGCAAGCATAAATAAAGATATAAAATGTTGGAAAACATTGAAAAGAGTAACATCCTTACCATTAAAAAGTGTAGTAAACTAGGAGTGCCTGGGTGGCTCAGTCAGTTAAGCATCCAACTTTGGCTCAGGTCGTGATCTCATGGTTCGTGGGTTTGAGCCCCGCATCAGGCTCTGTGCTGACAGCTCAGAGCCTGGAGCCTGCTTCAGATTCTGTGTCTCCCTCTCTCTTTGCCTCTCTCTCTCTCTCTCTCTCTCTCTCAAAAATAATAAACATTAAAAAATATTTTTAAAAAGTGTAGTAAACTAATAGAAAAGTCAAGCATTCACAGAAACAAGGGGTACAAATGGTCATCTAACCAAACAAGAATTTTGAATGGCCAATAAAGATGGAAAAAGGGTTTATTGTCTTTATTATATAAATACATATTAAAAGAACATGCAAGTTTTTTTTACCTATTATGGCAAAAAAAGTGTTTTGTCACTAACTGCTGATACAGTATGGAGATAACAAAGTTGATAGAGTTTGATAAGGGCATAAATTGACAAAACCATTCTGGTGGTTTGTGAAGCAATCGATATGAAAATTAAAATTTTGGGCATGCTTTGATGGCTCAATCAGTAGTGTGTGCAACTCTTGTTCTCAGGGTTATGAGTATGAGCCCTGTGTTGGGTGTGGAGATTACTTCAATATAAAAAAATTCTAAACAAAAATTAAAATTTTGCTTATAATTGTCATTTGTTTGCTAGAAAGAACAATTCGTTTGCTAGAAAGAACAATTCTTATATCTCTTATTAAGCCCCTTTTCTAGTTACTTATAGACTTTGGTTAATATTTATTTTCTTCTAATTTGTTATGTTTGGTTTTTTTCTTATTTTTTTGCGGTTAATGCTTGCTTTGCTTACATCCCTCCTTTCTTCTATCATGGTACACTTCAAAATGTTAAGAATCTGATTTTTTCTCTCAGTATATCTATGGCCCTATCCCCAAAGTTTCATAAGTTCTTTTTGTGTGTGTTATTTTTTTTATGTTTTGTGATCCCAGCAACTTTTATTTATCTTCTGAATTTTACTAGTCCAGTCTGTTCCATCCCCAAAGCCCGAATGACTTTTGAAATTGGTTAGCCTTTCATTGTCCACCAGTTGCACTTAGAATTCATTCCAAATTGTTTACCACAGTGTTTAAAGCTGAGAATAATCTGGCTCCTGACTAAAATTCCAGCCTTACCTTGGCCTACACTTTTCTTTGCTTTTCATCATCTAGCCAGAGTATTCTTCCCATAGTGCCTTGAGTACACCAAATACTTGTATTTTCACACGCCCCACCTCTCTTAGTTGGCTGACTTCATTCTTCAGTTCTCTTCCTATCAAATCGTCAGGCTTTCTATCACGCTGCTTTGTTTATTTAAATATCTTTCTACAATTCATTCTGTATCTCATTTCTTTTCTTTAACCAAATAGAAATTGGAGTTATTTTTATCAGAGATTCTTTAAGAACACACAGTGTAAACAGATGAGATATATTTTGCTGTGCAGATAACTGTGTTCTACATTTTCTTCTATAAAGCAACTGGATGAAAGCTCTGTGAGGACAGGGATCGTGTCTTATTTGCCACTTTTCTTTATTCCAACAAAAAGAGAGAGAACAAAATTGAAACATTTTAGAGGCAAAAAGGAGAGTAACCAGAATTCCCAAAGTGTTTCTAATAGTTTCAGGAAAGGAGAACAGTGAAAATGGAATAAAAGAAATACTGCAATTTAGAATAGAATGAAATTGCTGGTTTTTAAAATGAAACTATTGTCAATCAAATAATATCCAAATATTCAAATTGAAGAGGTCTATTGTGAAGGAAAATAGTTTAAGCATGTACTCATTTAAATATATGTTGGCAAATTTTTGCATCTTCAAAGATGAAAAGAAAATCCTAAAAGCTTTGAAGAAAGTAAATGGTGACAGTCTATAAAAGAAATAGAAACATACACAGGAACATAAATATTTGAAGAGACAGGGTAACAAACATGATTGACACATGTAAGGAATCAGAAATTTTTCCTATTACACACTGAAAAATTTCCTGAGAATTCATTCTGGCAAAATGAAAAGTACATCTGTAAAATGAAAAGTACATCTGTAAACATAGGTTTACATGAAGTAGAAATTATCAGTGATACTAGTGAAAGAAGTTATTTGGTCTAAACATGGGTTAATTCATAAAGCAAATTAAAATCAATAGCCATCGGGAATAAAAATCCCAGATTTTAAAATGTAGTACTCCCAATATTCAGAATGTTTGCTGGCATACCGTTTTTGCTCCATATACATTTGTGGAACAAATTAGGAGAACATTAGAAGGATGAGAAAGGGAGCCAAAATTCTTGTTAGAGTTAAACTGCTCCAAAAATACAAATACACTCATATTGGATTTTGAAAAATTAGGTATAATAATAAAAGGTCTAAAACAAAATGATGCAGTATGTTGAAATACCAGAATATAAAATATGCCAAGTACAGCATGTTAATCTTAAGTAAATTTCAACAGAAAAATGGATTGAATTTAATTAAAGATGAGTTCATGTAAATTACTAACACGTATAAGCCACTATGAAAATATAGCTATGAACCTTTGGTATTAGCATCATGCCTTTAGGATAAATTGATATAAGCAAATAATCCCCAAAATCATTGTGGGATAGCCTATATAGTAGAGATTTACATTGCAAAAATTAGAATCTATTTTTTTTTGTATTTCAAAATATCTCTGGGAGAACTGGAGAAAGCAAGTTGGAAGCTCACATTACAAAACTTACCCAATAAAGGAACTGTTAGTGTTACTAATTATGCTTCCATCCAAGCCAGAAAAATGGATGCCCACCCAGATTGTGTTTGCACACATTGTTTCTTTATAAGTCTTGCATTGTTGTGTCTGATTAGTAGAACTTTGATCACATGCTTGAACTGTGGCTGCTCAAGGTACTAAAAAAGAGAATTGTGTATATATTACCATGGCAAAATGGTACTAGTTCACTGTACCCTGTTGTAGTCAACCTAACTGGGCTGCTTCTGGAAACATCATATACCTTTCCACCATTTTTTCTTGTTCTAAGCAACAATAATATGGTTCTACAAAGTATAATGCAAGTAACCCACAAAGAAGTGAGTACACTTACACTCTTTCACTAAAGGGAGAGACCTAACGTTCTCGTCTTTCTAAGTCCAGAATGTTTGGATGTTGATCATTTGTTCTCTAGCTCAGATACGTTTGTTTTTAAAGTTCTGTAAATTGTCGACTAAAATGTACATTTTAGAAGCACAAATACACTATATGGTTACTATATTACTCATTTCTAGAACTGGTTAAGATGACATTTTTCATAGCTGTCTTTACTCCCTATACTCTCCATGTTGTGTTTGTCTTTGCCTGGGAAGTCAGCTAGTTCACATTTTTTACATGGTGTCTTAATCTGTTTGGGCTGTTGTAACAAAATACCAGAGACTATGTACCTTACAAACAATAGAAATTTATTTATTTCAGTTGTGGAGATTGAATGTCTGAAGTCAAAGTGTGAGCACTGTTCGATGAGAGCCTTCTTTTGGGTTGTAGATTTCTCGTATCCTTACATGGAGGAAGGGGCACGGAATCTCTCTTGAGCTTGTGCCCTCATGACCTAAACACCTCCCAAAGTTTCTACTTCCTAATACCATTACCTTGGGTGGTTAGGATTCAACATTTGAATTTTAGGAAGATCATATAAATGTTCATTCGTGAGATATCTGTCATTAGTAGTCCTATCTGTGGGGAGTTCTGTGATTTTTCGTTAATTGTGTTCCAAACATTCTTCTTGGTTGCAACACTTCATGGCAGAAATCCTATTTCTCCCTGATAAGTCAGATAGGAAATATTTACTGAATGTTTTCTACATGCCAGATACTATTGCTGGGTGCTAAGATCCATCCATGAACAATACAGGAAAAGAAACATTCTAGTGTGATGGCAAAGGCAATTAATAGAATTAACTACTGCATAGGACTTTGTATGGTGACAAAATACTATGAACAAAACTAAAGAAAATAAGCAGGATAGAAAGATTTGCTAGGGCTAAACATGAGATTCTTCAATTTCAAAGTAGATTCTCAGACAAGACTGTGCTAGAAAGATATTTTAGCCTTCTCCAGATTTTACCACATCCAAGTCAGATTCTTTCCAAATGTCTGACCATCTGCTCAAACAATTATCTACTACCACGAATCAGTATAGATCTTCATCCCGGATTGTCTCTTTATCTGTTCAGATAATGGAATTGACACAAAGGTTTGAAGGCAGAGGTAGTTGTAAGTGTGACAATGGGAGAAAGAAAACTATATAATGGGTATTGTTGTTCTAGGTACCCACTTGGTTCCATACTAAGTTTTCCATTAGGTCACTCCAAAATTTAGTCAGCTGCCTCTGTAAAATGGGGTTTGTGCTACAAACAGTAATTTCCTTAAGTTTTCGCTTAATGGACTAATTTCTTTTGATGAAGACAGAGCATGTGTCTTCATATTACATAAGGCTCTCACTGAGTTCATTTATGGTGTTGGATAGAAGCATAGTGTGAACATAAGAAAAATCCATATCCAGGTTATCTAGTTCATTGAGGAACGACCGCTGTTGTCTTTATGACAGAAGATCTACAGTATTCTCCACTTGCCAGTGCAGTCATTTCTAGTTATTCTAGGTAATAGCACTGTGTTTGGTACTCAGACTTGTTTTCTACCATTGCTGATTTGGGCACTGGAGCAGATTTCTTCAAAGATCTCCATAATAATGTCTTTCATCCTATGTGCTCTTTATTGAAATTGACTTCTCCCTCCTCCATCAAGAAATGGAGTCTGTGCTCCTTTCTCTTGATTGTGGGTGACTACATGATTGACTCTACTAGTAGAGTATGGCATAAATGGAACTATGTCCACTCCAAGATTATGTCACAAAGAGGGCATTCCTAGGGATGCCCACTTTTTGAACCTAGTAACCATGCTACGAAGAAGCCAAGTAGTCCATGGAATTGAAGCTTCAAAGTTCAGCCTCAGCTGAGTTTCTAGCTAATAGTCGTTTGCAATTGCCAGTCATGCATATGGCATATTGGATGTCAATCTGCCAGTTCTTTTTTGAGCTTCCTTAGCTGATTCAAACAAAGAGGGGGCTTGTACTTAAATCCATGCCCAAATTGCAAATTTGTGAGCTAACTAAATTGTTTTTATTTTACGCCACTAGGTTTCAGTGTGAATTTTTATGCAGCAATAGGTAACTTCAATAGGATCTAAAGAAGACAGTAGTTAACTCAGCAAGGTGAGAATATGGCAGTATATCATATCTGCCACAATGACCGCTTTATGCTTCATCTCATTTACAAAACATTGTGTAGACTTGGGAAAGACACCATCATCTGCATGACCTATCATATTGTCCACTGAATTATTGACACCTTTTCCTGTAGATAGTTCTTTTGGTGAGTAATCATAATGGACACACATGTATTCACAGTTTTGCAAATTATAAAATGCCAATTTAGATACTTATTCTAAAGGCTTCTTTTTTTTTATCAGCGTGCTAATCTCTGGCAATATGGCTAAGTCACAGACAATATGATCAAAGCATTATTTGCTACCCATTAATTAGTGTAGTTCCATCTCTCTGATCATCTATCCTTACAAGCAGTGAGGATAATGGTATTATTGCTCAAATTTGATGATGGAGAGGAGTTCCTGTCCCCACTGTTCGTTGGGGCCACCATTGTGTGGGACCAAATTTTTGAGGCAATACACATCAGGAAGTTGCCAGCATGTTTGCATTGCCACCTTTATGTGAGCATTGACTCCTGCCCCCCCCACCCCTGCTCTTAAGGGATTCTGCACTGAGATCACAGGTGTAGTTATAAGAAATGAAGTCAGTGTGTAGGCACACTGGCTTTGTAAGCCACCTGCTGTGTTCAGTAACACATGTGTCTCCAAGTGCAATCCCTCAAGACCTTGTCCACTTCATAATGCAATCCCACTGGGCATATATGATTTGTGATGGCTGTTATCTTAAGAAGGTATTGCATTGTGAGGCATTCAGGCTCTAGCCTGGCCCAACATTAAGTCAAAAGTGTATTCCATAAATAAAAAATAGATATTTACTGGAAGAAGCATGATTTTGCTGTAAAATAGTAGCTTTGAACCTTTTAGGGACTGGCATGAATTTTGTGCAGAATTTTGTATAATCCAATACACTTAAAAATTGGATAGTCTTAGACATAGTAAGCCAAGTGGGAAAGATGCTTGCACCATACTGTAGTCTGGAACATATGGAGATCCTTCAATATTTTTTATTTAATCTCTATCCAAAGCTATATATGTTACTTGATACATTGTTTGGAACAGCATACCCAAATCTGGTTTATGTAAATAGTCCCATCAAGTATTGTACCTCTTTTTTTAAAGAAAAGTGGAGTAAGGTGTGGGACTTACCTTTACTTTGGTACCTTTACTTTACTTTGTACTGGGCCACTAGCCCCCCAGTAAATTTTATCAGTGTTTAAAATCCCAGTTTTTCCTGGGGTTTATCCTACATTCTGATAAGCATATGTTTGACCAATGTATCTAAGGTAACTGATACTTTCTGCTCACCTTGTCCTGTTATCTTACTGTCCTCATAGTATAAATTAGTGTCATGTCCTGTAGCACGACGAAATGATTAAGGTTCCTATGGACTAAATTATAGCAGAAATCTGGAGAGATAACATATCCCTGGGCAAGATGGCGACTGTTAATGCTATACCTACCAGGTGAAAGCTAACTTATTTTTTCATTCTCTTTTTATTCATATGGGAGAAAAAAGTATTTGCCAGCACTATAGCTATATACCAGGTGGTAGAAATTATAATGATTGGTTCCAGAAAATTGACTTGTCTCCTTTGCAGCTGCAGTTGGAGTCACCACCGGATTAAGCTTAAAATATTTTGTTGTTTTTATCAAGATGACTTTGTCTCATGTACAGGCCAAAGATGTGATTTAAATGAAGATAAGAAAGGATGTATATATTTCAATCATATGATAGTGTCATTAATCACTATGATTCTCCTAGGCAATTTTTTTTGAAGGAGTGGGGAATCCGGAGAATTTTCCCATGAGCCATCTCCCCATGAGTGAAGGAACCAACATGGGTATTCTCATTTCTCAGTGTGTCTGTTCCATCTACATATAAGGAACTGGAGTAGATACTACCAGGCCATTTAGAGATATACTGAGCTCCAAAACTCCATTTTTCATTGGAGGTTATAAATCCCCTCTTTGACCAAAGGAATACCGTGGTGTTCTGAGTTCTCAGCTACTAACTTTGTCTTAGAGCTAGTGTCCAGTGATACCTGAAAGGCAGGACTAATTTCTTTTCTCAAAGGCCCAATATTGGCAGAAGCCCTTGTGATTTTATCACAGGGTCTTTCCTCAAGGATAGGTCCCTCAATTTCATTCAAAGGTCATGAGTTTGTTAACTAGTTTTAGAGTTGTGGTCTGATTTAGTGGTGGTGACTCATTATTTTGATAGTTAAAGTTCAACTCCTGTAACCAGATTTATAATTGTTTTTCAGGTTTACAAGTGAAAAAACATATTACTGGGCTTCCTATCTGTTTCTGTCATACGTGTCCAATCAGTTTTTTTCTACCAATGATCCTTAAGGGTTGATTCAATAGCATTAAAACGCTGGTCATGTCCATCAACTTAACCCTGCATATATTGTCAGTGGATGTCAAGTACTACTATTTGGCATCCTCCTCATTCAGATACCCTCTTCCCCATTAAAACGAGAAGCCTTAAAATTTTTCTTTGATGTTTATTTATTTTTGAGAGACAGAGAGAGAAAAGGAGAGAGAGAACATGAGTGAGGGAGGGGCAGAGTGAAAGGGAGACACAGAATCTGAAGCAGGCTCCAGGCTCTGGGCTGTCAGCACAGAGCCTGACGCGGGACTTGAACGCATGAACTGGGGGATCATGACCTGAACTGAAGTCGGACGCTTAGCTGACTGAGCCACCCAGGCACTCCTTGAGAAGTCATTTTAAATGTCAGCTTCTGCTTCTTTAATCTTCAATATTAGAAGGATACCCATTATACTACTTTTCAAAAGATGCTTATTCTAACTTTATCTATGGATTTCTCAATGTCTTTATAAAAGAAGTTTTCTGGATCCTCTAGTAGGACAGATTTAAAGGGTATGTTAGTATGTTACACTTGGGAATTCTATTCCAATGCTCTTATTTCCACATTAATTTGTATTTATTCCCTCTTTATTATAGCTACTGATTTCTTGCATCATTATTTAGTGTAGGAGAAAACTGGTTAGTAAACTAACCAAGTACACATAAATGTCTATAACTCTTTGTATTAGCACTTGTAATCTAGAAACTCTGGTAAATTAATCCACAGAAATCAATTTATCTTGAAATAAATTGTATTCCTCTCTCATCCCTCATCATCAGAATACATTTCCACACCTATGCCCCAGGAATTAGTTAAAATAATTAATACTCTTGAGACAAATCCTTTCGATCCAACATTTGTCCTTAAAGTTTGTCACATTGCACATTCTATGATCTGACTCCAGTTACAATTTCAGTGACCATGTAGGCTCTTCACAGTGGGGCATCAGGATAATTGGCATCCATGTGCAATGTCACTGCCTCAGGAGATGTTGTCACAGGATTCTTTAAGCATGGTTGATTGGCAGAAGGGTTTCTTCTGCTGGCAAGGGAATCTTACTGGTATTTGGATGTCAAAGGTAATCTCAGTCCTTGGATGTGATCTTTCAGTGAGGTTTTGAGGTCTAGGGCTTTCTGAATCATCTGAATCCTCTCATCTGTTCCTGTATTATTTATTATAATTAACGCTAGGCACTGGAACAGGTAAATTATTTGATCTCAGTGGCTTAGTAAAATATAGAATTTCTTTAGAAAATATATATGAGAGAGTACAAACAAGGGAGAGGGGCAGAGGGAGAGGGAGAGAATCTCAAGCAGGCTCCACACTGAGCATGGAGCCCCACGTGGGCCTTGATGCCATGACCCTGGGATCATGAGCCCAGCCAAAATCAAGAGTCAACCAACCAAGCCACTCAGGTGTCCTGAATGTAGACTTTTTTTTAACCATCACAGTTTGGTAATTCTTCTCTAAGTGATGATACTAAGGTCTGAGATCATTGTATCATGGAGTTCTGCCATCTTGAAAGATCTTCACATCTATTCACATGGACGTGGTAGAGAAACAGGTGAATCTTACAGGATATTTTAAGGATTAGTTCTGAAATTTGTATGCACCAGTTCAATCCATATTCCATCAGCCAGGAATGTGAGTTTATCCTAAATAAGTGTGGCTAGGCCCCAGGGAGATAAAATAAGATTGGTGAAAATTTAAGCTGGCCTTGTCATAGTCTGCTTTTCCATACCCATCAGCTAGATGGTCTTAGACTGTAGTTTAAGCAATGTATCCAATTCAGAATACAAGGTGTGTGGTTAATAAGCATTATTCTGCAGTAGGCACTGATGTCACTTCCTTAGTGTCTCCTGAACTACAATGCAGGTTATCTGCCCACCACTCCATATACCATATATTTTGGTAGAGAATGTATGTAATAACTTCAGGAAACTCTCTTATTAGAAAAGGGGAAGAATGGGAAATGCACAGCACTCAAGTTTAAGTAGTCTAAAATCTTGCTGTGCAGACCTTTGTAGCCTCATATATTGTATTATTTAGGGCTATTAATTATAACCTTCTTTACAAAGTAAACCCCAAATTTCTGTGGCTTAGCCAAATCAAAATGTTTTTGTTTTCTTATTACTTTTATAGTCCAATTTCTGATGGGTGGCCTTTTTAGGTGGCTCTACCTAACTAGCAATTCAGGGAGTTTTTCTCCATTCATCTAGTGGCTTCAAATTTGTTTCTTTCTGTGTGGATATGAGAGCTAGAGAAAGAAGAAGTAATGAAAATAGGAAGGTAGGAAGGAAGGAAGGAAGGAAGGAAGGAAGGAAGGAAGGAAGGAAGGAAAGAAAGAAAGAAGGAAGGGAATAAAGATTGCACAGAAGGTTTTAGAGCTTAGGCCTAAAAGTGGAAAAGGAATACATAATTTTACTCTCATTCCATTGGCCACAAGGATCAAACTCCTGCATGTAATTGCAAGGGAGCTAGGAAAGTAATCTTTCTGTAAGTATAGAAGGCAGAGGAAGTGGTGTGATGAATACAGCATTGTCTCTGCCACATTCACAATTCTAATTCTTGGGAGTTACATTGTTTCCTAGTAAATACCCTAATTTTTACATGAGAGACATAAGTTTCACAATTCAGTGGACACTGAAATAAGTGAGCCAAGGGGATCAGAATGTGAATGTAATTTTTGTTTATATATCTCCAAGGCTGCAGAAGATAACAGATTTTATACATTTTATTATAGAAATTCATATGATCATGACCCGATGTGGGAATATACAATTCCGGCCATGTCATTTTCTTTTTTAAAGTTCTGTCATCTCCAAAGAAGATATCCAGATGGCTAACAGACACATGAAAAGATGCTCCAGATCAGTTATCATCAGGGAAATACAAATCAAAACTACAATGAGATCTCACCTCACACCTGTCAGAATGGCTAAAATGAACACTAGAGACAAGATGTGTTGGCGAAGATGTGGAGAAAGAGCAACCCTTTTGCACTGTTGGTGGGAATGCAAAGTGATAGACACTCTGGAAATCAGTACAGAAGTTCCTCACAAAGTTAAAAATAGAACTATCCTGCAATTCAGCAACTGGATTTCTAGGTATTTACCCAAAGAGTACGAAAATACTCATTCAAAGGAATACATGCACCCCAATGTTTATAGCAGCATTATGTACAATAGCCAAATTATGGAAAGAGCCCAAATGTCCATTGGCTGATGAATGGATGAAGAAGATGTGGTATATATATATATACACAATGGAATATCACTCAGCCAAAAAAAAGAGTGAAATCTTGCTATTTGCAATGATGTGGATGGAGCCAGAGAGTATTATGCTAAGTGAAATAAGTCAGTCAGGAAAGACAAATATCATATGATTTCACTCATATGTGGAATTTAAGAAACAAAACAGATGAACATATGGGAAGGGCAGAGAGAAGAGAGTGACACAAACCACAAGAGACTTTTTTTAAAGTATTTATTTTGAGAGAGAGCAAGTGGGGGAGGGGGAGAGAGAGGGGGGGAGAGAGAGAGAGAGAGAGAGAGAGAGAGAGAGAGAGAGAGAGAGAGAGAGAGAATCCAAAGCAGGCCCCACACTGGCAGCACAGTGCCCAATTCAGGGCTGGAACTCATGAACTATAGACCATGACCTGAGCCAAAGTCAGACACTTAACCAACTGACCCATCCAGGTGCCCCACAAGGGACTCTTAACAATAGAGAACAAACTGAGGGTTGAGAGAGGAGGTGAGTGGGAGATGGACTTGCCTTCAGTAGATACTTTTTTTTTTACTAGTTAGTATAGGTTGTAATTTAAGTTACATTTTGCTGCTGCTTGAAATGGACTAATAAAGCTTCATTCTCTAATACCAAGAGAGTCATTTTTCATTAAAAGGCAGATCAAATAACCTATCCCTAAAGCCCATTTCCCTAAGGGTCTGTGGCCTATAACCATTTATGGTACCAAGTAACACACTAGGAGGAGTTTTCTCTTGCAAACAACAGAATCCACCCTGCTTAGTTTAAGAAGAAAAGGAATTTATTAAACGCTATTAGGTAGTTCTAAAAATTATTAGGGGCGCCTGGGTGGCTCAGTCGGTTAAGCATCCAACTTTGGCTCAGGTCATGATCTCCCATTTCGTGGGTTTGAGCCCTGTGTCGGGCTCTGTGCCGACAGTTCAGAGCTTGGAGCCTGCTTTGGATTCTGTCTGTCTGTCTGTCTGTCTCTGCCCCTCCCCTGCTCATGCTGTCTCTCTCAAAAATAAATAAACATTAAAAATTTTTCTAAAATAAATGGATAACAGGCTACAAGTCTGTTTTCTCATGTTACTAACTTCTGAGTCAAAGTCTTGCTTGGTTTAACGTGATTCACTATGTTCCATTCCTGTCACCTTATGGCTATGGCAGGTTGAATTGCACAGAAATCAGTATGTAAGATGGAGGGTTCCTTGCAGAAAACAAACTGAGGAGTATTATTATGGCCAAATCGGTTTGAGAGTGCAAGATTCAATGTCAGATAGAGGGCAAAGTTGAGGTGTGATGTGTTTGAAAGATGTCATCTAATTGTATGGTGGTCTCTGGAGGTGGAAATGACCTTCACAGTTATCTTCCATTGGGCAAGGGGCAAGAGTTCTATTCACCACAATAATCAGTGAATATATGCAGGTTCCCTCGGAATAGGACACAACGTTGGGTGAGATGACTCTGTTTAGTCAAGGGCAATCCTGGAGAAGGAGACAGCTGAGACCATTCTCAGTGGCTGGGATGAATGTCTTAGTTTTAATGGGGGATAGTGGTGGAATATGGTTATTGCACCAAAAGATCCATGATAGTTCACCCTCTTATACCATTTGACGCCACTGAACATCTATTCCTGGATTATTTTTTTAATGTATATTTATTTTTTAATTTTAATTTTTAAAATTTGTTTTCAATGTTTATTTATTTTTGAGAGACAGAGACAGAGTGTGAGTAGGGAAGGGGCAGAGAGAGAGAGGGAGACACAGAATTCAAAGCAGGCTCTAGGCTCTGAGCTGCCAGCACAGAGCCCAACGTGGGGCTCGAACCCACGAAATGTGAGATCATGACCTGGGCTGAAGTCGGATGCCCAACCGACTGAGCCACCCAGGCGCCCTTATTTATTTTTGATAGAAAGTGAGCGAGTGGGGGAGGGGCGGAGAGAGAGGGAAACAGAGAATATGAAGCAGGCTCCACGCTGTCAGTGCAAAGCCCGATGCAGGGCATGAACTCATGAACCATGAGATCATGACCTGAGCCAAAGTCAGATGCTCAACCAACTGAGACACCCAGGCGCCCCTATTCCTGGATTCTAATGGACCTCTTCTCCTGGGGGAAACATGTAAGATAGCAGTAATTTGGATGAAATAGGGGCGCCTGGGTGGCTCAGTGCCGGAGTCCAGCTCCAGCAGGTCCAGGGTTCCCAAAGGAAGAACGGCGTCGGTGAAAATAAAACAAAACTAAAATAAAAAACTAAAATAAAAAACTAAAACTGAAATAAAAATGGACACAGACAACAGCAGTGTGTTGAACTGGCCAATTTATTGTCGTAAACGTGGCATTATATATGCTAGTGATTTCCTTGTAACATAAGTCATCTATGTTTTTCTAACATTACCTAATTTTGAAAATGTTCCTATGTGTAAACAACCTTTAAGAAATAACATGGTGATTTTCCCCTAACTTTCCCGCATACCCTTTGATTATAGATTAATTTCTCACATTATTCCATTATGCATCTGCATTTATCTATAATCTACAAAGCATTTGCTTTGCCGTTCTCGTGAAAGGCCCTCCATTTATCAACACCTGGGTAATTCCCCAACAGACAATACCCCAGGTACTTTTAAGGCCAAATTACCTAAAAGCGGGAGTGCAAGAAGCTTCACTGTCGGTGGGCCTGGGCCGCCCTGCAGTCACCAATCCATTCACAGCCCGGGCCCTGCCACTCAGGCTGGGATAGCTTGGCTTCCAGCAGCTCACTTGGTTAAGCGTCCGACTTCGGCTCAGGTCATGATCTCACAATCCGTGAGTTTGAGCCCCGCATCGGGCTCTGTGCTGGAGCCTGGATCAGAGCCTGGAGCCTGCTTCGGATTCTGTGTCTCCCTCTCTCTCTGACCCTCCCCCATTCATGTTCTCTCGTTGTCTCAAAAATAAATAAACATTAAAAAATTTTTTTTTTAAATTTGGCTGAAAATAGAATTGCTACCACTCCAACTGGTCTTATGTTTGTAGCTTATACTAATTGTTTTTTTCTATCACCACATATCTAGATTCTGCTTTTCATAGGCTAGTACTTCTGCTGGTCTTGATGGCTTTCTTGGGTGATCCAGACCCTCATCCTTAAGGTGTCTATCTCATGTACTTTTTAGGCTGTGGCTAATATACCTGTCCATTTATATTCAACACTGGGCATGGACATACCAAGAGATTAAGAAATGGATCTCTAGGGTGTCAAATATATTCTTCTTTGCCACCAGTGAATCAAAAATCCCTACCTCCTCCTGATGCTCGTGGTAAATTGTTCCTTCCAGATTGTTGACTATTTTACCTTCCTGCTGACATCTTGGCATAAAGAGCCTAATATGACTGGGATACAGCCATAGCTTCAGGTTAAATGGGATGCTTTTCATTTTACTTATTCGAAGCATTGCCCTCCATGAACTAGAACTTCTAAACATACAGATTTGAAGTATGGTAACAGGAAGGATGTGTTCCTTAAAGGGGTCATTGAAAGTAACATTGACCAAAAAAAAAAAAGAAAGAAAAAAGAAAAAAAAAAAAAAAGAAAGTAACATTGACCAGCGTCAGTCCTACTTTTATCGTTTAGTTCTTGGACTCATGTATTCTACCTATTTAAGTCAGTCGTTGCATCTTCTGCACTGGTTTTTCAACAGTCTTCATCAGCTTATTACTGTATCGGGACTTAATAGTGGCATCGTATGTTATACCAGTGGATCCCACGTTCATTTCTCACTGCCATACCTACTTTGCTATAATGTAGGCCCTTTGATCCAATTCAGTATTAGCAGGACTCAGTGTCTATAGATTAAATGATCTGTAATCCTTCAGAAAATAGTGATGGTTTGAGCTCTCACATTTAGGCAGGAGAACCTAAATCCCGAATATATATCAGTTGTATTCAGGGTGAAGAATTGCTGAAGTAAGTTTAATCTAGTCAACCTGCCCCCAAGTGGGTGGTTGATCTATTCCAGTGATGGTATCCTCCTGAGAGCTCACTGTTCTGTTGCCAGCAGTTTGGATATTTGGCAATTTCAGTGGCTGCCAGCAGTTTGGATATTTGGCAATTTCAGTGGCTCGATCAACCATGGAGAGTGACAACCCATTCTTTTGGTTCAAGCATAGACTTTTTCACTTTCCCTAGGGCTAATCTGCATTGCATTCTTTTAGCTCTGTGATAGTCAATTACGGAAACTTACGTACAATGGTCAAGTGATTGCATTTTAGTGTTTAATCTCTTCTTTGATGGATGCTCTCTGATGGGCACTGAAATACAATACAGAGATCTTCACAACTTGTACTATTCCCATGGGTCAAAGTTTATGCCCAACCCCAGACATCCTTTTCCTTAGTATTCTAGACCACCTTCTTCAAGTACTTAGGCCATGTAGTCAAGCAGTCTGCCACTGCCGATGAATCCATGTACATCCTTACTGTAGTATGCTTCTAATTCCATAGAAAGTGAGTGACTGGGTATACCACATGGATCTCTATGCATTGGGAAGTTTTCTTCTCACTGCTCTCTTTCATAGCCACCCTTCGGTGGAGTTTCAGCGTAGACCTTCTTAATTTTGTGACTGTTCCCAAATACCTAACTGACCAATGTATGAGCCAGTCTTGGCTTTTTTCCTCCTTGCCTAGCTAATCATAAGAAATTCACATGAGACCATAAACATGGGTAAAAGTAGAGGCATGAGTGAAACCGTGGTGGCTGTCATGGTGGTCATGGCCACCTGAAGTTTATTAGTGCACTCTGGCCCTGCTTGTGCCTGATTATGGATGTAGTCTTTCCATCTTAAAATGATTATTGTGAGTCTCATCCTATCTTTTTGAAAACATGAGTATCTAGATTGGCAGTTCTGGCTGCATAGTTCCTTGATACTCTATTGTCAGTTACTCTAATCTCTGCCAAAGTGCTGTAATACACTAGGGTCTGCTTCTTTAAAGGTGTCTATTTTTCTATTGGGAACTGTATGGCCTTGATGCAGAACCCTAGATCTGCTACAAAGCCCATTCTTGTTCCATGATCCACTCAAAACTGTTAGCCTTTCAAGTTACATCTTCTGCTAGTTTGTCATGGGATCAAAAAGGTCCTAATATTGCTTAAGGATCATGTCAAGGAATCTTGTGTTTTCAACTTTTTTGTGGCACCGGTGAATAGTGATCGAGAATCCATTTTAATTAAGTTTTCCAATAATATGGTCCCTGTGTGGAGAATATCATGGACACTATGCTGTGCTACTCAGAATCCCCTCAGGAATGAAGGATTTATTCTCTTAGCTTCTCAGAGATGGGAAGAAAAGCTACTCACTAATGGGGGAGCTCATATCAAAGATTGATGAACAAAGGGATATAAGGATTCTTGCCCTACTATTCTGACCTGCCTCTGAATGTCCATACTGATGGATTTCACTGAGATCTTTGTTGGGGCTTCATGGCACCTCAACTTCTCCCTCTGGCTAATCCTGCTTCCTCTTAGTCCCTTCCATTCCATAGGTATTGATCCAAAGTGTGTTCTGATTTACTTCCTGCATGCTAATATTAGAGATGTCTTGGGGTGCCTGGGTGGCTCAGTTGGTTAAGCAACCAACTTTGGCTCAGGTCACGACCTCATACTTCGTGAGTTCAAGTCCCACGTCGGGTTCTGTGCTGACAACTCAGAGCCTGGAGCCTGCTTTGGAGTCTGTGTCTCCCTCTCTCTCTGCCACTCATCTGCTTGTGCTCTGTCTCTCTCTCTCTCTCAAATATAAATAAACGTTAAAAAATTTTTAATATTAGTGATATCTTGTCAGAGAACCTGATTTGCAACTGAGAGCACAAGCTCCTTAAGAAGGCATGAGAAGGCATGGGTAACGTGAAGAAAGACAGTTGGGAAGATCAGGAGGTGGATATACAGGGCACAAGTAGTTAATGAGGCACTAAGAGATTGATGGCAAACAGGAGGGTCAGTTGCATATTTCATATCTTTTTTGAGAACTAACCATGTTGGCCCCATGATGCAAATTCAGCTATTCAGTATATACAGTTTTATATGTGTGTGTTACATATATATATATAAACACTTAAATATGTGCTTGCACGCCATGTTGTCAGAACAGCCAGTTGACTGATATTCCTTTCTACCAGTTGATTTGTTTTGGCTTCATGTTATAAGTCCCAGAAAAGGGAAGGTTTTCTGACTAGGTATCTGGGAAAATAATTATGTTTAATTCGGCTGATAGGAAATTTAGCGGCATTCAGTAAAAATGCAAGGAAAGGTCTAGGATCTGAAAATTAGTGTTAACACGTGGAAAAATCTCCCAATCTTCACGAATTAGAGTATTTCGGCTGTCTTCCAAACACTTCCTGATTATTTTTGCTTTTACTGTTGAATTCTGAGATCTGTCTTGAATGAGGACAGACAGGAGGCAACAGGGGAAGCAAAGAACAGCATTTCCTGTTCTTTGGAAAATTCTCATACAGCTTTGTGGAACATCCTGTCTTGATGTATGCTTTCCTGTCTCTCTTTTTTTTTATCAGCTCGATTGGCTAGCTGAGATCTGCTTCAAGCAGATTTTGCATAATGAAATGACAGAGCATAAATAGCCATGCATTCTGTCAGTATGTCCCTTTCAGTATTTATAATGAAATAAATATTGTTAAGTCTGTTTGTGGCACATCATTTATTCAGTTGGAACAGGTCTTACCTTTAAAAGCCGGATCTGTTGAGAAGAATTAAAAGTTCACAAAGCAGGGCACCTGGGTGACTCAGTTGGTTGAGTGTCTGACTTCGGCTTAGGTCATGATCTCATGGTTTGTGAGTTCTAGCCCCACATTGGGCTTCCTGCTGCCAGCATGGAGCCCACTTTGGATCCTCTGTCCCCATCTCTGTGCACCCCCCCATTCATGCTCTCTCTCTCTCTCTCTCTCTCTCTCAAAAATACACATTTTTTTTTTTAAGTTCACAAAGCAACTTTGTGCTGGAGCTTTTGCACAAGGACTCTCATGCCAAAGAGAAGACACAATCCTTGCCCCTTAGGAGTTTGCAGTCTATTTGACCATATCAAGTATACACACATGAGGAAAATTGAAAATAGGAGATAATGATTTAATACAGTGCTTCTCAAAGTTGTCTAAATGAAAGGAAAAGTCAACTGATATACCAGGCAGTCTGTGGGATCTTATAAAAGTATATACCTTCACATATGAGGTATTTTTTGTTTTGTCTTAAAATTGAAATAAAAATCTGCTTTATTTTTAAACAGTTTTCAGTGGTTTAGGAGAAAAAAGATGTGTTCACCTGTTCCCATTCTTTTTTTTATTTTTTTTTACGTTTATTTATTATTGAGAGACAGAGAGACACAGAGCGTGAGCAGGGGAGGGGTGGAGAGAGGGGGAGACATAGAATCTGAAGTAGGCTCCAGGCTCTGAGCTGTCAGCATAGAGCCCGACGCAGGGCTCGAACTCGCAAACTGTGAGATCATGACCTGAACCAAAGTCGGTCACTTACCCAACTGAGCCACCCAGGCACCCCACCTGTTCCCATTCTTAATGTAAAATTGACATTCTGGGAACTTGCATTATGTTGTAGTGTGGGGGTTTTTTTTGGTGATTTTCCTAACATTTGGGATTATGGAATCCCAATATGTGTATATTCCCTCTGGAAAAATATGGAGCTAATTTCTATTCCCTCAGTTGATCTGTTTCTATTAGAGTACAAGCCTTCTTCACTTCAAAAGACTTTGCATAGTTAACATTAACAAATGGGTCGGGGCGCCTGGGTGGCTTAGTCGCTTGAGCATCCAACTCTTGATCTCAGCTCAGGTCATGATGTCACAGTTCATGAGTTTGAGCCCCACGTCAGGCTGTGCACTAATAGCACAGGGCTTGCTTGGGATTCTGTCTCTCCTCCTCTCTGTCCCTCACTCTCTTGCTCAAAATAAATAAATGAAAATTAAAAAAAAATAAATGTGTCAAGCTTTTAAAAAGTATTTTTCTGTGGGAGGGCCTTTTTACAGCTCTCTGATAGGACTATATAAGTATCATTATAATGCTCTGGGAGGGTTTGTATATGTATATCATCGGTTGAGAATAACTAGAAAGAAACCGTAAGGTAAGTCTTCTTTTAGTCTCCAAGAGTGAATTATTTTGTGCCTGGACTTGTTTTGCTCAAGTGTATTATATTAGTATCCTATAGCTGTTGTAAGAAATTACCACAACCTTAGTGGCTTAACACAACATAAATGTTTTATCTGAGTTCTGATGGTCAGAAGTCTGAATTGGCTCTCACTGGCCTAAAATGAAGCTGTCAGCTGGCCTGTATCTTTTTCTTGGAGCTTCTACGGAAGCATCGTTTCTTGTTTTTCCAGCCTTTAAAGGCTTCCCACATCCTTTAGCTCTATGGCCACCCCCTGCTTTTTTTTCAAAGTCAGCAATTGCTGTTTAAGCCTTTTTGACATTTCATTACTTTGAAACTGACTCTTCTTCCTTCCTCTTTAACATTTAAGAACTTGTGTGATTATGTGGGGCCCTTCAAGATAATTCAGGATAATCGTTTTATTTTAAGGTTACCTCCTGATTAGTGACCTTAATTCCATTCTACCACAATTTCTCTTTTCTTTGTAATTTAACATTCAAAGATACTGGCAATTAGGGCATTTTTGGATGGACATTATTCTGACTACACTATATATTGTTGTTGACATGTTCTCTCTGAGATTGGAGGAAAACCTCTATTTCACCCTTGCAATGTGCCTATGTGAAAAAGAAGTAAAAGCTCTACTCCAGTGGGAAAGATTTCTATGCGTGGGTTAAGTATTCTGGTGTTCCGGTCAAGTATTGATAAATAGCAAAACTAAAAGATCGCTTTGATAAAGCGTAAGCAAGTACATTTAGAATAGGCGAGTGTGTTTGAGTATTTAGTAGATGTTTGTCGTTGATTTGCTTTGGCTTGATTTTTTAATAGGGCATCTTTTGGGTAAGATGAAGGAAAGACCAATCTCATTCACTACCCCCAGCATGCCATACAAATGTTAGCATTATCCTTGCTGCATCATATGAAGATGGTGGGATGGATAGTCTTAATCCACATCTGGTGCCACATGTGGTTCCATGCATCCATCACAGACTGAAAAACCACTGTCCCCTCTGAATACCTATCGCATTCTGGATGTTGTTGAAATGCTATCTCACCTGCTTTGCTCATTCTTTCCGAGTTTTACATTTTGTATTATCATCTGGGACACAGTTTGTTCACTGAATGGATAACTTGCTATTTTTCTTTTATTCCTAATGTCCTGGATCAAAATCTGTATAAGTAGCTCATGAGGACAACACAGAACCATTTTTTTTTTATTGCATTGCAGGATGACAAAAATATCTCCTAAGTGTTCACTCCTGAGACTCTGATTCCAGTTTCTTCTATGGTCAGTGGCTGCATCTGAATGAAAGACTTGCTCATTGTGACTCACTGCTCATTTTGCTAGAAATACCAATCTCACTGCTGGAGGAGCCTTCCTGATTACTGGAATATAGGGAAGTGCTACTGTGCACTTTTCCAGTCTAATATGATTCCCCTCGTGGATGCTACCATAGTCAGTGTGGCAGCTTATGGTTAGTCAGATTTCAATATGTCATGCTATTATGTTGGTTATTTGTTTGGCAGGCATCGTCATCAGATTTTTAAGAAGCACTTAAATAGGTACCAAATCTTCCTTTTTGCCAGGCATCCTGGGTGAGGAGGGGTTAGAAGAATGTGGGAGAATGAGAGTATCAGCCAGTGTAGGCTAGTTAGCAGTTGATTATGTGAGTGCTGTGAGACAATCACCGATTTAATCTGTCAATGGGCACCTTATTCAAATGCATAGTGCTATTTATAATCATTATTTTGTTGATCACTTAACAGGTTAGGCACCATGGTTAGCATCTTACATATAATATTGCATGTGATCGTTTTCAGCAACCATGTGAGTTAAATGCTGTTATTATGTCCATTGACAGTTGAAGAAACCGATACTCAGAGACCTTTCATAAGCTGTTCAAGGTCACCCAGCTAATACGTGGCAGAACAATAATTTTGTTCATAATCTGAAATAACGTGTAGTAATTTAGTTTCTCCTGAAAGGAAAGCATGTGACAAAGACTTGGGTCAAGGTAGTTTTTTGGGATGGGATCCCAGAAAGGAAAGTCAGAGTGTAGGGAGAATAAGACAGGAAAGAAAAGCCACTACAACAGTGCATTTTTAAGTCACTCATGTCAGTAGTAGAGGCTCAGTTTTACTGGGACCTCCTGAAAATTATACAAAATACTTCCCAAAATAATCTCCCTGAAAAGATAGCTAGATGATTTATTCACTGATTCCCATCCTCCAGTGGTTGAGGGTTGTCTCCGGAAGAGTTAGTTGAAGTGCACTTCTGGGCTACATTTGTTCCAGGCCTAAGAGGCATACGAAAGGGCCTTGGGTTAGAAAGCAGAAAGCCCTCAAACAATGCAAGGTTAAGGGGGAAGAGCTGCCAGAAGGAATTTGTTTGAACTCTCCAGGAACTGTTCATCATATCTGCCGTTGAAATCGGAGGTGTTCCAAGAGGCTACGGCATGGGTCACCAGAGGCATTTGTTACAGAATTCTAAATCTTGTGCTCTAAGCCACGATTCGACTTTGATCAAATTGTTTCTCAGGGAAAGATTTCACTCTATGTGTTTTCTGATACTTTCCCTATATATTGATTAACTCTTTGCAAATATTAATTGTGCTCCTATTTTGTTCCAGATACCTTGCAGTATTATGAAGACCTAGAGATAAAAAAAAAAAAAAGCCAAAGTCTTACTTTCTAGGAAATGTTTATTTCCATGATTATCTGACAAACAGGTTGGCAGGATTCAATTGGTTATTACAGGACAGTGGAACAAAACTGATTATTTAGGCCTTGTTTGTGTGTGTCATGTATTCAAGTGTGTACATCTCTTTTTGGAAATTGCAGATATGAAACCAATTATGTTCAGAGGTAGAATGTGCTGGAATGTATGTCAAGATATTAAGAATTAACTAAACCGGCAATAGAAAATAGAGGTGGAGGATTAGGGGTGAGAAAACAGCTCTTTTCCTGGCAGCACATGCAGCACATACTTTCCTTCACCTTTGACAACCTTGAACTCATCTTGAAATATCAATTAGAGCCAGACCTCTGAATAACCTCTCTTGTAGCAATAAGACCCAATGTTTGATTTCCAGACAATCAACAGACCTTCAAAGTATATGTGATCGTGGTTCGTGTGTATGTGTGCATGCATTCATATGTGTCTACCTTTTATTTATTTATTTATTTAATTTTAGACAAATCAGGAGTCGGACACTCAACCGACTGAACCCCCCCAGGCATCCCTGTGTCTACATTTTAAGCGATGAAAGACAGGCCTGAGCCAGATGTGCGTGAAATACTCAAACTGTCATTCACATATATTTTATTATTCCCAGTCCAATAGGGGCAAAAATCTTAGCCATGTATCCTTGGCTATTTGTTGGTATTTCAAAGCTTCAGCAAGATGCTCTGTCCTTATTCATAAGCAGAGTAATTGGTTGTGTGATTTGAAGAACAGGTTTTGTGATTTGAAGAGGGGAAGAATAACCCCTCTTCCCAAGTAATCTTTTCTACCAAATTATTGTAGTACATCAAAATTCAATATTAGCCATTATTTCCTTTCCCATCATTTTTCTCTCAAATCATGGCACTGAAGTCCCCGATACGACTTAATATGTTAGTGCAATTAAGAGAGGTAACATGGTAAAATGCAAAGATTGTTAAAGGAGTGAAGTTCCATCTACCTGGGTTTTTTATACCAGTGGTACCACTGACTGTGGAATTTTTGGCCATTTACTTATCTGCTCTGAGAAGTATCAGTTTGTCTACCCTTGACATGTAAAGTGACCATTCTTACTACTTAGTTAATAATTGAAATGATGTATCTGAAAGTGCCTAGCAGAGTGAGTCTATACTAAGTGCTCAATAAAAGCCAGGATTTTCTTTCATTCATTGTAGGAGAAGAAGGCTGAGGGAAGTGTGCACATTGCTGATGGAGAGCAGCTAGCCCAGAAAGAAGTGATTGCTGTATTCTATACCTCTCAGCTCTTGGCAATGGCCTGTGAGGCTAGGGGAAGAGGTCTTTATTTTATTTTTTTTAAGTTTATTTATTTTTTGAGAGTGGCAGAGAGCAGGGGAGGGGCAGAGACAGAGGGAGACAGAGGATCCAAAGCCGGCAGCACAGAGCCTGATGCGGGGCTCGAACTCACGAACCATGAGATCATGACCTGAGCCAAAGTCAGATGCTGAACCCACTGAGCCACCCAGGCACCCCAGAGAAGAGGTCTTTACAAAAGACATGGACTTAAAAGCCTTTGGCCTTTTTGTGCCTGTAGTCTTTTTCCTTTGTGATCTCTATGCCTCAGTTTATTTACCATCAAAATATGGAGGGAGCCAATTATTTTGACTTAGGTTCATAGGCTGTCGCAAGGATACTGTACCCAGCTGAGCCTTGGAAGTCCTGTACAAGCAGGGGGCATGGCAGAATTAAGAGAATTATATGCAGGGAGAACAGCCACCAGGCTGGTAGAAGGTTGTCACCCCGCCTTCCCCCACCCCCTGCCTTTCCTCCTTAGGCTGGCGATCTGTGTTTGTTTAAGAAAAGGTCAGACAAAAAAGCTTCAAAATTTAGGTCAGCCTACTTCAATTAACTCTCAAGAGCCAGGCACCCCACGCCTCATTATGCTGAGCCATCATCGAGTTCTCTAAAGTAAGGGCATACTAAAATGCTTTACAAGATTCTCTGATTTGTTGCATGCTTGCACTAGAAAGATAAGGGTAGCAGAAAAAAAATTAGCCATCAAATATGAAGGGATCTACATAAACCAAACAAGTAACCCCGTTATATAAAGAGGAGACTGCGATAATATGATGGCCTAAATTATTGAATTCTTATGGAATATATGTGTACAGATTGCAAGGGAAACAGTATTTACTGACAGGAAGCAGGTTTTGAGACTGGGGTTTTCTATTACATTTTTCTAAATTATTTTGGATATGAGAGAGCAGGTAAAAGGAAAGTGGATTAAAAATTGAGATTCAGATGATCTGGTTGCTAATTTCCAATTTGTTTGTAACTGGGTATATAAAGTTGAGCAAATATTTTAATCTTTACCCTCAAAATAAAGGGGTTTCTCTATCACAGATAGCCTCTAAAGTCCCTTTTTCCTATAGCATTTTGTGGTTCTATTTTTGTCAAAGTAATTGTGGGTCCAAATGAGATTTATATATTTTTATGAGCTAGAAAGTACGCTGGAGTTTGCCTTTAATAAATCATGTTTCATTGACTTTAAAAATTATTCAAAGAGATTTGTAAGATTGTGATGTCTTCCATATAGGGCAATTGCAATTGTAAATAGGAAAATACAAACCATCAGATGAAAGAGAGATACATGTTTCAGAACTCTTGGGTAAGTTAATACCACAGCTAGAATATGAAATTTGGTTCTGAGCATCCTGGAAGCCAAGGGAACAAGTGAATTAAAGTGGGTTATATTTTATCTCGTTATTACATAAAATGAAAAAGAAAACTTTGCCTCAAGAGGGAAACTTTCCTAACCCTAAAATTAAAATTGTATCGGGAATTCACAGCTTGGATTCTTATATTAAGGGCCATTGGTAAAATTATCCAATGGAAAACCTCTTCAAAATTTGTTTGTGGAATATATAGGTAAGTTTCCCCATTTTAGTTTTCTCATCTGCAAATTAGGAATAATTATCTAGGAATGAAAACATATGAGGATTCATCTACATATGGTAATACTATTGTTTAAGATGAGGTATGTATTGATTTACATGAATTAAAACTTCAGAGATGTATCCAGGGCTTCAATTAATATCCTCAAGTCTCAACCTCTTTTCCTTTCAAATTGGTTTCATTCTCTTGGAAAGGTCCCACTGGCAACTCTAGGTTCACATTTACTGTATAATCAATGATACCAGAAAAGATGACCTCATCCCTAAGTGTCCAGCCAATATCCTGAACATTTTGATATTGGACAAACTTGTATTGTGTATCAATCTCTGCATAAATCACTACAGCTGGATTAAGAGAATGCTTTCCTCAGACAGGCATGAGTCAAGTAGCCGTCCATGGAAGAAGGGGCTAGAATGAGTCTCTCCAAACTACATGTATTTAGAATGAAAGTGGGGGTGGGGTGGAGTAAGGTGGGATGGAGAAGGTCCTTCATCAATGGTAGGGACGTCAGACAAAGGAAATAAAAATTATCTCAGTTACAATCAAGTCATATGCAAAACATTGACTGGTCAGTGTGGGAGGATCATGAGGAAATTTAATTGAACTGCAATGTTCAATGTATCAAGAGGGATAAATTAAAGTATTCATTTTATCATAGGAATCCCCTTGCCATTTGGATGGGAGTTTTCATATCTCATTGACCTGGAAAGTTAATATTTCCTTCTATCATGAAATGTTTTCTATGTTTCCCACCTGCTGTCTTTTAATTGATAGACATCCACTAGGTATGTTAATTCTTCCCAATAATTTACAAACTCTTCCTGGCTTGGGAGTCTTCTCTTTAGGGGACTATATAATTGTCTCCAGTCCATTAGGTATTTTTATCTTTTTCTTTCAATTCAGAGGGCAATTTTATTTTCTCCATTTCTTCTTGGTTGGCTGGAAGCCTCGATTCGGGATTGTCACACTGGCATCAAACATTTCATTCCTCACAGATTTGTTGTGAGGACCAGATGAGATAATATGAGATATTTGTAAAGTGCTTAGTTTGGCAATGATAGGCACTCAATAAATAGTACAATTAATATGAATATTGTTCAAGTAATAGTAAAATAAACCCCAAGGAACAGATGGTGATGGCACCCATTGTTTTCTTCAGCAGAACCTTGTTTTTTTAATGCCTTGTTGTTGTTTAATGGTACTGGTATCTTTCCAGTCAATCAGACTTAAAACTTCTATAATAATAATTTATTTATCTTTTGTATCTGGTTTCTAACATAATATTAGTGGACAAATTCCATTGGTTGGCTTCCTGGCATATCTCTTATCTATTATTTTTTCCTATCCGTGTGCCACTAATCCAGTTTGACCCTTATTCCTCATTCCCTTTAAAATAGCAATTTACACCTAAATAGCAGTCTCCTTATTTCCAGTCTGTACTCTATTCTGCAGCCAGATTGTTCATGTGATCATGCCGCTTCATTGCTTAGAAATCAACGTCCTGGTGGCTTGTAAAGTCCCTACTCCCTCCCGATCCTTATATCTTCGGAGGAGATTTGAATCTAGCTTTTCTGTCTCATGAGTATCCCCCTTCACATACTGCATGATCATGATTCACCAAAAGTGAGCTATTCATATTTTTACATAAATTCCTTGTCATTTCCTGCCATCAGATGTGTGGTATTCTCTCCACTTGGAAAGCTCTTATCTCCTATCATAATGTACCTAAATTCTTCTTATTTATCAAGATCCGCATAAAATGCCACCTTCTCCATGTAGCCATCCCTGATTTTTGCAACAAAAAAGCAATCTTTCCTGTGCCTAATTGCCATTTCCTTATTTTGCATGGTATTTTCTACTTTATAATGCCATAAATATGTGAGGGATCTCACTTCTCTTGTCAATTCCTTAAGGTTAGGCTCTATGTCAGCTAATTTTTTTCAATCCTCCAACACAGAACTCATAGATACCAACTGAGTGTTAATTATACAAATGCATTAAATTTTATCTTAAGTATATCCTTATACCTTGATTTCTGGTGCTCTAATATTAAATAATCATTAACATAGTAGTATGGAAAAGAATATAGTTAGAATGTAGAATATAGTTGGAGCGCCTGGGTGGCTCAGTCGGTTGAGCGTCCGACTTTGGCTCAGGTCATGATCTCATGGTCCCTGAGTTTGAGCCCCGTGTCGGGCTCTGTGCTGACAGCTCAGAGCCTGGAGCCTGTTTCAGATTCTGTGTCTCCCTCTCTCTCTGACCCTCCCCCATTCATGCTCTGTTTCTCTCTGTCTCAAAAATAAATAAACGTTAAACAATTAAAAAAAAATAAAAAAAGAATGTAGGATATAGTTAATATCTTTCTGGATATGTTTTTCCTTTTTCAAATTTATTGCAATAAGCTTAGGTCAAAGACAAGGATGCACATTGTTGTTGATTGAACTCTCAGATGAATACTTGAAGAGTCAGTATTTTTGCTTTTGATTAAAAAAAATCCATATGTCTTAAGTAACATTCATATGGTAATAAAGTTGACATGTGTTTGTGGGAAAGAAAACAATATTTATATTCTTTTCCTAAGTGTCATTTCACCCTTGCATGGAGATAGGTCACAGTGGCATCTCTAAGCAGAGCAAAATATTTTACTGAGAAAGTCTTTGAATTCACAGAAACTATTGGACAAACACGGAGATGAAATCAGAAGTATGTGATATCAATAATAGAAGTGATGCTGTTAAAAGGATATATGGATCTCTTTTGCATATTGGGTCTCTTTATCAAAAGAAAAAAATAACAGGGATGTCTGGGTGGCTCAGTCATTAAGCATCTGACTTTGGCTCAGGTCATGATCTCACAGTTCCTGAGTCCGAGTCCCACGTCGGGTGAGCACGAGCCCTGCTTTGGGTGAGTTCGAGCCCTGCTTCGAGTAAAACATGAGCCCTGCTTTGGGTGAGCCTTGCTTCTCTCTCTCTCTCTCCTCTCTGCCCCTCCGGCGATTCTTTCTCTCTCTGCCCCTCGCTCACTTGCACCCTCTCTCTCTCTCAAAAAAAATGAATAACAAACATGACTTCTATAGAACATCTGACTTGGACTAAGTAGAGCTAGTTCTATTCCCCAAATTGCTATTTGGGGAATTAAAAGATAGAAGGGATGTGATCACACTCTTACAATCTACTGAGAGAGAAAATTTTCATGCAGTGTCATTATAGGGTGTGTAATGGGATGGAGGTAAGGGAGAGAAAGTTTTACATTGGTGCTATAGTGTGAAAGTATTGTTTTGAACTATGTATCAGTGGTATGTTTGATTTTACAGTATTTACTCATACAGGTTTGAGGCCTGTTGATCAAATACTTCTTTATGATATGATTTTATGATTATCGATCTCCCATGTATAACCTTTTTTTTTTTTCATTTTTATATACCCAGGACTTATTTATTGTATAACTAGAAGTTTGTACCTTTGACCATGTTCACCCATTTTACACACTCCACTTGTGGCAACCACCAGTCTATTCTCTGTATCCATGAGTTTTTTATTGTTGTTATCGTTAACTATAGATATAAGTGAAGTCATATGGTACTTTTCTTTTTCTATCTGACTTATTTCCTTTGGCCAATGCCTTCAAGTTCTATCCATTTTGACACAAATGGTAGAATTTCATTCCTTTTTATGGTTAATTATTATACCATTATGCATACTGCATACCGCGTTGTCTTTATTCATTGATTTAGCCATGGGTACTTTGTTTTCATCTGTTAAAATAAATAATGTCGCAATGATCATGGTGGTGCAGATATCCTTTTTAGATTCTGATTTCATTTCTTTTAGAAAAATAACCCAAAGTAAAATTGCTTGATCATATGGTAGTTCTAATTTTAATTTTTTGAGGAATCCATACTGCTTTCTACATTCCTGTACAAATTTACATTCCCACCAGTAGTGCATAAGGGTTCCTTTTTTTGACATCCTCACCAACACTCATTATCTTTTGTCTTTTGGACAATAGCCATTTTAATAGATGAAAGGTCATATTGTTGTTTTGATTTGGATTTCTTTTAGGTTAGTCACGTTGAGCACCTTTTCATATACTCATTGGGCATTTGTATGTCTTCTTTGGAAAAATATCTATTCTAAATCCTGTCCCCATTTTTAAGTGGATTTTTTTTGTTGTTTAGTTTCATAAGTTCTTTATTTATTTTCAATATTAACCCCTTATGAGATATATGATTTGTTTCCCACATGTAACTTTAAAAATAATCTTTTATAAATTTTTCTTATTTTATTTTTATTTTTTTAATGTTTTCATTTATTTTTGAGAGAGAGAAAGAGCATGAGCAAGAGAGAGGCAGAGAGAGGGAGACACAGAATCTTTAGCAGGCTCCAGGCTTGGAGCTGTCAGCACAGAGCCCGACATGGGGCTTGAACCCACAAACCGTGAGATCATGACCTGAGTCAAAATCAGACACTTAACTGACTGAGCCACCCAGGCACCCCCAGACTTTTCTTATTTTAAAAGCATTGTAAAAGTTTTTAAGTGAAAATCAGAAAATACAAACTAACCACCCCACCTCCAAGAAAACCCGCGTCATTCATCTAATCTAGTAGAAGCTGGGGCACCTGACTGGCTCAGTCGGTTGAGCCTCCAACTTCCGCTCAGGTCATAATCTCACAGTTCATGAGTTGGAGCTCCCTGTCTAGCTCTGTGCTGACAGCTCAGAGCCCAGAGCCTGCTTTGAATTCTGTGCCTCCCTCTCTCTCTCTGCCCCTCCCCTGCTCGTGCTCTGTCTCTCTGTCTCTTTCAGAAATAAACATTAAAAAAATTTAACCTAGTAGAAGCTGAATTATATTAAATTGCTATTTTATAATTTATTTATTTATTTATTTTAAATCAGTACAGGGGCCTCCCGGTAGGAACCAAACTTAATGCTTTGATTTGGCCTGGTGTGACCCTGAATGGAGAACTATCTGAAGCATACTTGATTAGATCCTGACCCATGGAAACTGAGAGATGATAAATTGATATTTTAAGCTGCTAAATTTGTGATAATTTGTTACACATCAAAAGAAAACTAATATGGTTCCCTGTTATTTTTATCAAAATTGAGTAGATCACAAAGCAAATTCCAATGAATTCTCCAGGGTAAAAATATCACAAATCAAGTTCTGTACCACAAATCAATAACACTAGAGATAAATTTATTTATTTATTTATTTATTTATTTTCACGTTTATTTTGAGAGAGAGAGCATGCACATGGGCGAGGGGCAGAGAGAAAGGGAGAGAAAACGAATCCCAAGCAGGCTCTGCATGCTGTCCACACAGAGCCCGATGCAGTGCTCAATCTCACAAACCCTGAAATCGTAACCTGAGCTGAAATCAGGAGTTGAATGCTTAACCGACGGAGCCACCCAAGTGCCCCAAAACTGGAGGTAAGTTTAAATTAAAATACAGAATATCCAGTTGCTAAAAAATGTTCATAACGATATACAAAAGTCTCGCCTTAAGTAAAACTGTTCAAAGAGAAAAGCTAAACCTTGGTTAAGAATGTTGAAGAAGGAGGTTTTTGGGTAATGAGAATGTTACATGCTGATACAGTTGGGATTGGAGAAATCTATAGTGAAATGCAAATTAAAATCCCCAAACATCATAAGGAGTTCAAAAATGAATCAGTATCATGACTCAAGAAAGTGGAAAGACAGTAAAACAGTAAACTAAGCTACAGGAATTAGATGCTAATAAAAATGAATAAATTAAGGGAGCCTGGTGGCTCAGTCAGGTAAGCAATAGGCTCTTGGTCTCGGCTCAGGTCATGATCTCATGGTTTGTAGGTTTGCGCCCCACGTTGGGCTCTGCACTGACAACACGGAGCTTGCTTGGGATTCTCTCTCCTCTCTCTCTCTGCCCCTACCCTGCTTGCACTCTGTCTGTCGAAATAAATAACTTTTAAAAATTAATTAAAAATGAATAAATTGAAAGCAGAGAAACAGGTTTGAAGAAGCTGATGCTAAATAATTTAATAAACAATACAAATGTTAAAGCAAAAGTTTTGATAATAAATTAGGAAGGCTGAAAGAGTAGTATAATTTTGAATGAAAGAAGAAGAAATAACCACAGGTAAAAGTTTTAAAATAGTATATTGTGTATCTTTTTGCTCATAAATTTTAAAACCAGGGTGAATATATGCAAATATTAATTTCCAAATTGACTCAGTAAGAGAGAAAAACTTAGAGAAAACATTATCCATGGACAGAAACTAGAACTCCATTAACATTTTTGAGCCTGCAGAGTTTCCCTATAAAATTCATTCACACATTCAAATAAAAAAAATAGTTTTTATTTATATTGTATCAGGCAATAGAGAAAGTAGGGAAGTTCTTTTTCTGGAGAAAGCATTAGCTTAATAATAAAACCTGATAGTTAAAAAGAAAAACAGTAACAATTTTCAGTTCTGAATACAGGTGTGAATCTGAAGTAGGTTCTTAATAAATAGAATTTAAGAGTATAATAATGAATAAGAGAACATGAACGAGTAGATTTTATTCTGGGAATACAAGATAGTTCAGTGTTAGATAATCTGATGATATTTGCAATAGTACTAACAGGTACAAAAAGAAAACATATACAGTCATTTGTATAGGTGCTAAAAATGATAAAATTCAACATCTCTTATGCATGAAAATATAACAAAATACTAATAGAAAGATGCTTCATTAAAGTAGTAGCTAGCATCATTTTTTATTCAGGTATAATTAACATACTGTATTCTGTTAGTTTCATTATTCAGTGCTCATCTTGATGAGTGTACACTTTTTTTTTTATTTGTCTAAGCGTATTTATTCTGAGGGAAAGAGAGAGAGAGAAAGCAGAGGAGGGGCACAGAGAGAGGGAGAGGGAGAGACTTCCAAGGAGGGTCAGCATGGAGCATCACACAGGACTCGAACTCACAAACCATGAGATCATGACCTGAGCCAAAGCCAAGAGCCAGATGCTTAACCCCTGAGTCACCCAGGCGCCCCAATGATGAGTGTACTCTTAATGCCCTTTATCTGTTCGTTTGTTTGTTTCTGATTTGTGTCTTTGTTTTATAAATTCCATATATGAGTGCAATCATATGATATTTATCTTTATCTGAGTTATGTTACTTAGCATTATACCCTCCAGGTCCATCCATGTTGTTGCAAATGGCAAATTCTCATTCTCTTTTATGGCTGTGTAATATTCCATTGTGTGTATGTGAGTTTGTGTGTGTGTGTGTATGTATTCATATATATATTACATCTTCTTTAACCACTCATTTGTGAATAGACACTTGGTTGCTTTCATATCATTGGCTTTCTAAATAATGCTATAACAAGCATAGGGGTGTGTATATCTTTTCAAAGTAGTGTTATCATTTTCTTTGGGTAGATTCCCAGTAGCATTACTGGATCAGATTATAAGGCAATTATTATTTTTTTTGAGGAACCTCTGTGCTGTTTTCACTCATTTTTTCTTTAAAATTTTATTTAAATTCCAGTTAGAGGTGCCTGAGGGGCTCAGTCAGTTAAGTGTCCAATTCTTGATTTCGGCTCAGGTAATGCTCTCAGGGTGCATTAGCTCGAGCTCCACGTGGGGTTCTGTACTGAAAGCTTGAGATTCTCTCTTTTCCCTCTCTCTCCACCCCCTCCCTTGTTCTCCATCCCCCCATTCTCTTTCTGCCCCTCCCCTACTTGTACTTGCTCACTCACTCTCAAAAGAAGCAAACTTAAAAAACATTCCTATTAACACAGTGTAATATTACTTGTACATGTACAATATAGTGATTCAACATTTCCATACAATACCTGGTGCTCATCACAGCAAGTACACTCCTTAATAACCATCACCTATTTTATGCTTCCCCACACATCCACCTCCCTCTAGTAACCATCAGGTTGTTCTCTACAGTTAAGAGTCTGTTTCTTGGTTTGCCTCCCTTTCTCTCCTTTTTTTTTTGTTTCATTTTGCTCCTTTGTTTTGTTTCTTAAATTCCACATATGAAGAGATATCATATGGTCTTTGTCTTTCTCTAACTTATTTTGCTTGGCATAATACACTCTAGTGCCATCCACATCATTGCAAATGGTAAGATTTCATTCTTTTTTATAGCTGAGTAATATTCCCCTCTGTGTGTGTGTGTGTGTGTGTGTGTGTGTGTGTGTGTGTATCACATATTCTTTATCCAATGAGTTGTCAATGGACATCTCAGCTGTTTCCATAATTTGGCTATTTTAGATAATGCTGCTTTAAACATTGGGGTGGATATATTCCTTTGAATCAGTATTTTTGTATCCTCCCGGTAAATACCTAGATGTACAATTGCTGGATTGTAGAGTAGTTCTGTTTTTAACATTTGAGGAACCTCCATACCGTTTTCCACAGTGGCTGCACCAGTTTGCATTCCCTCAAACAGTACAAGAGGGTTATCCTTTCTCCATATCTTCACCATCACCTGTTATTTCTTTTGTTGTTAATTTTAGCCATTTTGACAGGTGTGAGGTGATACCTCATTGTAGTTTTGATTTGTGTTTCCTTGGTGATGAGTGATGTTGGGCATCTTTTCATGTGTCTGTTAGCCATCTGGATGCCTTCTTTGGAAAAATGTCTGCTCATGTCTCTTGCCCATTTTTTTTTTTGGTATTATTTCTTTTTGGGTGGTAACTTTTATAAGCTCTTTATATACTTTTGATACTAGCTCCACATCAGGCATGTCATTTGCAAATATCTTCTCCCATTCTGTAGGTTGCCTTTTAGTTTTGTTGATTATTTCCTTTGGTGTGCAGAAGCTTTTTATCTTGATGAAGTCCCAAGAGTTCATTTTTGCTTTGTTTCCCTGGCCTCTGGAGACATATCTAGTAAGAAGTTCCTATGTCTCATGTCAAAGAGGTTGCTGCCTGTGTTCTCCTCTAGTATTTTGGTTGTTTCCTATCTGCCATTTAGGTCTTTCATCCATTTTAAATTAATTTTTGTGTATAGTGTAAGAAAGTGGTCCAGTTTCATTTTTTTGCATGTTGCTGTCTAATTTTTCCAATACCATTTGTTAAGGAAACTGGTTTTTTTTTTTTCCCATTTCTTTTTGTTGATCTCATTTTTTTCATCAATGTTTTATAGTTTTCAGAGTTTAGGTCTTTCACCTCTTTGGTTAAACTTATTCCTAGATATTTTATTATTTTTTGGTGGGATTGTAAATGGGGTTGTTTTCATAATTTCTCTTTCTGTTGCTTCATTATTGGTGTATAGAAATGCAATAGATTTCTGTACATTGAGTTTGTATCCTGCGACTTTACTGAGTTCATGTGTCAGTTCTAGCAGTTTTTCGGTGGTGTCTTTCAGGTTTTTTTATATATAGAGTATCCTGTTGTCTGCAAAAAGTGTAAGTTTTATACCTCTTCCTTATCAATTTGGATGTCTTTTATTTCTTATTGTTGTCTGATTGCTGAGGCTAGGATTTCCAGTACTATTTTCAGTACTAGTGGTGAGAATGGACATACCTGTCTTGTTCCTGACCATAGAGGAAAAGCTCTCACATTTCCCCCATTGAGGATGATATTAGCTGTGTGGGTTTTTTTGTATGTGGCCTTTATTGTGTTGAGGTATGTTCCCTCTATGCCTACTTTTTAAAATGTTTTTATCATGAATTGATGTTGTATTTTCTCAAATGGTTTTTCTGCATCCATTAAGAGGATCATATGGTTCTTATCCTTTCTTTTATTAATGCGGTGTATCATGTTGATTGATGTGCAATTGCTGAACCACCCTTGCAGCCCAGGAGTAAATCCTACTTGATTATGGTGAATGATTCCTTTAACGTACTGTTGGATATGATTTGCTAGTACTTTGTTAAGAATATTTGCATCCATGTTCATCAGAATATTGGCCTGTAGTTCTCTTTTTTAGTTGAGTCTTTATCTGTTATTGGTGTCAGCGTAATGGGGCCTTATAGAATGAATTTGGAAGTGTTCCTTCCATTTCTATTTTTCGAACAGTTTAGAGAAGAATAGGTATTAACTCTGCCTTAAATATTTGGTAGAGTACTCGTGTAAAGCAATCTGTCCCTAGACTTTTGATTGTTGGGAGTTTTTTGATTACTGATTCAGTTTCATTACTGGTTATTGTCTGTTCAACCTTTCTATTTTTTCCTGTTTTAGTTTTGGTAGTTTCTGTGTTTCTAGGATTTTTCCATTTTACTCAGGTTGTTCAATTTGTTGGCATATAGTTTTTTCCTAATATTCTCTCATAATTGTTTGTATTTCTGTGGTGTCAGTTGTTTTTTCTTTCTTATTTGTGATTTTATTTTATTTTATTTGGGTTCCTTTCTCTCTTCTTTTTGATAATTCTGATTAGGGGTATATCAATTTTATTAATTTTTTCAAAGAAGCAGCTCCTGGTTTCATTGATCTGTTCTGTGTTTTTCTTTCTTTCTTTCTTTCTTTCTTTCTTTCTTTCTTTCTTTCTTTCTTTCTTTCTTTCGTTTCTATATCCTTTATTTCTGCTCTAAATTTTTTTCCCCTCCTGCTGACTTTAGGCTTTGTTTTTTGTTCTTTTTCTAACTCCTTTAGATGTATGGTTAGATTGATTATTTGAGATTTTTCTTGCTTCTTGATGTAAGCGTGTATTGCTTATTGACTTCCCTCTCAGGACCATTTTTGTTGTATCTGAAAGGTTTTGGACTGATGTGCTCTTATTTTCATTCTTGTCCATGTATTTCTTTATTTCTTCTTTGATTTCCTGGTCGACCCATTCATCTTATATCATCTTGTTGGATTATCCCCTTTATGACTATGACTATATAATGCCCTTCTTTTTCTGTTTTTAGGATGTTTTTTTAAAGTCTAGTTAGTCTGATATAAGTAATACTACTCTTATTTTATTTTGACCTCCATTTGAGTGATAAATGTTTCTCCACCCCCTAATTTTCAATCTGCAAGTGTCTTTAGGGTTAAAATGAGTCTCTTGTAGGCAGAATATAGATGAGTCTTGTATTTTTATCTATTCTGATACCTTATGTCTTTTGATTGGAGCATTTAGTCCATTTACACTCAAAGTAATTATTGATAGATATGTATTTTTACCATTTTATTACTTTCTTTGCCTTTATTTTCTGGAGATTTTCTCTGATTCTTTCTTATCTTTGTCACTTTTGGTCTCTCCTTTGCATGGAAGGAGTCCCCTTTAACATTTCTTGCAGTACTGTTTTAGTGGTCCATGGACTCCTTTAGTCTATGTTTCTTAGGGAAACTCTTTATCTCTCCTTGTATTCTGAATGGTAGCCTTGATGTACAGAGGATTCCTGGCTGCAGATTTTTTCTATTTGGCACTTTGAATATATCATGCTACTCCCTTCTAGCTTGCCATGTTTCTGTTGAGAGATGTTTACCTAGCCTTATGGGTCTTCCCTTGTAAATTAAGGACTTCTTTTGTCTTGATGCCTTTAAGATGTTTTCTTTATCACTGTAATCTGCAAATTTAATTATAATATGTATTGGGGTTTGCCTGCTTTTGTTGATTTTGATGGGATCCTGGATCTGGATGTCTGTTTCCTTCCCCAGATTAGGGAAGGAAATGTTGGGCTTCATTATTTTCCATTATTTTTTCTTCTAGGTCACTAATTCGTTCCTCTGCGTCTTTCAGCCTGCTGTTAACTTCATCAAGAATAATTCCAACCCCACTTATTGCATTCTTCACTTCTGATTGATTTTTTTAAAACTCTTTTATCTCTGGTAACCATCTCCCTGATGTCTCCTTTTCTCAAGCACAGTGATTATCTGTATGATTTTTGCTTTAAATTCTCCATCAGGTTTATTACTTGTATTTATTTCATTTAGATCTCTTGGTACGGCCTTATCTTGTTCTTTCATTTGGGATGAATTTCTCTGTTTTAGAATTTTCTCTAAGTCTCTGCCTTCTTCTGTGTGTTAAAAATGCCAGTTTTGTCTCCTGCTACTAAAAGTAATGACATTATGAAGAAGAGTTCATATAGTGCCCAGTGGCTGACACCGCAGAGTGTGTTTCAGATGTATGTTGTATGCACTCTAATACCATGTTGTGGCAGCTCTATCCTTCCTGCCATTTTTCTGCATTTCCCCTCCTTGCCTGCTGTGGGCAGTATTTAGTCATTGGCCTGAGTGTGCCACATTTTAACTAGGTATGCTGTGATCTGCTTGTGAAATGAGACCTGATACCACTTTCACCAGAACTGAGGCCCTTCAGAACTCTCTGGTCAAGAATTGTGGTGTGGGAAGGGGTTTGTGCTGGTCTTCTTGGGAAGAGGTCTGCCATGCTGGGACTGAGGCAAGTTTGATTTAGAAAGGCATTCCTGGGGCGCCTGGGTGGCTCATTCGGTTGAGCGTCCGACTTCAGCTGGGGTCATGATCTTGCAGTCTGTGAGTTTGAGCCCCACATCGGGCTCTGTGCTGACAGCTAAGAGCCTGGAGCCTGCTTCGGATTCTGTGTCTCCCTCTCTTTCTGCCCCTCCCCCACTCATGCTCTGTCTCTCTCTCTGTCAAAAATAAACATTACTTTTTTTTTTTTAAAGGGCATTCTTCCCAAAGCATAGGAAAACGGGGCTTGGTGTAAGCAAGTTAGGTCACCAGTCTCCATGTTGACCTGCTTCCCCCAGGAGGATCTGTTTTTATGCTGAGGAGCAGGAGAGTGTAATGGTGCCAGCCAGTTCCTTTGCTTTTGGAGATGCTTCTCCATAAATGTTGCCTTTCAGAGAAGAGCTTCTAGAATAGGGTATAATTTCCCCTTTGTGTGCTGCCCCAGGTTATTTTTCAGATCACTGTTTCCATACTTTCTGCCTCCTGTTTTTTTCCTACCTTTTCTCTGGGGGAATAGTGCCCTTCTGGCTCTATCCCAGCCAAGGCTGCTGACCTTTAAAGCTCTAGGCATGGGGCGCCTGGGTGGCTCAGTCGGTTAAGCGTCCAACTTCAGCTCAGGTCACCATCTCACGGTCCGTGAGTTCGAGCCCCGTGTCGGACTCTGGGCTGATGGCTCAGAGCCTGGAGCCTGCTTCCGATTCTGTGTCTCCCTCTCTCTCTGCCTCTCCCCCGTTCATGCTCTGTCTCTCTCTGTCTCAAAAATAAATAAATGTTAAAAAAAATTTAAAATAAAACTCTAGGCTTTAGAGATGTGATTTGGGCAGGTTTGGGTAGGGATTTATGCTGGTTTACTGGGGCGGGGGCGGGGGGGGAGTCCTGCTGCCCTGGTACTGAGGCAAACTTGACCATGAAGGGTAGTCCTGCCAGAGCCTAGTGGGTTCAGGCTTGGTATAAACTAGTTAGGCAGGCTGTGTCAGTGTTCTGCTCCTTGCTCACCTGTGGCTCTGTGTTTATGCTTTTTCGATATGGCTCCTTCTCTCTCTTTAGTTATGTAGTTTGTTCTGTCAGTCTTCAGGTCGATTTCTGGAGTATTTAGGATGATTTGATAGTTATCTAGTTGCGTTCATGGGACGTGATGAGTCTAGGGTCTTCCTACTCCATTACCATCTTCTATATTCCTGTTCTGTTTTCCAGTCTGTCTGTACCAATTTATATACTCACCAACAGTGTAGGAGTGTTCCTTTTTCTCTGCATTTTTGCCAACACCTGTTGTTTCTTGTGTCTTGGATTTTAGCCATTCTGACAGCTATGAGGTGATACCTCGTTGTAGTTTTCCATTACATTTGCCTGATGATTAATGATGTTGAGCATCTTTTCATGTGTCTGTTTGTCATTTAATTGCCATTGGAAAAATGTGTATTCAGATACACTGCCGATTTTAATTGGATTATTTAGCTAGCATCATAGTTAATGGTCAAATACTACAACTATTTCTAATATAATTAGGGATAAGACAAGGATCTCAGAACTAACCAGTATTGTCTAAACCACCACTAAAGTACGAATATTTTTTGGAAGTGGCAAAATTACCATCATTTTCAGATGATTGTGTATCTAGAACATCCAGGAGCAGCTGATGAAAATGAATTTAATATGAGCAATATGATAGTTTAGAAAAATATTTGTTTACTGCTTTGGAGTGTAAATTGTAACTGCCCCCAAATCGTATGTTGATGGTCTAAACCCCGCCCCCCACCGCCCCACAATGTGACTGTATTTTGATTTAAGATTTGAAGAGGTAGTTAGAGTTAAATGAGGTCATAGAAATGGGCTCTGATAAGATAGGATTAATGTTCTTATCAGTAGAGACACTAACAAGCTTGGATATGCTCTATCTCTGTTTCTCTCATGTACGTAAATAAGTGGTCTTGTGAACACAGTGGAGTGATGACCTATAAGCCATCAGTGGAGGTCTTAGAATGAGCCCTACTTTGCTAGCATCTTCTTGTGGGACTTTCCAGCCTCCAGAACTGTGAGAAATTAATTTCTATTGTTTTTGCCACCCAATCTATAGTACTTGTTGTGACACTCTGAGCTAATATAGCCACCAATTTAAGTAAACAAAATTAGTTCAATTCTCATATTGTAAGTTCATATTTGCACGTTGTATTTTTTCCTCATCCTTTATATATCATATATATATATTCATATCTCTGAAATAATTTGTTACATATTTCTTAAATATACAATGTATGTTGGAGTAATACTGATGAAACTATTGAATAAAATCAGATGATCAATTATTATAATTTATAATTATAATTACATAAGTATTATGTTCAAGTAAAATTGAAAAGGATAGAGTTCTCCATGTACACACACACACACACACACACAAATCAGATCTCATTCATAATAGCATAAAAATATTAACAATACATGAAATATACATGAAATGAATGGAACCTGTAAGAATAAGCTATAACAGTTAGCCAAAAGACAAGTACTTTGTTGCTTATTGGTTGAAGGTACTGCATATATATGGAGTCTTTGAATAAATATTTTTCTGCAAGTATTTATTACCAGTGAGTGGCTCTATATTTGTAGAGGTCTTGAAATGGAGCTCAAACAATTCATACATGGGTCTTGTTTGCTGGATGACATTTTTCTAGTTGCAGAGGGAGGGTGTTATGTCTGTTTGGCTAAGGTCTTCACTAATGACATTGAAAAGAATTTAAATGGTATGTTAATTAAATTTGAAATGATAATAAAGGAGAAAATGTTGTGAACATTATGAGAATCCAAACGATAACCACTCCAGGAGAGGTTAAGGATGTAAGCAGATAAGAAAGCCAGATTTAACGTATCATGTAGATGGCAATCGTGCAGGGAAAATGATCAAAAATAAGATATTTTAGTCTAGGGAGCGTGCTAACTGGAAATCAGCCATGCTGTGAGCATTTGGCAGTCACCAGAATAGAATTAGGCTTAATAAAATTCTCCAGCAAGAAATGGAAAGATTCACACTGAATTTCTAACTTTTCTCTAAAAACAATTTGTTTTAACTTTGAAATGTTCTAAGTGTTGGCATAGCCCATGGTCAAAGGGTCACAGATTGTGGAGATTGATCTGGATGATCAGACAGCATTCCATATCTGTTACTGAAGTGGAGAGAAATCTCTATACCGTGAGTGAAATTTATTATCTGAGGAAAACCTGACTAGTACTTCACTTTTTAGAGAGTACTTTGGAAAAGGGTAAGTGATGATCTTTTAATCTGTCTTTTAGTGGGCCTTTCTGAAAGATCAATCCTTTTAGAACTACTGGAAATGCCTTTTAAAATTCAGATTTCTGGGCTCCACTCCTGACCTAATGAAACAGAGTGGTTGAATATGGGTACATGGAATATGCATTTTAAAAGGGGTGTTTTTTCCCTCTTATGTAATAACTTTTGGGAGCCACTGTTTTATGTTATCGGTACTAAAATTGGATGAATGGATAATAATGTACAAAATAATAACTATAGTTTAATATGGAATGCTTTTTCTGATGACTTGTAATATAAAGGCCCAGATTATCAGGAGGCAGCCATCTGTGCGTATAGAAAGAGAGGCATAGCAACATCGGAGTTAGTGTGTACAGCCTCACAAATTAAGTACTGCACGATTCCATGCGGCAACATTCACGTGAATTGCAACGTGAATGGAACAACCCAAGGTTGGTGCAGTATAGATCCTGAATTAGTATATACAAATTTTCCCATTTAGGACTAGCTTGGTTCTATTGTAAAGAAGAGGATTGAATTCATTTCTATCCTACTCCAAATGAAAAGACTTAGGTTTTCTTTGATCTGTGTTCACTAGAATTTACAAATTTGATATCCGAAGTGCCTTGATCCTGAGATAGGGATGTCATTGGAAGTAAGTTTATACCCTGTTATAATATTATACAGTCACATCTTCATTCATAAGTCGTTCTTCTAGATTTTGGTGAATCATAGTTTTATAACCTGTAGAGTTGAGGGCCATACCCTGGAGCAAGAAAGATGCAACTAAAATACGTTGATCTCACTGAAGCCACCCTGAAAATATCAGCTAGCTTTGCCCTTGTTATGATTACAGTTGCCATCCTATCATATTATGCATTTTAGTTTGTAAAGAAAAAACATTGGTGTTTAAGTATATAAGAAAAGTTGCAGACAGCTTGATGAGCCATAGATTACATTTGGAATATTTTCACTCAAATGCAATTTTTTTCTTTTTGCACCTGCAAGCAGATTGTAACCTTGAGAAGTATCTTATGCACAAAATCAGAGGCCACAGTGGAAAATTTACTTCTGAGAGTAGGTCATCAAAAAGAGCATGCTGAGTCCAGATGCAGAGGAAATTAGAACTTTTGTTTGTTCTCTCTTTGAGGACAATTGTGCCCTCTGTGAAAATTACATAGCCCCTCCTTACGCCGTTTGAGGGGGAGAGAAACCCATTAACAAAACAAGTACGGGAGATATTGGAACACAAAATCAGGAGGAGGAGTTAGGAAAATAATTGAGTTTGAAAACTGCTGAGTCATTATGACTGATTGTATAACCTGAGGGAAGAGAAGGGGAGAGAAAATAAGATACCTGAGTTAAAGAAGTATATGGGACTGGGTGAAATAGTTCCTAACAGGGCATGGCTTCTTCCACAGGTTTCCCTTTTCCTGCAAATCATCTGTACTTGACCCTACTGCCCTTTTGGCTTCCTCCTTATTCCTTTCCTTCCTTTTACAACTAAACTTCTGTTTATCATTTGACTTTCTATCCTCTCCATACAGTCCCTCCTCATCCTCTACCTTAAATACGTTTCATCTGAAATTTCTTCCCACCATTATACCAAGTCTGTAATCCTAAAATTCATCAGTGCCATATCAAACCTATCAAATTTATTTCTCAGTCTGTTTCTGTTTTTCTAAATATCTGCTGGAATCTCTCCCTAAATATAACAGCCACAACAAAAGCAAAAACAGCCAAAGCATCACTAATAACAGGACAGATTTTTCATGGAGCCCAGCCAGGCCCTTTTCCAGGTACTAACTAATTTGATTCTCCGGAGTCTATGAGGTAGGTGCTTCTATTGTCCTCACTGCGGTGTCTTAATGGGGTGTCTCTATCGGATGGGGGCTCCCAAATATGGGGTGACCTGGTGGAAGCTGGTGGCACAGGAGGTGAAAGAATTCACCTGAGGCAGAACAAAGGAGATAGAAGTTTGTTGAATACACCACAAGAGAGCAGCAAGCAGGACAGCAAAGGAGAGGCTGTCTACATGGAGGCAGTGGGTGGAGTCTATTTTTAAAGGGGGAAGATCAGGAGATATGGGACATATGGAAGTCTCCCTTTTTTGGTAACTGTGACTAGTTCTAAGTAGTCCATTGGTTAGTTAAGGCCTATGGATATTTTGAGTGTGTCACCTGATGGACCTGTCTGTGTTCAGCCAGGTGGTTGCTGTAGGCCCTCTCTAAGTTCCATTGCTCAAGCTTGTTTGCCTAAAAACAGCCTCTACACTCATAAAGTAACAAGTTTGGAGAGGATTCATAACTTCATCAAGGTCACATAAACTAGTAAATTGCAGAGCTAGGAGCTAAACTTAGGTACTTTGACTTCTATGTGCTTGGCCACTTGTAAGCTTGCTTGCTGTATGCTTTGTTGGTTCAAATTCAGCATATATTAAATTAAACTCTTAAATATTTATCACTAACCCTAAGTGGGGTTTTTTACTTTTTCCACTTTCATGAAATCACCATTTTTTCCAAATCCTTTTATCATTATATTTAAGTATTGGTGATGGGAAATAAGGAGATTTCAACATTTTGAGTTACCAATACATGAAAATGTTGATCAAAAACTTTACAACTTTTCCCATAACTATACGGTCAATTAATATTTGACAAAGCAGGAAAGTATATTCAATGGAAAAAGACAATCTCTTTAAGAAATGGTGTTGGGAAAACTGGACAGTGACATGCAAAAGAATGAAACCAGACCACTTTCTTACACCATACACAAAAATAAATTCAAAATGTGTTAAAGACCTAAATGTGAGATCAGAAACTATAAAAATCCTGGAAGAGAACACAGGCAGTAATTTCTTTAACATCAGCCATAGCAATTTCCTTCTTGATATGTCTTCTGAGACAAGGGAAACAAAAGCAAAAATAAACTTTTGGGATTACATGAAAATAAAAAGCTTCTACACAGTGAAGGAAACAATCAACAAAACTAAAAGGCAACCTATAGAATGGGAGGAGATATTTGCAAATGACATACCTGAGAAACGGTTAGTATCCAAAACACATGAAAAACTTATAAAACTCAATACCCCCAAAACAATGAATCCAACTTAAAAAAATGGGCAGGAGATATGAATAGACACTTTTCCAAAGAAGACATACAGATAACCAGCAGACACATGGAAAGATGCTCAGCATCACTGGTCACCAGGGAAATGTAAATGAAAGAAACAACAGGTGTTAGAGAGGTTGTGGAGAAAGGGGAACCCTCTTGCACTGGTGGTGGGAATGCAAACTAGTATAGTCACTCTGGAAAACAGTATGGAAATTTCTCAAAAAGTTAAAAATGCCACTGCAATCCAGCAATTATGCTACTAGGTATTTATGCAAGGAATACAAAAATACTAATTTAAAGTGATTTATGTACCCCAATGTTTATAGCAGTATTATCTACAATAGCTAAATTATGAAAACAACCTAAGTGTCCATTGACTGATGAATGGATAAGGAAGACGTGGTATTTATATACAATGGAATATTACTCAGCCATCCAAAAGAATGGAATCTTGACATTTACAAAGACATGGATGGAGCTAGAGAGTATTATGCTAAGCAAAATAAGTCAGTCAGAGAAAGACAAATACCATATGATTTCACTCCTATGTGGAATTTAAGAAGTAAGACAAACGAGCAAAGAAAGAGCCAAACCAAGAAGCAGACTCTTTTTATTTTTAAAGTTTATTTATTTTGAGAGAAAAAGCATGAGAGGAGGTGGGCAGAAAGTGAGAGAGAGAAAATCCCAAGCAGGCTCCATGCTGGCAAGCACAGAGCCCCATGCGGGGCTTGATCCCACGAACCATGAGATCATGACCTGAGCCAAAGTCAGACACTTAACTGACTGAGCCACCCAGGTGTCCCAAGACTTTTAACTATAGAGAACAAACTGGTGGTTACCAGATGGGAGGTGGGTGGGCAGATGGGTTGAATCGAGATGGGAATTAAAAAAAAAAGTACACAAAGAACAACTTCACACCTTTTTAGGCAGAAAGTGGATAATTTGATACAGTAACTTATACACAGGTATTTCATAGTTTTTAAGTGTAGATTTCTGTTTTTAAACACTATAGATTTATTTTAATGCTTTCCTGCAAATGCAAATTTCACTTTTAATTCAATTTGATTTTATTTTAAGAAATCTGAGACTTTATTTTTTTTAATGTTTATTCATTTTTGAAAGACAAAGAGAGACAGAGTGCGAATTGGAGAGCGGGGGGCAGAGAGAGAGGGAGACACATAATCCAAAACAGGCTCCAGGCTCTGAGCTGTTAGCACAGAGAGCGACACAGGGCTTGAACCCACGAACCACAAAATCATGACCTGAGCTGAAGTCGGCTGCTTAACCAACTGAGCCACCTTTATATTTTAACATTCTTTTCATAGCGAGGCATCTCGCAGTGGGGTGTGGGGCTGGTATACTAAAAGATTGACTCAGTTCTGCCCATGAATACATCTGAACTCTAAAATAGCTGTAGTTTGAAAATTTCCACAAGTTCTGGCAGTAGTCCTATTCTCTAGTAAAGGGAATTAAAGTAATTATTGGCCAATAGCTCAAGACCAAGGTACTCTTGCTGAGCCTGACATTGTGACTTTGTACAATGACTGAGCCCTTTCTTGCCTTCTTGTGGAAAACTGACCTAAGTGCTTCAGAGTCAAAATATAATGGAGACAGAGTCTGAGATAAAGAGGAACAATAGCTTTATGGCTTTACAGGGCGAAGGAGGCTTCAGTAGGCTATGGCCTTCAAAAACTGCAACTCCAGAGGAAGGGGCTGGGGGGTTTTATAGGGAAATACAGGATCTAGCTGGTTTTGACAGGAATTGTGTATGTGCTACCAGCCTCCTTAGTCTTGTCTTTAGGGTGGTACAGGGTTCCTGAAACAAAAGGGAGGAGGGGAGGTTTTGGGAAGAGAGGAAAAAGGTTACTTTAAAATCGAGCTTCGCTGAAGGGTTAGTACAGCCATTTTGATTTGTGTTCAACTTTATTCCTTTAAGCATTTTCATTCTTTCCTAAGATCAGGTAGGTCCCTGTGTCCTTCTCCAATACCCATAACCAGCCTTGTGTTTCCTCCTGTGCTCCATCCTTTGCCAAGTATCCCGAGTTCCTCTAAAATTATGTTTTCTTTCTTTCTTTCTTTCTTTCTTTCTTTCTTTCTTTCTTTCTTTCTTTCTTTCTTTCTTTCTTTCTTTCTTTCTTTCTTTTTAATGTTTATTTATTTTTGAGACAGAGACAGAGCATGAACAGGGGAGGGGCAGAGAGAGAGGGAGACACAGAATCTGAAACAGGCTCCTGGCTCTGAGCTGTCAGCACAGAGCCTGACGCGGGGCTGGAATCCACAAACAGCGAGATCATGACCTGAACCGAAACCAAGAGTTGGACACTTAACCGACTGAGCCACCCAGGTGCCCCTGAAATTTTGTTCCTAAGTTTTTTTATCATTATGTATTCCCAGAGACTAGAATCCAAACTCAGAATTTAATTTCCCATGTCTTAACCCTTGAAAACTGCTACCTGATTTCTCTGGCACTTCCTATGTATCTGCCTAGACCTCATGGCTTTCGCATATGGCCCTGGAAGCTCAACACTGTGCAACTCCAGGGGGCACCATTGTGAAATTTGTGATCTGAATGTTGCCCCTGGAGTTGTGCAATGAGGCAGTGCTAAGTAGATCTTGATGTATTTTGTGTTGATAGACTTCTCTCCTTTTGTAACTGCCTTTTGTAACACCTTGCTCCCCCATGTCATGATTATTTGCCTAATATTTCTTACCAGGCTGCCCTGACCTCAGTTATCTACCTTCCTGGACCTCCTAATAATGCCTGCTCTTTAAATACTACTGGCAATGATTACAGATGCCATTTTTTTAAAAGCATCAAAATGGCACAGAAAAAATCAACTTGTTAGAATGACAAAATTGCAAACCTCAGAATATGTGAAATAGTTTGTTGTCATGGTTCTGATTTTCACTCTGTTCCTTTGAGTGCATATATTATATACACACACACACACACATATGCAGCATTGGTTGCTGAAAATATTTATTTAAAAAAATTTTTTTTAGCATTTATTTATTTTTGAGAGACTGAGAGAGAGCACGAGCAGGGGAGGGGCAGAGAGAGAAGGAGACACAGAATCCAAAGCAGGCTCCGGGCTCTGAGCTGTCAGCACAGAGCCCAAAGTGGGGCTTGAACCCACAAACCATGAGATCATGACCTGAGCCAAAGTTGGATTCTTAAACGACTGAGCCACCCGGGCACCCCACTTAAAACATTTTTCTAATTGCATTAATTTCAGTAAGCAGACTGTTTTGCATTTATACCCTTGTACCAGCCAAAACAAATCTAGACTAGTTCTTTGATGATTCAAATACATATACAATATTGGGAGTGTTTTTGCAGAGGGTCTAAGAATACAGCCTGAGTTGTAACTAGATTCTTTTGTGCAATTTCGCTTAAACTTTTGACTGAAAGGGTTGACCACAGTGGATAGTTCACATTCTGTTTGGTCAAGGAAAACTTTCTTCAGGCTGTGTTAGATGGTCATTTTTTAAATGATTTAAAAAGGAACGTGAAGAGGAATACTATTAGAGTTGCCATGATAAAGTACGTTATTTATACATTATATAAGTCAAATACTGTTCTATTGCAGTTAACTGTTTTAGGAGAAATCTAGACATTTCTTAAGAGCAAGTAACCAACTATTTGTTTAGTTGCACAAAATGAAATTTCCAAAGTGTAGAAATTACTTGAACAAATTAGTAGGATTGGTTAGACAGTTACCCTACGGTTCTGTGAATGCTAGGAAGTTTATAACAGTGGCTCACGGATTTATTATAGTGCCTTCTCATTTCATTACCAACTATAATAAGTTCAAAATATACTTTAGGGCCCTAAACCTAAAGGCCTTTTTTCTCTCAACTAGTTTGAAAACTCCTTTTTATTTTCATGAAATGTGGATATCATACACAAAAGAAGTAGAGCCATTCCCCATAACTACAAAGAGAGTGACAGAAGAGGTATCATTTTCTCACCTCATGTAAACTGCCTCATTGATGGAACGTTTTTGATTGTCTTGTGTTTTTGCAAAGTGCTGCTAATCAATATTGGCTAAGAGCACAGATTCATAGCAATCACTCTGCTCCAAGGCATGTAATTGGAACATGTAATTCTCTAGCCTGCTTAATATAAATGATAACCAATACTATCATATCTTTGTTTAAAGTTTATTAAGTGGGATGGAAATCACAAATATCTAAGATCCTTGCTGCTTCAATGACTAGACTGAGCACTTTTTTCTCTTCAGCCTCTTTCCATCATTCCCCAAAGGCGGCTTTATTGTATTAGCAAATTCTAGTTAGCTTCCTTCATTGACGTTTATGACTGTAAGCAAAGGCAATCTGACACAAAGTTGGTAGTACTGAAACGTTTAGCCTCAAGTTCTTTCCTTTATTCCTTGGTAACAAAACAAGGTAGATTTACTATTTGTCCATGCCAAGAAACTTTATTCAGAGTATACCCTTTTTATTTTAGTCAGTGAAATGACCAAACAATGGAATATTTAGTGCTCAAAGCTAGGGTTATCTACATTTTATCAGAGGGCATTCAAAGGGAAACACCCATGCTGGTTTCTTATGCCATGATGGAAGTTTTCCTAGGGAGTCAGGTCAAACGAGTCTAGACTTAAATCTAGAACAGATTGTTCAAATCAGAGATTACAAATTTAAATACCTGTAAGAACCAAACAGGTAACATAGATTTGTAATGAATCTAAAAGTGGCATTTTGGGGGGGGGGTGCCTGTGTGGCTGAGTCAGTTGAGCATCTGACTCTTGGTTTCAGCTCAGGTTATGATCTCACGGTTTGTGGGTTCATGCCTCACATCAGGTTCCATTCTGACAGTGGGCATCCTGCTTGGGATTCACTCTCTCTCCCTCTCTCTCTGCCCTTCCCTTGCTCGCTCTCTCTCTCAAAATAAATAAACTTAAAAAAATAAATGTAAGTGGCATTTTAAGTAATGGTAGGGTCTGCTATGAACTAGAGATTGTATTCCACTTTTAGATAAATCCAGGTGAGCCTGTGACACTATTTTAATGGAGTTTACATCATATCTATCCTCACGCGGCAGCTTGTTAAACTATGGTAATAAAAAAACAAGCTAGTAGGATATTAAAGCATATTAAAGCCTTTGAGAAGTACCATAGTCAATAAACTTGTTTAACCAAGAGTTTCTCAAATGTGACAATGTGACCCTCCCTTCTCAGTATCACTATCCCGCCTCCTTTATGCCTGTGCTTCCAAGTGTGGGTATTTGGCAAACACACAGTGCCTATTTGTTTCTTGTGGGATTTTAGTTACTTTATGGGATGCAGTTTAGTAAATACTGTTCTTACGGAACCTACTTAAAGGGTCATAAAAAAAACCAAGCAGTCAATTTAATGAAGTTTACTCCTTTTGGATACTATATAATGGGTTCTTGATCTCTGTCCATATTGTGAAACACTAAATATTTGCACTGTCAGTTCTTATGTATCTGAAAATCAATTCAAAAGAGTCACTTTCAAGTTGAAATTAGTCATCATTCAAGGTGCCAGTTATGAGCTTTGTAATTTTTCTCATCAGTTAATGTGATACATTGGTTAAGGAATGGGCTATGTTTTGATAGAAACGAGTCCAATGGAGTGATTCTAAAGAAAGACCAATAATTTTCTGTATCACAGAATTGTCCAAATCTGTCAAGGGCAAGAAGGTTTTTCCTTTAGAAGCTGAACCAGGAACCGCACACTGCATTTCCGACTCTATCCCATTATCTAGAACTTAGTAATGTGGATACACCTAACTGTAGGGAGGGTTGGGAATATAGTTTATACTTGGGTTGCCCTGTTCCCAGCTGAAACTGAGAAGAAAAGAATGAGTATTATGGGGACATTTAGCAATCTCTCTTACACCCAGGAAACATTTATGGCCGTGGTACAATGTATTAGGTAAGAAGCTTAATGAAAATTCAGTGAATGTCTATTGAAAAAAATGGTCATGTTTTGAGCATAATAATATACATATACACAAATATATTTACTGGATAGGAAAGACAGTATGATTTATCCTTCCCTTTTATATTGATAGGCACTTAATCTTAGTGAACCGCTTGTGTATGTTTATTAAACACTGAATATTAGGAACTTTCTTTATATCAGGCCCTCTACTATGGATTGCAGATGCCATGATGAATAAATACATGGCTACTGTCTTGGAGAAGATCATAGCATAGTGAGGATATATATTGTTGCATAATCCCAGAATTTTTTGGCTATGGTCATTTTTTCTTGTTCCTAAAAGGAAAATAGTAAAATAACCCAGAAATCTTTTGGTGGGGAAGAAATTCCTATTGTTGGTATGCAATTCTTACTAAATAAGTTTTCATGTTACTCATTATCCTTATAGGGATTTATTTATGTATTTATATATTTATTTATTTATTTATTATTTTTGAGAAAGCACAAGTGGTGAAAGGGCAGAGAGAGGGGGACAGAAGATCCAAAGTGGGCTCTGCTCTGACACACTGACAATAGCAAGTGCGATGTGGGGTTCAAACTCATGAACCGTGAGATCATGACCTGAGGTAAAATCGGACACTCAACCAACCGAGCCATTCAGGTGCCCTAGGGCTTATTTATTTCTTTTAATAATGTTTCTATTTATTGAAACTCTCTGATGCAATGAAAATCTCAAGAAGACCAAATATGTGATTTGTTAACAGAAGACATCTCTAAGAGTGCTATGTGATGATCCTACTTTTCACATTTCTATGATCCTGAAACGCAGTGTGATTGATATAGGACTTGGTTGGGAGTCAAGAAAACTAATTTTAGATTTTTTCGGTTGTCTCAGTTTTATAAAATGTATGATGGAGATAATGAAACTTCTTCCATGTATTTCATACACTGTGAGGTTCAAAAAAGTCAGTACATGTGAAAATGCTTTATAGCCCCTAAACTACTGTGCATTTATTATTACACTATCAAAACTTGGAGATTGATATCAGGACAGTTGTTATCCTTATCATAGCACTTTGATTACAAGTTCTAAATATTTTTTGATTTCCTTTACAGTTTATAGGTAAGAGGTGGAGGGCAGTGATAAGAGATGTAAATTGAAAGGTAGAGATTATGTAGGCCATGTCAAGGAATTTGAAAACTTTTCCAAGTGAAATGATAAGTTATTGAATGGTGTCAAACAGGGAAGTAGTGTGATCTGTTTTCCTCTTCTGAAACATTTACTCTGGCTACTTTATGGAGTGTAAACTTTACAAACAAAAATTAAAAGCAGGAAAAAGACCATCGAGAGAATTTTACCACGGTCCAAGCAAAAACAAACAAACAAACAAACAAACAAAACAAACGTGGTGTTTGGGGTTAAGGTGTTGGCTGTGGGGATGGAGAAGACAGGGCAGATTTGGGAGATGTTGGAAGTAGAGCTGTTGCTATTATGTAATAATGAGTCTATAAGCAAACCCCTTATTATTATGGTAATAGTATAAATATTGTACTATTTATAGGTGCTATGTACTTGATGCTAGGTCTTTTATCTTTGATCTGTGCAATGCATTGTTTTTTATAAACAGCTTGCTGTCTCTCAATGTTACATATCCCGTGAATTAGTAGAATATCATGAATAATTGCTTCCAAGACCACTTCTTTGATTAAATGAAGTTGGGAGGACTTTTTCTACCTCAGGTTTTTGTTTATGATTATCATGTAATCAGGTTGGTTAGCAAGATTAAGACAGTTATTTAAAGCAGTAAATATAGGGGCACGTGGGTGACTCAGTCGGTTGAGTGTTGACTTCGGCTTAGGTCATGATCTCTCGGTTCATGGGTTCAAGCCCCGTGTTGGACCCTGTGCTGACAACTCAGAGTCTGGAGCCTGCTTTGGATTCTGTGTCTCCTGCTCTCTCTGCCCCTCCCCTGCTCTCTGTCTCTCAAAACTAAACATTTAAATAAATAAATAAATAACTGTAAATATATAGAAATGTGATGTTACACAAAATATTTGTGAAATAACAATTGTAAGATTAAATAAACTTTCATGAGCAAATGTGGGAAAGCAAGGCCTTAAGGATGAAATCTGTTTTGGGGTTGGACTACTAAGTATATGGAGCAATTTAGAAATCATTGTAAGACTCAGAGAGTAACAGGCTTGTGGGGGAGAATTGCAAATTCTGTTTTGGGTATGTTGAGGTTGAGATGCCTGCTGGATACTCTAACCTGTGGAAGTTCTGAGTCAGCAGTTAAGAGTATAAATGAGTTTAGGGATTAGATGTTGGGAGGAGATAAAGATATGGGAGGGGCGCCTGGGTGGCGCAGTCGGTTAAGCGTCCGACTTCAGCCAGGTCACGATCTCGCGGTCCGTGAGTTCGAGCCCCGCGTCAGGCTCTGGGCTGATGGCTCGGAGCCTGGAGCCTGTTTCCGATTCTGTGTCTCCCTCTCTCTCTGCCCCTCCCCCGTTCATGCTCTGTCTCTCTCTGTCCCAAAAATAAATAAAAAATGTTGAAAAAAAAATTTTAAAGATATGGGAAATGTGTTTTTGAGTATATGATGAAAGAGATGCCTATTCTATTCTATTCTATTCTATTCTATTCTATTCTATTCTATTCTATTCTATTTTATTCTATCCTACTCAACCTGACCCGACCCAACCCTACCCTACCCTACCTTACCCTTCCTTTCCCTTCCCTTCCCTTCCCTTCCCTTCCCTTCCCTTCCCTTCCCTCCCCTCCCCTCCCCTCCCTTTCCCTTCCCTTCCCCTCCCTTCCCTTCCCTTCCCCTCCCTTCCCTTCCCTTCCCTTCCCTTCCCTTCCCTTCCCTTCCCTATCCTATCCTATCCTATCCTATCCTATCCTACCTATCCAAATAACCATGCCTAGTAGCAAGTTGAATATGTGTTTTTTACTAAGGAGAAAGAACTTGGATATAGATTTTGGAGTCTTCAGTGTATCCACAGCAATTGAAACCATGGAAATGTAAACAATTTTACACTAGCTAAAAATGTAGTGGAGAAAGAAAAGAGGGACCAGTACAGAATCTTGGGGAATACCAGGAGATGAAAGAAGAAGGGAATCCCTGGTAAAAAAAAAGGTAGGAGGAATACCAAAGGAAGAGGGTATTTTTAGGAGTAAGGATTTTTCAACATTATCAAATGTTTTTGGTGGCTCAAGTGTGATAATGACTGATAACTGTTTTTGGATTTAATGTAAGGAGTTCCTTGACGTCCATGGCGAGAGATGCTTGGGTGAATCACTAGAGATAGAAACCAAATAATGTTGACATAGATTACTGATTGTAGATTCGAAATAGAGATAGTAATTGAACATATTTCTTTTTTTCAACGTTTATTTATTTTTGGGACAGAGAGAGACAGAGCATGAACGGGGGAGGGACAGAGAGAGAGGGAGACACAGAATCGGAAACAGGCTCCAGGCTCCGAGCCATCAGCCCAGAGCCTGACGCGGGGCTCGAACTCATGGACCGTGAGATCGTGACCTGGCTGAAGTCGGACGCTTAACCGACTGCGCCACCCAGGCGCCCCTGAACATATTTCTTATAAGAAGCTTGGTTGTGACCTGAAGGAGAGAAATAAGAAAGCAGCTGGACAGGGTTAGGGAGTTATGTTTTTAAGATAGGAGAAACTGAATTTACTTAAATGCTAATGGAAAGGACCTAGTACGTGGAGGTTGAAGATAAGAGAAAGGGTACAATCAATTTAGTATGATTTCTTTTATATGACTGGATACAAAGAATAAATGAAGGTATTAGTCTTAGGCAGAAGAGGAAGTAACTCTGTTGTAATAGGAAGGTAGAAGAAAAGGATGTATGGGTGTGAATGCCAGGGGAAAAAAAAAGTTAAAGTAGCGATTGGAAAATAACAGAGTCCCCATCCTATTGCTTTCTATGATCTGTGAAGTGGGAGGCAAGTTCACCTACTGAGAGTGAATAGTGGTGGATTAGGGTCAATAATGAGAGAGAATGCTGGAGAGCAAGCCTAAGCAGGAGACTAGAACAATCCTGTCTTTTTTCTTTTTAATTTACATTTCACTGCAAAATATTCAAACAGTGGTGAAGTTCATTTGCCAGAAAAGTTCCTTTTACTTCCCCTCAACCCTAACACCTAACTCATTTTTTTTTACTTTTTTAAAATAAATAATTTCAAACACAGAAAATGCAGAGAGAATATCACACTGGACCTCTGTAGCCACCTAGCAGTAATCTTTGATTGCGTCCTCACTTTCAGGCATGACAAGGTGTCCCAGGCTCACCTTGTAAATTTCCTACACCAGACCTAAAATCAGGGCTTTCTTTTTCTTCATTTTACTGGAATATGGTGCTTAAAGACTGAGCAATATCTATTGACTTCTTTTACATAGATGAGGATTTTTCTTATGTCATTTCCTGTCCATTGATAGTTAAATCATAATTTTTGGTTAAATCAATATTTACTGATTATATTATTATGACCATGTAATATGATTCACACAATGTGTTGTAATTACATTTCTATTCTAGTACACCTTTTGACTTCCTCCTAAATAATTATTATTCCTTTCTTTAATTTCCTTAAGTCTATGTACTTTGTTCTGTATCCTTGTTCTCAAGCCCTCTAGCTGTTTATTAATGAACTTTTCCTCACAAATATATCAGAAAATCTATCATCTCCATTCTTTTTTTTTTTAGATTCAAGCGTGTTAACATATAGTGTAGTATTGGTTTCAGGAGTAGAATTTAGTGATTCATCACTTACGTATAATACCCAGTGCTCATCCCAACAAGTGCCCTCCTTAATGCCCATTACCCATTTAGCCCATCCCCCCACCCACCTCCCCTCCATCAACCCTGTTTGTTTGCTCTATATAAGAGTGTCTTATGGTTTGCCTCCGTCTGTTTTTCTCTTATTTTATTTTTCCTTCCCTTTGCTTATAATCATCTGTTAAGTTTTTAAAATTCCACATGTGAGTGAAATCATGTGATATCTGTCTTTCTCTGACTGACTTATTATACTTAGTATAATACCCTCTAGTTCCATCCACCTTGTTGCAAATGGCAAGATTTCATTCTTTTTGATTGCTGAGTAGTATTCCATTGTCTATATATACCACATCTTAATCCATTCATCAGTTGGTGGACATTTGGGCTCTTTCCACACTTTGGCTATTGTTGATAGCACTGCTATAAACATTGGGGTGCATGTGCCCCTTCAAAACAGCTCACTCATATTCTTTGGATAAATACCTAGTAGTGCTATTGCTAGGTCGTGGGGTAGTTCTCTTTTTAATTTTTGAGGAACCTCCATACTGTTTTCCAGAGTGGCTCCACCAGTTTGCATTGCTACCATCAGAGCAAAAGGGTCCCCCTTTCTCCACATCCTCGCCAACGTCTGTTGTTTCCTGAGTTGTTAATTATCACCATTCTGATAGGTGTGAGGTGATATCGCAGTGTGGTTTTGATTTGTGTTTCCCTGATGATGAGTGATGTTCAGCATCTTTTCATGTGTAGGACAATTCTTTCTGTTTCTCTTTGATTACTTCTTGAATGGTCTTCATTTTTTCCTTTTTTTAAATTGAAAGATACTTGAAACATAATATTGTATATATTTAATGTATGCAATATGTTGATTTGATACATTTATATAATGTAATATGATTTCACTGTAGTGGTAGCACAGCTATTGTATCATATAATTACCATTTATTTTTGTGATGGGAATAGTTAGGATTCAGTCTCTTGGGGTGTCTAGGTGACTGGGTCGGTTAAGTGTTCAACTTTGGCTCAGGTCATGATCTCGTGATTCATGGGATTGAGCCCCACTTTGGGCTCTCTGTTGTCAGCATGGAGACTGTTTAGGATCCTCTGTCCCCCTATCTCTCTGCCCCTTCCACACTCACGCTGTCTCTCTCTCTCTCAAAAATAAGCAAACATGTAAAAAAAAACCTAGTCTCTTAGCCAGTTTGATGATTATAATATAATATTGTTGTCTGTAACCCCTATACTCTATGTTGGATCTCTGGGACTTATTCATCTACTAGTTGTAAGTTTATAACCTTTAAACAACATCTATTTTATTTCTCTACCCCCCAACCTCTGGTAATCAGTATTTTATTGTTTTCGTGAGGTTGGCTGTTTTAGATTCTACATATAAGTGATACCATACAGTTTTTGTGTTTCTCTTTTGTGTGACTTTTCTTACTTGGCATGATGTCCCCTAGGTTCATCTATGTCTTCTTAAATCTATGGTCAAAGAGCAATATCTCCCCAAATCCAGTAATGGTTGTATTTTATTCTTAAGATTACATTGTCAGTCTTTTTTTTTTTATGACTTAGCTGTGAGAGTTTGTATCAGCAGCTTCTTGCCAGATACCATTACTATTTAGAAACCTTTTCTGAAGGATTCCTCCCCTATGCAGTGAATAGGTTCTTAATAGATTATTTCCATGTATAAGAGGCCTATGAAAGGACATTAAATGCATTTGTAGCTCTGTAATTTTTTACAGGTGGCATTTTACCAACTACTACAGTTGACCCTTTAATATCATTGGCATTAGGGACATCACTCTCCCTGTCCTTACACACGCATTTGAGAAATCCATTTATAAATTTTGTTTCCATAAAAACTTAACTACTAACAATTTATTGTTCACTGGAATCCTTACTGATAACATAAACAGTTGATTATCACATGTTTTGTTTCTTATTTGTGTTATATGCTATTGGATAGAAAGACCTTCCTCTGCCTTGTGGTCCTTCTAGCTGGCCTTAGAATCAGACTGACATGAGACAGATTAAAAGAAGAAAATCAAATTAAATAGGCATACATATGGAGAATCCACACAGAGAAGAGATTCGAAAGACAATGAGGCCACATGAAGCTTATGTGGGCTAAAGAGAGGGTTGGGTCTGAGGATACAAAGGGGAGAAGGCCATTATCAAGAAGGTGAAAGGAGATGTTTGGAAAGACCAGGTTGCCTTACTATGCAGATTAAGTTCCTTAGGTAAAGGGGAGTCTATTTTAATAGCAGTCTTCCTTTTTCAGGCTCTCCTTTCCAATGTAAATTTAAGTAGTCATCTGGGAGTCAAAGAGCTTTTCTTTCATTTCCTGGGTTTTGATTACTTTTAGCTCAAAATAATCTTTATGCCAAAGTGGTCCATCTTTGCACAGCCTGCCCCAGGTCTCTACAATGCTGTGTTTATACAATGAAGTAAGCTAGAAAAAAGAAAATGTTATTAAGGAAAGCATAAGGAAGAAAAAATACATTTCCAGGATTGTGCTGTATTTTTATCAATACCATAGGTTTCTGTCATCTCTTTACAGGATAAATCATCTGTCAGTTCATCAATATTGTCTTATGTGATACAGATTACTTTAGATGTTATAACTAGACATCAAAAATGAAAAAAATATATATAGAGTCTGTAAGTGCTTGTAAATTTTGATAAATTTTAACTTTTTATAATAGAATCATGTATGTTATGGTAGTAAATGATTAAATAAACTAGTATCTACATATATTTTATCTGTTCATGACTCATCTAACTTTTTCTTAATTCTTTCAATATTTCTATGATATGTGATTTCTCTGTGAGTTTTCTCAAACTGTTACAAAAGCCCCCCAAATTATCCAACATATTTATTGAAAAAAATCTACATGTAAGTGGCCCCATACATTTTGAGTCTTCATTGCTGAAGGGTCAACTGTACTTGTTACTGCTTGCCTCTTTTCCCTTGATGCCTGTTATTGAATCACAGGTGCATAAGCATTTTGTGTTATCCTTGGAGGCATTTCTTATGTTCTTGAAAGTACTCTGTGTGCCCATCTTAGATATTATTTAGCTATTTTTTTTTTAGTTTATTTATTTGTCTTGAGAGAGAGAGTGAACACAGGGGAGGTGTAGAGAGAGAATCCCAAGCAGGCTCCATCCTGTCAGCACAGAGCCCGATGTGGGGCTTAGTCTCGCCAACCATGGGATCATGGCCTGAGCCGAAATCAAGAGTCAGACACTTAGCTGACTGAGCCACCCAGGTGCCCCTGTTTAGCTCTTTTCTATAGTGTCTACTTTATTGCCATACTATGATGATGCCTCAACTCTTCTCAGCCTTAGTTAATTTATAACTCCAGTGAGTCCTTTTTAAAAAAAAATTTTTTTAATGCTTATTTTTGAGAGAGAGAGACAGAGTGTGAGCAGTGGAGGGGCAGAGAGAGAGGGAGACACAGAATCTGAAGCAGACTCCAGGCTCTGAGCTGTCAGCATAGAGCCCAAAGTGGGGCTCGAACTCACAAACTGAGATCATGACCTGAGCTGAAGTCAGATGCTTAACTGACTGAACCACCCGGGCACCCGACTCCAGTGAATCCTTAACTGGTCCATGCAAGCCTTGGATAATGCTGGTTCACCAACACAGTATAATCATGTATAAATCTCTCCTTTGTTACAACAATGCCTAGGACAGAATTGTTTACAGAAACTCTTGGTAAATCACATGTTCCTTTCACTTATTTTCTTTCTGCTTGAGATATATCCGTCCCTTTTTCTCCATTGAATCCTCTCTTGTTTGTTCTTTTTCTTTTCTTTGCCTTTTTTAACGTTTATTAATTTTTGAGAGAGAGAGAGAACGAGCCAGCAAGCAAGAGGGGGAGGGGCAGAGAGAGAAAGAGAGAGAGAATCTCAAACAGGCTTCACATTGTTGGCTCAGAGCCTGATGCAGGGGTCAAACTCATGAACCATGAGTTCAGGACCTGAGCCAAAACCAAGAGTTAGACGCTTAGCTGACTAAGCCACCCAGGTGCCCCTCTTTTTATTATTTAAATATTCTCTACACCCCGGGTGGGGCTTGAAACTTAGGACCTCGAGATCAAAAGTGTATTCTCTTCCGACTGAGCCATCTAGGCGCCCTTGTTCTCTTTCTTATATCTATGGTTGGATAGCTTTTGTATACAGTGGTATTTGTCTAATTTTCCCACTAGCCCAACTTTTTGAATGATCATCTTATTTTATTATGTTTTTCCTGTCTTCTGTATTACATGGATATCTGTGTCATTTGTAAAATTTTGCTAATTAATTAAAGTCCATAATCTTTTATCAATTCCTGATGGATATTTACATTCAGTGTACTGTACTTATCATTTCTCTGTGGTCAAAGAAAGAAAAACTTAATTTAAGCCAGCTTAAATACAAACGGAATTAATAAGCTGAAATAATTAAGAAACCTAAAGGTAGATATCTGTTAGTACCATATCTGGTGCTCTATTTCTTTCCGTGCATCAGGATCATTTTTGGGAAAGCTCTTCACATGGCAAGGAAGATAGCTACCATTATACCAAAGTTTATATCTTTAGAGTTTGTAAATCATAAGGGAAGAGTTTCTCTCAATCACAGTGTGCATGTATCAGATTTTATGAAGAGCTCTGCTTACTCATGCATTAGTCATGGGTCTATATAAGAGAAGAAGTGTCTTGATTGGTAGGATGTGGGTCACATGCCCATGTATATATATCTTTAAGGAAGAATCAGGCATTATGTTTAATTATCCCACTAGAACCATTTATTATGTGGGTAAAATAGATCCTCCAAGGAAAGAAAGTTAACAGTCAAAATTAACATTTAGTATTTATATGATGTTTTACATAATTTTTCTGTATTTCTGCCTTTAAGAATACATTTTTAAAAACTCAGTGGATGGCAGTACTCATGCCTGAAATCATGGTCTTTTCCAAATTTTTTATTGAAAACTTATATAGGTGATTAATATATACTAGACACTATTTTTAGTATTTTATAAATATTAATTCATTAGTATTAGAACCAATGAGGTAGCTACTATGTGCATATTTTAAAGATAAGGAAACTAAATCGTAGAGGGATTGAGTAATTTGCTTATGGCCCCATGGTCAATGAGCATGAAATGCCAATGTTTGAACAGAGGCTGTCTGGACCCAATGCCTATGTGCTTAACCATTTCATCCTATGTACTATGCTCCCTCTTTGATACCCTCCTCCTGCCTCATTTATCTTGGTCACAGACTGTGTTGAGCTTAACTTCTATCACATTAATAAATTGCAACCATGTTCTATCTTCTAGAGCTCTCCATCCACTATTGACATTCCGTTCATTCATCCCTGGTACCTTGTTCATGTGTTGTTGTTATTGTTTTTCCTTTTTCTTTTTTCATGTGGCAAAATGTTATAGTATTTTACCTGATCTTCTTTTTTTGAGTTCAGTCCTGTGAGACAGGTTTTCCAACTTCCTCTAGGGAAACTTTTCTAAAATACAAATCTAATCATTTGCTTTCCTGATGAAAACTATTAAATAGTTTCCCAAAATTTTAAAGTTAATATTCAAAATCTTTAACACAGCCTACAAAGCCATGAGTAAGTTAAACTTTTTCTGAGTTTTCAGATACTCCTGGCACTCTCACACTTTTGCCTGATTTTTCATATACACCTCTTGCCACTTTCCTACCTATATCTCACATATTACCCACACTATCTGGCTGTATGACCTTTGGGGAATCTTACTCTCTGACTGAGGTAGCTACTATGTGCATATTTTAAAGATGTCCTGAACTGTAAAATGATGAGGCTAGATTAGAGCAGCCCTATGTACCTGTCAAACCCTTAGAAAATCTGTGAATCTAATTCTTTCCTTATCAACTCTTCCACTGTGATATATTTAGCTTTCTGGATCCTTTGTATATATCCATGATAAGTGCTCCTGGATACAAGTTTTAGCTATATCCTTGGAGGAAGAAAATTTCTTAAGCTTTCCTTTTTTGTACTTTGAGACTAAGAGAAAGATTTTTAGGAGAGACTCAATGTATGTATTTCTTTTGTACACTAATGATTTAAATTCTTAGACCAGAACGGGGTCTGATCTCACCAATTTTATAAGCTGAAGAAAAATACTGAGTTATTTACAGAGTGTCAGCAAATCCTGAAATCAAAGACTAGAATTCAATTTAAAGTTCAGAAACCACAAAGTTGGAATCTTTGTTAGTAAATAAATTTACCATCTTCACTTAAATTGTGTTCATTCATTCTGGTGACTTCCATAGTTTTCCCTTTCTGTTAGCTAAATTAAAGTCTTGTAGCTTTGACGTATATAAACACTAACAGACTCTGAAGGGCTGAGGATTGATTGTTTCTTGTTCTTTTCAGAGTCAGTGTTTTGTCAACAGCATTGCAGAACAGACAAGACCTCCATGGCTAGTTGCTTTGTTACAGAGGGGGAAAAAATCCCAATGAACTCTGTATATGGAGGTGAAAGTATATTTTTGAATTTCAATTTAGTTTCCTTGTGTTTATGATTTTCCTAAAAAGGAACTTGCTGCATTTCTGGAGATTTATCATAAAGTGTGAAGATTGAGAAGGAGTTCCTAAGCATACTTTTCAGAAATGTGATTAACTGGCCTTTTATAAAATGTAAGACAAATCGATCTCTAGTACCATGCAGTGCAAGGTTTTTTTGAACAGAATTGGGGCCTGTAGGAAAGAAGAGAATTCAGAAAGGGATTGATTCTTTCCTGCCTCTTTCTGCTTTTCATTACTTGGCTTTTTTTTTTTTTTTTCCTGGTAGTGTAGACTTTGAAACAAGCTGATTAGCGTATGCATCCTGAGTCAGCTACTTCCTAGCTGAGACTGGGCAGTTATTTAACCTCCGTAAGCCTCAGTTTCCTCACAGTCAAGTGGGGATAATAAAAGTACTTATCTTGTAGGATTGTAATAATGATGAAATGGCATAATTCATGTTATGAGCTAGACACAATGTTCACAGTCAGCAAAGATTAGGTGTTGTTATTATTATTAAATATTGCTGCTGTCCCATGGATTGGGGAATATGAAAATTATATTTTGTACCACACACCAAATTTAATTCACAATTACTCGTGTGATCTTTCAGTTTTCTTCCTGAAGTTTCTATGTGGCATTCCCGTGCCTCAGTTCACTTTTTAGCTCTCTTGCCTCACACAGGCTCTTAAATCTTCCCTGTTGCCTGAGTAATTCAGTTCTTTCCAAAAGTGCTTTTCCAGTTAACAAAATAAAGACAGGAGAATCACCTAACCTGCCTTTCATAGAAACCAGTTTGGCACAAGTTCAGTAATACTTCAAGCATGTGCCTTGTGGGGACTTGCCCTTTTACCTTGTGTTGCTTAAATGACCCTTTCATCCCCACCCCCACCCACTGTCCTTCCTTCACCACTCTTCTCCTTTCTAAAGAAGGAATTCTACTACTATGAGCAATATGATTTCTCCAGTGGTAGAATTATTATTCTCAACAGGCAGAAAATTTAGCTTTGGCATATATATTCTATGTAATTGCATTGTTTGGTTGTACCTTTAAGGTCTCAGATCACACACCGGAAGAAGGCCTGTTACTTTTGGAGGAACTTACTGACCAGAGGTAGTTCGTGGCCATAGAAGATGGTGAGTTTTGACCATTTACTGGTCTAAATTCTCTATTCTGTATTCTCTGAAGCTTAAGTCGAAGCAACAGAAGTTACTATACCATACTATATCGGATTGGTGTTTTTAAGATATAGGGCATATTAGAAAAGGCCAGGCCTGGGTTCACATCCTGGCTCAGACACTTACTGGCTGTGTGAACTTCACTTTTCTGACCTTTGTTATCATCTATGAAATGGGGATAACACATCATAAGGTTATTTTGAGGATTAAATGTAATACAAATTTAAAGTCCCTGGTATATCCTATACATAATAAATGGTTCTGTAATTGCTTATATGTGTGTGCATATCTTACACATTCTTGGTTGAAGGAAATATCTAGAAGCATGGCCCAAAGTGATATACAATTCACATCTGAGTATGTGTGCCACTAGAAATTATAAACTGTTAAGAGCATAGATGGCTGCTATTAATAGCTATTAATAAATTAAGTCAATGTCAACATGTTTAGAAATGCTCTCTTGACCAGTCTTTTTGTGTGGACTCCCCATTGGCACCAGGACCACCCTCTAGGTCTGTTGTAGAATTGCAGTGTTGTGGGGTCTGCTTTGTAACAAAGTCTTTTTGCTATTTCAACTTCTAAGTAATTTATGTAATTCCTGAGTTCGCCATATCTAATGCTGAATTCTTCTTTATAACAAACAAAATGGTTATCTTTACCAGAGAAAAATAAACTCCTCTGCTTAAGGAGGAGATAGAAGGGAAAAAAAGGAGTCACACCAAAATAAGATGTCTTTCTCATGAAAATGTGGCCACTGCACGCTTTCTCAAGCAATCATTTGACAGGCAATGCTTGACAATTAAATGTTGATCCCCTCTTTTACTGTTAGGTCTTCAATACAAAATATCCTGTCAAGATGACAAATGAATCTAATGTGAGCTACAAAAAAAAAAAAAAAAAACCCAAAACCCAAGACCTATCTACAGACTCCTCGTGTGAACAGCATGTTGTATATTGGATTAGCTGGAGTTTAATCAGATTTTTTTATGGCCACTGAAAGGAAGGAATCTTCTCCTTTCAAAGCCACTGGAATTACCTATCTATCAATTCTAGAGCATATACATATGTATTTTTTGAGTCCTCTTGGTTCCAGTATTACATGCTGCTTAACGCTGTGTGTAGGTATTATACCTTGTTTTGAATCAAGGTTCTCATTGCTCTTATTCTCTAGGGCCATTGCTACCTATCATTTGCTATCAGAGTACTTGAGTCTATCAGCCTGGCTTGCTGTTTTGACTACCAAGAGGAATGTTGGTAGACTCATCAGCCTTGTCTAAAAGAAAAGAAAGAGAGCTGGGGAATGAGAATTCTTCCTATATCATACAGACTTCACTTGGTCTTGAACACTCATACCCTACTGCACTTTGATTAGTTAGGGGCCACTTACCATTCAGATCTTACTTTAAGCTTCATTTTCTGAAGGAAACTTTCTCTGAAACCTAGAATAGATGAGGTTCCCTTAGTGTACGCTCTAATTTTTTAAGTTCATTTATTTATTTTGAAAGATAGTGTGAGCGAGCATGAGCAGGGGGAGGGGCAGAGAGAATGGAGAGAAAGAATCCCAAGCAGGCTCCAAACTGTTAGTGCAGAGCCTGATGCAGAGCTCAAACCCACGAACTGTGAGATCATGACCTGAGCCGAAACAAAGAGTCAGATGCTTAACTGACTGAGCCACCGGGCACCCCAGTATATACTCTAAATGTTCCCTCTACTTTTCCTTAATGATGGTCATCACAATGTGTCATTATATTAAGTTGACACATAATGCTATTCATGTTGGTCAAAAACAGTGAACTATTGGTAGTTTCATATGGTCTAACCTAAAATAATTATTTGTGGAGTTATTTAATTTCTCTCTCCCTTAGTATACTCTAAGCTCCATCTAGTCAGAATCCAGTCTATTTGTTTACTTCTTTCTGCCTAGTATCTGGCAAAATGTCTGCCATGTAGCAGTTGCTCCATATACATTTGTTGAATGAGTGAATATGACCTGAATACCAATTCCAAGTATCATACATAAAGTCTTGAAATAAGTATTCAGAATACTCTAGACTAGGACAATAATACTGTGTGTGGAGGAACGATTATGCTTTATCGCGGTCGGGGGTACTTTCTAATATAAGTGACACTGCTTCTTCACTATAGATTCTCTTATGTTCCCTATGGTAGTATACGCTTTCCCACTTCACCTACACTCCCTCATCAGAATTACTATTGGATGTTTCTGTGCAGGATGGATGTCTATCGTCTCCCTCAGAGACTCAGTATAAGTACTCTGGCTTCTGACTACTACTTCCCTCACGAACCCGTGCTGTTAGATGAAGCTTTTACTGAAACCAAATCTTTCTGCTTGCTGTTCCCCATTTCTATTTTGGATTTCTTTCCATATGCATCCTTGCTCATGCCCCTGTTCTGTATCTACTAGTAGTCCACCCATCTTTCAAAGCCCCATTCATAGTCCACCATTCCTGAGTTGTCTCATGACCATTCAAGGAGGAGTTCTCCCTTCAGACTCCTAGAACACTTCCTTTGTGTCCCATACAATCCTCTTATCACTTAGTTACAACCTAGTTTGACAGTAATTTGGTCTTGTGTGGATTTGCTGTTCTCTTTATGCTTTGCACATTTTTATCCTTCACTGGCAATCATTTGGGAGATACACGCTGCTTTAGGGAAAGGGTTATCCACAAATTTATGTTTAAAAAGCTTAAGATATACTTGTTTTATTATACTAAGCATATTAAGTTTATGAGTTTTTATGTTTAGCAAAAGGCAGCATTCGATTGAAAAGTTGAGAAATGCTTCAAAAGGGAAAATAAGAAGCCACTCTTGGCATTATGTAGAAGTCAAAAACGTTCCCTGGCCTGCGGGGAAGAGAAGATGGCACCTTTCCTTTTTCACCCCTCAGAATGTCCAACATATAATGGAATCTTTCTTCATCATTCTTCTGTCTCTTCCTTTCCCAAGAGTCGCATTTTGGGCTATTAGATTTGGACATAAGGAAGCAGTATAGGACTGAGGTGACTCTTGCTTGGAAGGTCCTTTAGAGGCAGAGTCCAACTTTAGCTACAGAGTGAAGTGAATGAAGTTGGGAGTTAGCTAGTTTCTCTCTAAATTATTAGCCTAGCTTGTTCAATTAGGAGAGAAAATATGAGACAGAACAGAAGTTCTGTCTATCCAAAGAGACTCATTAGGCTGGAGCAACTTTAGGCTATTCTTTCTAGATGTAATTTTGTCATAGACAATTAGACAGATGCATCATCAGTAAATGCCAGAGAAGCAGAAAAGTGTCTTGTCTCTCCAAGTACATTATCAGGTCCTTTAAAATAATGTTCATAGCTTGTACTTTTAGTATTTGAAGCATAGTACATTACAAGTAGTATGTTTTCAACAAATATTTCATTGAATAGCTGAAATTAGTTACTGAAATGACCCTAGGAATCATTAAATTCAATTTCTCCATTTTATAGTTCATGAATGCAACAGACATTTATAATGTGACTACTTTGTACCAAGTACTCTGTCCACTGAAGACCCAAGGACACATAACACAGTAATTGTGTTTGGGGAGTTATAGAGTGAGAAAATGGAAACTCAAAGAAGTAAATTCTTTTGCTTAAAATCATGAGGCTTAGGGTAAATTGGGTTATGAACAGTTAGTGCTATTTTCTTAAAAATGCCTTTCTTGAGTCTTTAGTGATCATATGAGGTAATTATGATCCCTAACTCGTGAACGTTATCCCTGCCCCTTGAAAGTTATTCCTTGCTCCTGTTCTAACCCTAGAAGAGGAAATACAATTAGTAAAGCCTGGTACTCTGTTATATCTTACTGTGTATAAGTTAAGAATTCCTTCTTACAGTAACTGAATCCCTTTTTTTATGTTACTGTCTTTATTACAATAATTTATATAAAGATTTACATATCTGAGCCATCAGCTTAACTTTTGCTTCTATTTCTTTCTTTCTGTTTTTTATTTTTATTTTTATTTTTTTTAAATTTTTTTTTTCAACGTTTTTTATTTATTTTTGGGACAGAGAGAGACAGAGCATGAACGGGGGAGGGGCAGACAGAGAGGGAGACACAGAATCGGAAACAGGCTCCAGGCTCCGAGCCATCAGCCCAGAGCCTGACGCGGGGCTCGAACTCACGGACCGCGAGATCGTGACCTGGCTGAAGTCGGACGCTTAACCGACTGCGCCACCCAGGCGCCCCTCTTTCTGTTTTTTAAAAGTAAATTCTGAGGACAACTGGGTGGCTCAGTCAGTTAAACATCCGACTTCAGCTCAGGTCATGATCTCATGGTTCATGAGTTCGAGCCCCGTGTTGGGCTCTGTGCTGAAAGCTCAGAGCCTGGAGCCTGCTTCTGATTCGGTATCTCCCTCTCTTTCTCTGTCCCTCCCCAGCTTGTGCACACACTCTCTTACTCTCTCAAAAAAGTAAATAAATAAACATTAAAAACATTAAAAAGAAGTAAATTCTATACCTAATGTGGGCTCAAACTCATGACCTTAAGATCAAGAGTCCCATGCTCCCTGACTGAGCCAGCCAGATGCCCCCCCCCTTCTATATTTCTAATCAGGTTTCTCTTTATCTATGCTTTTGCCTCATTTTTAGAAAACCTGCCTCTGAAGAGTATTTTCTTTCATTTTTATCAAAATAATTTTTATTTATACCAAATATTTTTCAAAATATTTGTTGTAAATTTTAAAGATACAGAATATGTAAGGAAGAAAAAGAATCACCCATAATTGTTCATAACCAGAAATAATTACCAAACTTTTTGACATGTTACTTTTGTTTTTGAAGTAAGGTGATGGTGGTTTAATTCTATAATTTTTAATTCTGCAAATTGGTTTTTTCCATCAATAATCTTTCTATCATGTGACTGCCATATGCATGGAATTATGCTTTAATGCATAGGCATTTTGCATAAAAAATAATTCTAGTGAGAGAGACTTAGACATAGCCTATATACTTAGGTAACTCCAGATTCCATTTATGGAAAAATATGTTGCTTTTGTTTTGGTTTTTGTTGTTGTTGTTGTTGTTGTTTTTTGTTTGTTTGTTTTGTTTTGTTTTGTTTTTGTTTTTTTTTGCAGAAATACCTTGATAAGTATCTTGGAAGTAGAAGGTTGAATCTTATACCAAGGCAATTTGAGAGCAAATTTGGCATGAATAGATTACTGAACTCCTTTGTGTAAGAAAATGTAGCAGGAATATAGGGCTAGAGGGTGAGGTGGGTTATGATAGAAATGACAGGACAGGAGAGAGAGAGAAGTTAGGCAACATGGGAGGTGTCGAGAGCCATGAGAATGATGTGTCCCATGACCCCAAGTTAGTGGTAGGATTGTTGACAGACGTTTAACAGCAAAAATCAATAATCAATGTTTATTTCTGTAGCTCTAATGGAAAGTCATTTCTCCTTCTCAGACCTCTAGTAAAGTCTGATATACCTGTGTAATCTTGTGCATTCATGTTGCAATGGACTAAATTCATGCAGATCTAGAGGGAAGTGTTATTTTACCCTCGGCCAACCCCACTGATGCTTTGTAAGTCTGTGGCATTGAATCATGAGATTGGTCTAGGAGTTCCTGGAAGTGACCACAACAATGTGTTCAGAGGCTAAAGATGATAATCTGGGTAATGCATACAAAACATGGTTTTAACTTGTTTAGAGTAAAGAGTGTCCATTTTACAAAATCCTTCCTTCTGCTAGAAATAAATTGGAGAATTAGTCTTTGAAGCCTGGAATGTGTTGGGAAGCTGACGTAAAGGTTACATCATAGAATGTAATACATTCTGTAATAGTGGTATGATCAATATCTTTGTTGGTTCTAATGTGAATTGGTATTTACATATAAAGATTCTCCATAGCAACCGTCAATTAAACTTTGATTTGGAACTAGGAGTTAGGAAAATCGTGACAGTAGTAGACACATTTTTCCACTAAAACACCTATTATCTTCCTTAGAACAACTTTGTCAATAAACTTCCTACAGTACTTAAAACATTTCTGAAAAGATAGCAAGATTCATCAATACAGAGTCAATTTAGTATCTTTTTCTGCCTATTGCCAAAAGACTCAACTTACTGCTTCTCTGTTGTGAGATTTTCCTGACATGCATATGAATCATGACTATCTTCATTTAGGGCTTAGTTGTAGTGCATCCTGTGTTCTAGTAACATAATGAAAACCTATTTTATTTTATTTTATTTTATTTTGTCATTATTATTTCTAAAATATTTATTTATTTTGAGAGAGAGAGAGAGAGAGACAGCGACAGCATGAGTGGGGAATGGTCAGAGAGAGAGGGAGACAGAGAATCCCAAACAGGCTCTCTGCTGTCAGTGCAGAGCCCAGGGTGGGGCTTGAACTCGTGAACCACAAGATCGTGACCTGAGCTGAAACCGAGAGTCAGACGCTTAACTGACTGAGCCACCCAGGTGCCCCTGGAAACCCATTTTAAAAGACCAATAGATATATCATAGGTCAAGACATCTTTCTAAAATAAGATGATTTTGTATAGTAAAAACCTGCTATAATATGGTTAACTTACCAAGACATATCTGTTATTCCTATATCCCTACCCTAGCATTATAAACGAGTTCTGCTTTATTGGATTGACCGATTTATCATGATGATTAAATGTGTGTGCCTTAATTCTTGTTCTTTTTCCTTTCTACTCCAATGAAATGCAACTTTTTGAGTTCCTATGAGATGTTGGTGGTTTGTAATGTTTTTCTAGCTGGTAGACAATATTCCATATTGTACTATTGATTGCATTTTTGTCAGGATCTGGAGGCCTGGAATATGGAAGCAGAATATCTCTGACCTGAGATTGAAATCTAGAACATAAGGATAGGTATCAGAAAAAAAACAAACAAACAAACAAACAACCTTTGTAAGTATTTTCTGTACCAGAAGAAGCAGTTTAGAATTAGATCCCACGTCAGGATGGAGTTATAGAAATGGAGAGCTGAAATGTAAAGTCATATAAGAAAGGAAGTGGGGCGCCTGGGTGGCGCAGTCGGTTAAGCGTCCGATTTCAGCCAGGTCACGATCTTGCGGTCCGTGAGTTCGAGCCCCGCGTCAGGCTCTGGGCTGATGGCTCGGAGCCTGGAGCCTGTTTCCGATTCTGTGTCTCCCTCTCTCTCTGCCCCTCCCCCGTTCATGCTCTGTCTCTCTCTCTGTCCCAAAAATAAATTTAAAAAGTTGAAAAAAAAAAAAGAAAGGAAGTAACTGGAATGGAAATGCGAGGATGTGCAAGGCAGTGAAAGGCAGATGAACTTGGAGTAATTTGTGACACGAAGCCTAGAGTGATACAGAAATTCTCTTCTTTGTTTTAAAGAGTATTGGCATAGTCATGTTGAGTCTAATTCAAAGCAGGGTTTCTGAACCTCAGCACCAGATAATTTTGGACCAGATAATTCTTTGCTGTGTGAGGCTTTCCTGTGTGCTGTTTGATGTTTAGCAGCATCCCTCACCTCTACCCACTAAAGGCCAATAGCACCCCTCCCCCATTGTGAGTTCCTCTGGTCCCCAAATTTCTCTACTCATTGTCACATGTCTCTTTGGGAAGTAGGGGTGAAATTGCCTAGATGAGAGCTAGTGATTGACGGTTTAACAGAAAGAAATTAGTCAAAAGTGTTATAATATGTACTAAGTCTGTATTTACCAGATATAGATAAACTCCTAATACTGTCTTATTGTCTTTCTCTGTACCTCATAGTTCCAAGGTTGTATCATGTGTCCTTTCTCTCTTATAAAAATTAAGACTGTTGGGATGCCTGAGTGGCTCAGTCTGTTAAGCATCTGACTTCGGCTCAGGTCATGCTCTCACGGTTCACAGGTTTCAGCTCCAAGTTGGGCTCTGTGCTGACAGCTCAGAGCCTGAAGCCTACTTTGGATTCTGTGTCTCCCTCTCTCTCTGCCCCTCCCCTGCTCACACTGTCTCTCTCGGTCTCTCAAAAATAAATAAATGTTAATTTTTTTAAAAATTAAGACTGTTGATTACACTTTTACTGTTATCATAGTAATTCAGGTGATAACAATTATGATAAATTTCATATCCTTAGGTCAGGATATGTATTCAGGATCTACCTTCAAATGAAGAATGGTATCATCAGGCAAAGAAATCCTTAGAGGAATTTCTGACATTTACGCACTCTCAGTTGTGTGTAGGAAAAGTTCTAGACATAAAGGAAATAGGCATTCAAATATATTTTTGATGGGTTTTCTATTTATGTGGTGCCCCAGCTTAACTGTGCAATATAACCTTTGTGCATGTGTGTGTCTGTGTGTGTATGTGTGTGTGTGTGTGCGCATGCGTGTTGATATTCAGAGTTTTGTTAGACTTTATTTCTGTTTGCTCTTACAGAGAATAAAAATGGAAAATAAAACAAGGCAGCTGCCCCCAGTGACACTACTATCCTAGTGTTATTTTGGTCTTCAATCCATCCAGTTTTTGGAGGTTTCTTGTCTGTAACTTTTCAACCATTTCATCCAAGACAGCTGAAAATATTACATAAAATGTTTTCCTTATTTGTTTGTTCACTGGGTTTTTAGAATTCAAGCAATGATCCCAAACTGTCCTCTTCCATTGATTTCTGCAATTACTCATTTTAATAGCTTCTCTTGGACAGCAGGGGATCATCTCTAGTGTTGTAAAGCAGCATTGCCTTTCCTTACTCAAAAACAATTTTAGTGATGAAGATTTATTGGCCTAAACTATTTATAACCTTTTGTTCTGTTTGTTCAAGTGCTAGCTGAGCTATATACTAGCATTCTTACTTCGCAACATGTAGGTTACTGTTAGTCCCTTATCCTTTGTTGACAGAACAATCAAGACTCATTTTTAACTCAATGCTATTATTTTTCACAATATTTTGTTTTTATATGGAAGATTTTGAGGACCTTATATAAGTTCAAATTTTTCCTCAGCCTTCAGTATTTGATTTCTAGATTAATTTTCCATCTTGAAATATCTTATCTCATAAAATTTCCCAAATCTGTAATTTTGAATAGTTGATATGAAATTTGGTAAAATGATTTTAAAATTTCTCTAATATGCTAAAACCATCCCCAAATTACAAAACTGCCTTGTACAGAAATATAACCACTCTGTGAAAATGCAATGAATGAAAATGTACTTTTACAATCAGTTTAATCAACTAGATGGCCCTTTGGTCCAGTTTTATTTATGTTTTCATTATAAAATTTTGTTCATTATACCCTCTTACACGGTTGGTAGGAATACAAAGTGGTGCAGCCACTCTGGAAAACAGAATGTAGGTTCCTCAAAAAGTTAAAAATAGAACTACTTTATGATCCAGCGATTGCACTACTGGGTATTTACCTAAAGGATACAAAAATACTTATCTGAAGGGGTATTCCACCTGATATTTATACCAGCACTATCAATAATAGGCAAACGATGGAAGAAACCCAAGTGTCCATTGACTGATGAATAGATAAAAAAGAGGTGGTTGTGTGTACACACACACACACACACACACACACACACACACACCACACGGAATATTACTTAGCCATCAAAAAGAAGGAAATCTTGTCATTTGCAACAGCATGGATGGAGCTAGAGTGTATTATGCTAAGTGAAATAAGTCAGAGAAAGATAAATACCATATGATTTCACTCATATGTAGAATTTAGGAAACAAAACAGATAACATATGGGAAGGGAAAAAAAAGAGAGAGGGAAGCAAACCATAAGAGACTCTTAACGATAGAAAACAAACTGAGAGTTGCTGGAGGGGAGGTGGGGGAGGATGGGCTAAATGGATGATGGGTATTAAGAAGGGCACTTGTGATGAGCATTGAGTGTTATATGTAAGTGATGAATCACTAAATTCTACTCCTGGAACCAGTATTACCTTATATGTTAACTAACAAGCATTTAAATAAAAATTTGGGAGAAACAAAATTTTGTTCATTATAAATACCTAAATACAGATATTTGTGTATGAAAAGTGAAAGGCTTTTATTCATCTCATATCCTCTGCCGAATCCCCCTCTCCTGACATCCCTGCTGATTAAAGTTTGGTTTATAACTTAGAATTTTGTTTTAGGTATACAGAAACAATGTAAGAAATAAGCTATTTTCATGATATACATATATCCACTCACCGACCTATCCAACACATATCTGTGTTTTTTAAACATGAAACATGTTCATCTTTTTAAAAATGTTTACTTATTTATTTTTTGAGAGAGAGTGCCTGTGATTGAGAGAGAGAGAGAGAGAAAATCCCCAGCATGCTGTCAGCGTGCTGTCAATGCAGAGCTTGAGCTCACAAACTGTGAGATCATGACATGAGCTGAAATCAAGAGTCAGACACTCAACCGACTGAGCCACCCAGGAGCCCCTAATATATACCTAATTTTTTTAAACAACTGCTTGAATATTTCATTGTATAGGTGTAGCACAATTTTTTAAACTGATCCTTAAATGATGGAAATGTATTATAATCATTTTATAATTAAACAGATGATTTTTGAATATATATATCTGTTCTCTAAAAAGACTGAATTGGAGATGAGTAGCCAAAAGTTAAATTCCTAGGATATGCAGACATTATTGGAGGAGCGTATTAGACTTACAGTGCAGCTGGCATTTTAAGCCAAATTTACCCAGACGATAAGTGGAAGGTACTTGCAGTTGACATCTAGCTGTTAATGAGAACTAAATGATATGCTTTAAAGCTTAAAAGTGATCTAAGATAAATATAAAAAGGAATCAAAGTATCGGGACTGCAGTTTATACAAGAAAATGGGTCATATATTGTTCACCACTTTGACTTAAATATATTAAGCAATATGGTAAATATTTTTTTTATGGAAGAAAAGAAAAAGAGGAAAGGAAGAGATGGAGGGAGAGAAGGAAGGAAAAGAAAAGAAGGAAGGAAGGAAGGAAGGGAACTTATGAACATCCTTCTAAAAAAATGCTTCTGTTTAGCATCGGAAAATAAAGATCTAAATTCAAAGACCTATTTAGATATTTGGGGATAGCTATGAAGTCTTAGATACATCCCTAATTTATGAATGTATGATTATATGCTTTAATAACATATCCTTCAGTGGTTCTGTAAGAGGTTAAACATTAAGCTGCATCCATTTATTTTTGCATTTAGTAAATATTTATTCAGTGGTCATTATGTATGTACCATTCTCTGTTGTGGGATACACATGATTATTGCCTTTAAGTTGTGTATAATCTAGGCTTGAATGCATATGCACGTAATTTAATTGACTTAGAACAAAAAGTAGCCATGGGCCAAAGGAGAAAATACATGAGTTTTTGAGTAAGATAGATTTAAGTTCAAATACTGACTAGCATTGTGACCTTGGCATGTTCATACTACTATTAATCTTCGTTTTCTCATCTATAAAATGAGGAAATTAATATTATTGACCTCATAAGGCTATAATGAAAAAGAATATAATGTATTTAAATACTTAACCTATTGCTTGAAATCATGAAAACACATGATAATGTTGATATGATTATTAGTATTCAATAATAGTGAACACAGGATATGTCTGTAGACAGTATGTGATTAAGTGCCAAATTACAATTATAGATCAGCAGTCAGCAAAATTTTTTTCTATAAAGGAATACATAGTAAATATTTTAGATTATGCAGACCACATATGATCTCTCTCACAAATTCATTATTTTTGATTAGAACTCTTTAAAAATATAAAAACTACTCTTAACTCAGATGCTGTACAAAAATATGCCTATGGCTGGATTTAGCCAGAGACTATGGTTTCCAATCCCTGTTATAGATGATAAAGTTCTGTCAGATCTCAAAAAGGATACTAGCTGGCATGTTGAGCTTTTTGTAAGAGGTGGTGCTTGATTTGGTTCATAGAGAATGAATGGGCTATAAATATAATTTGGAATGGTAATTCTCATGTTCTTAGAGCAACTGATAAAAATATTGCTCATAGTATCACCCTGAAAATATATGGACTGCAGGCTGTAAATAACTGAAAACAGAATTTAGGAACAGGCTTTTAAATGATAGACCACTCAGTGAGTTTCCTGGACCTACAGATGGGGATAATCCTTGATTATCACCCCTTCTATGAAATTTCCCATAATAATTTTTCTCTATAAACTAGCCTTTTAAAAAATTTCATAAGTATGTATGGGGCACCTGAGTGGCTCAGTCGGTTAAGCCTCTGTCTTTGGCTCAGGTCATGATCTCACAGGTCGTGAGTTCGAGACCCATGCCAGGCTCTGTGTGGACAGCTCAGAGCCTGGAGCCTGCTTCAGATTCTGTGTCTCCCTCTCTCCCTGCCCCCCCCCCCTTGCTCATTCTCTCTCTCTCTCGATAAATAAATAAATGTTAACAAAAATTTTAAATTTCATAAGGATGTAAAATTCAGAATTCAGGATATTTGAAAGAGTGGCACAAATATAAGAATAGTTGATTTATACCAAGTGATGTTCCAGGTGACTCACATTCATTAACTCATTTCTTACAATAACCTTATGATGTACATATCATTATTACCACCCCCATTTTACAAATGAGGAAACCAAGACTGAAAGAATTTAGGCAAGCTATCCTATATCTCATAGGATATGAGATTTAAACACAGGTAGTCTGGCTCTTGAGATAATGCTCTGAGCATATTTTCTGGGGAGGGGGTTCTGATTCATTAGTGGTCTTAAGACCCATGAGATGGAAACTCAATTTTATATAATTAAAAATTTATCTTAGCTTATCTCCTAGAATATAAATTTTTATCAATATATTTGAAAGATACACTGATGGAAGACAACTTTTTTGACCATCCACAAATTTCTATAATATTTGGTCTACATATACAACAGAGATAAATACTGTGGGTGGGGGAATATCATCACCTTAAAATATAGACGCTGATATAATCCTCATTTCACAAATGAGGACACAAATTTGGAGAGGTGAAGCAAGTTGTCCATGACATAGCTAGTCAAACGGCAGACCCAGGATTTGACCTCAAGCCTGTGTGATGCTAGAGCCCAAGCTTTAACCATCTTACATACTGCCCCCAAGTAATTTACCCCCTGGTTGGGATAGTAAGGGATATACATATGAAATTATACTAATAGCACCCAATGGTATTCATGAAATTAATTGAATAGGTATTAACTATTGTTCCCATTTAGAGGAAGGAGAGGACATTTTGGGCTGGACCGGACACAGAGGGAGTAACAGTGATGTTAATTTTTATAACAGTCAATCCAAAATTACCAAAGAATAAATTGCGAAGTGGGAGTGGGATAGGATTGGCAAAAGTATTGGAGACATTGCAATGGATTTAAGACAATCACAAATTGGAAAATATTATTTCTGCTGTAACTTATTGTTATGGAGGCAATATACACTAACAATAAATGTTCCAAAAACAAAGAACCAAAGACTAAAGGAAAATGGGAAGTGACATCTGAAATTTATCTCTAAAATACTAAATAATGAGTCATATGAAAACATTGAACAGGAAAGTTAAACATGATACCATTTTGCTACAATACAATCTTTTCATAGCATAGGAAGAAATTAGAATTAGGAATGCTGTATTTTTTTAAAAAGCAGCAGATGCTTTGTGGATACTGTCAACATTTAATAATATGCTAGTGATTTAACAGTTTTAATGCTATGGAACAGGTTATGATTTTTACACTAATAATTTTATTGCATCTTAAAACATCATCCTATTTTAAACATCAACCTTCTTATTATCTATGTCTGTCCTTTATTATATTTTGATTTTTTAGTCTCATAAGTGGATATAATTTAATATTTCTAAAAAACTATTATCATCAATCAAGAAGTAAGATCTATTGTTGCATTCATTTTTCTGTTATTCTCTTGAAAAACAATGTGCGATTTCTTTTGCAATTCCTGATAAGACAGGTATTTTTCTTTGGATTATAAGGTCATTATGAATCTCTGAGTAGATTGATGAAACTGTTAATTTACCTGTCAAGAGAGGGCCACAGATGTATCTGAAAGAGGTATACTAATGGCATAGCACTAATGCAATTTCACAAATGACTTAATGGAGCACATAAAGCATATTTCCTCTATTAAATACACATAGTGTAGAGTCATATCTTGCTTTACGGGCTGTGAAAAATATTTTTAATCAGCTAAAGGATGAAGAGACTCTTCAAGGTTATGCAGATTAAGTTATAAAAAGCCCTTAAACACATAATCCTCAGTGAGTGTTCAGGAAGGAAAATTTCAATCAGGGATGTTTGTTTAGATTGACAACTTTTGTGAGTTTCTTAAGTTTCCAAGAGGATTTTAAAAAGAAAATTGGAATGTGAGTGTCATTTTTAAAAAACAAAATAGGGAAAATGCAAAGTTATTCAAGGCTTATGTTCATTAAAAATGTCTATTGCACTGTGATCCTAGATTATTGACCTCTCTTCTAGTCTGGATCAGAGCACAATTATAGCTACAGTTTTTGTTTGATTTCAATTACCTGACTCACCCGTGGATGTTCCTCACTGTCCTTCATACCATAGCCACGTCTTCCTTCTCCTTAGCAGCAATAATTATCAAAATATCTTTAAGTCCCAACTTGCTGCCTTATGAGACAAACCCTTTTATACTTCATTGATTTATTCATTGATTCATTCACTTATTTACTCAACAAATCCATACCTAACTTGTAATATTCTCAGCACTCTAGTAGGCCCTTGAGACATAATGGGGTTCAAAATACTTCTATATGTCAATTATACATCAGTAAAATTCAATCTGTGTGACACTGATCTTATTATGAAGTGGGCTGGGTATTAGACTGAGACGGTACCAGGTAGGGGTTCCAGCCCCTTAATACATAATTGAGGGGTGGCTGCTGTTCCATTTTAGTATGAATATTATGCAAGAAATGGGAAAATGGCATGTAAGGCAGACTTCAGGGAATTAGACATGCCTGGGATCAAGGAAAAAGTCTCTTAGTAGCTTGAGGCAAAAGTCAAAAAGCCTCCAATCACCTGTGGTGAGAGACAAGTGGAAGATCTCCCAGCCAGTGAATCAATCTCTATAACCTCTCCCTTAACTTCCAACTCTTATCTTGCCCCAGACAATAAATGACTATTAGTATCATCATGAGAGTTGTTGGTCTGAAAATTGAAGATTCTGAAGCATTAAGGTCTTTAATCATCCAAGAATAATTAAAATTGTTTTCAGCCAGTTATTCTCCCCCAGTCAATATAAACACACCCTCGAGAAGAGGTGATTCCAAAAGTGGCTTCTGCTTTATATTAAAACATTCTGAGAACTCCATCAGGGTCCCAGGAACTGAATGTTGGTTCCAGCTGGATTACTTCTGAAGTGTGTGATCTTGGGCATATCATGTGACTACCTAGACCTGCAGTTCCATGTATAGAAAAAAATCTGACTCTGCTTAACATTTGGGATTGTTAGTAGTTCTGATGATATTAAATGTGTGAGCATTTTAAAATTTGTTCTGTGATGTACAAATGTAGGGAATTTTTATTTGAGAGTATCTTAGGCTCTGAAAAAGCCTGCCTTAGTACTTGAGCAGCAAACTGAGTAAGCGTCTCATCTGAAAGTTATTGTAGCAGTGGAAAGTATTTTAAGAGTTTATACTAAAAGTGGAAACGAGAGGTATTTTCATTTTGTTATGCAGGAGATGGAATGGCCCATCATCAGGTGAGTTTAGGGCTGACACTCTTATTCTTAATAAATTTTATATTGACTCTTTATAATACCTATTTAAAAAGCTGTTCTAGACTGTTGTGGCCATCTTTATAGAAGGGGTTTTGTCTCATAGGTTGAACTGAAGGCCATTGTACTGTATCAGACACAGGAGCGCATTATCTACTCAGTACAGGAAGACAGACATAAAGGCCAGAGACCTAGTTTATGATGTCCCAGTTAATGGTCCCAGTTAATCAACACCACTAAGGTTTTGCAGCATGGAAAGTTTAGCAGTATATCCAGAAAGAAAAGAAAAGAAATTAAACCAAAACATCCTATTATATTTCACCAAAAGTTGTTAAGAAATGTTGTTCTGCAATGAAAACATGTACATGTTTATGATCCCCTCTTTTCTTCCACCCAATTTTCAAGAAAATTTGTTGTCACTAGACTTGCATGTATACTTTATGATGTGCAGTTAGGTCAGTTATGAAGAATGCATAAAGTCATGTAACCATTGCCACAATCTTGTGGCCTAGGAAAACTTCATCTTGTTGCCCCTTTGTAGTTAAACCCTACTTCCATTCATAACTCCTGTCAATCCATTCCCTGTCTCTATAGTTCTGCTTTTTCCAGAATGCTTCTTCCATTTATCAGTAAATTATTCCTTTTTATTGCTGAGTAGTATCCCTACTGTATTACTACAGTTCTTTAACACATTCACCTGTTGATGGACATTTGGGTTGTTTGCAATTTTTGGTGGTTATGAATAAAGCTGCTGTAAACATTCTTATACTGGTTTTTGTGTCAATATAAGATTTCATTTCTCTTGCCATGAATACCTAGGAGTAGGACTGCTGGGTCAAATGAGAAGTATGTATTTAGTGTTACCAGAAACTACCTAATTGTTTTCTAAAGTGCCTGTACCATTTTCTCTTTTCATTTGCAAAGCGAGAGAGTTCCAGTTGCTCTGCATCCTCTCCAGGATTTGGCATTTTCATTGTAATAGATGTGTAATCCTATCTCATTGTGATCTGAATTTGTCTTTATTTCCCTAATGATTAATGAGACTGAGCACACAAAAATGTGCTTATGTACCATTTACAGATCTCCTTTGGTGAAAAGTCTCTTCCTGTGGTTGACTCATTTATCTGGGGGGCTCAGTTGGTTAAACATAGGACTCTTGATTTCTGCTCAGGTCATGATCTCCTGGTTTGTGAGCTAGAGCCCCAAGTCAGGCTCTGCACTGACAGCAGGGAGCCTGCTTGGGATACTCTCTCTGTGTCCCTCCCCCACTCTCTCTGGTGTGCTCTCTCTCATAAAATAAATAAATAAACATTTAAAAATAAATAAAATTAAATTTTGGTTTTTTTTGGTTTTTTTTGATAGTTATTTATATATTGTGGATGTAATCCTTTGTCAGATATATGATTTGAGATTATTTTCTTTTAGAATGCAGCTTGTCTTTTCATCCTAGTAATGGAATTATTTTGAGTACAAACATTTTTAATTTTGATGAAGTCCAGATTATCATTACTTTCTCTTTAAATTTGTTGTGCTTTTGGTTTTATATCCAAGAGCTCTCCCAGATCTGAGTCCAGAAATATTTTGGTTCTATGTTTTCTAATGTTGGTTTTATACTTTCTCATTTTACCTTTGGGTGTATGATCCATTTTGAGTTAATTTTTTGAATAAAATATAAACAATAGATTGAGGTTTTATTTTTTGCATATGACTGTTCAATTGTTCCAGAACCATGTGTTGAAAAGTTGTGCTATTAGGTACATACACCTTGAGGATTATGATTTCTTCATGATGATTTGATCCTATTGTCATTATGTAATGTCCCTTTTTAGCCCTGGTAATTTTCCTCATCTGTAAGCCTGGTTTGTCACCTGTCAGCATAGTTACTCCAACTCTGTTTGTGTTTGCCAGGTATTTCTTTTTTTTAGACTTTTATTTTTAACCTATGTATATCTACTTCTTTAACATAAGTTTCTTATAGAGAGCATATAGTTGAGTCTTAAAAAGGGTGTTTAGGGGTCTTTTATGCAGTCTAACAGTGTCTGTTTTCATACCATTTGTTAATGTGGGGTAAAGATAGGAGTTAGAGTCAAAAAGAATTTTTGCAGTTTAAGGCTTTATTGGGAACTAAGGTTCCGGGCGAGGTTCCGTGACTCAAGGAGGGAGTCAGGGAAGTCGTGCCCCGGTATGGTGGGGTAGGGTTTTTAAGCTGTAGCAGTTCCGGGTTTAGGCTCGGGTGGGTCTTTCTCTCGTGCCATGTTGTGCTGCTGCTGGTAATTGGTTGACCTTCAGTTCGTTCTGGAGAGCCCTTCCAGGCTTTCCGTTGGATTGTGCTGGCGCTCGTGATTGGTTGCCCTTCAGTTTCTTCCTGCGTACTGGCGATGTTTCTTCCCACGCGCTGGCGAGAAGGCCGTCCCCTTCCAGGGACATCCTAACACCATTTACGGTGCATTTTAACAATTTTTCTTGGATTGGGTCTCTAATTTTATTCTGTGTTTTCTGTTGGTCTCATTTTTTGGTGTCTCTGTTTTTCATACCTTGCCTTTTTAAAAAATATATTGATGTGGTTTGAAGTGTTGAGGTTCAGAGCCGATGGCTAAGAAAGAACTTTTGAGATGTCTTTGGTGCAAAAACAGTGGTTTCATTAAAGCACAGGGACAGGGCTCATGGGCAAAAAGAGCTGCACTGGGGTAGTGAGGGGTGACTGATAGACACTTGGGAGTTGAAGGAGGTAAAGGAGGTAAAGGCAAGGGGAAATTTCCAAAAGGACTTTCATATGCTAAAGAAGACTCAAGGGATACTGGAGGCCTAGCTATTGTCAAGCTAAGGTGGTTTTTCCCTCTAGCAAAACATTAACAGTAAGACTGTGGGAGTTGCTGGAAGAATGTCATATTCTGCTTATCTCAAGTATCTGTCAATGGGCTGCGGTTTATATGGAAATTTAATTTTATCTACAGTTCCTTCTGTATTTGTTTCCCACATCAATTTGAATAGCTTTTAGCATTCTGATTTAATTAATCTGTTTTTTTTCCTATATACCATCATAATTGCTAGTGGTTGCTCAAATTAAAATATACATATCTGTATTTTTGCAGTCTATTTAGAGTTAATATTTTACCACTTCAAGTAAAATGTAGAAGCCTTACAAAAATATAGGGTTCTTTATCTTTCCTCTTGTATGTTAATATTTCTTTGACTCTTGTGATTTCTCCTGAAGTCCGCCAATCATGCACATTCGCTTATATGTAGTCTCTGGATGCTTTCAATATTTCTTCTTTATTTTTGATTTTTACCTATTTGATTATCATGTATCTGGTATGGTTTTCTTTGGGTTTATCTTTTCTTAGTATGTTATACTTCTTTTTTTATAAATTTATTTCTTTCATTAAATTTGAGAGATTATAACTATTATTTTGTTCAAACGTATTTTGTGTTCCAATCTTTTTCTCCCGTCACCCTGGGACTCCACTGACACAAGTATTAGGCCTCTTGAAATTTTCCCACATGTCCTGAGGACTCTGTTCATTTTGTTAAAATTTGTTTCTCCCTATTCTGACTATATAATTTGCCTTAATGTATGTTTATGTTCGCCTCCTTTTTCCTCTGTCATCTCCATTCTGCATTTGAGCCCAACCCAGTGAACTTTTTACTTTGGATACTGTGTTTTTCAGTTTTTCAGTTTCTGTTTGGATCTTTATTGTGATATACGTTTATCTGCTTTACATTTTTGGTTTCTTATTTCAGGAGTGTTCACCTTTACCTCTTATTGGGTCATTAGAAAAGCTGCTCTAATTGGATTTTTGTGATAATTCCAATATCTAGTTCATCTCACATGTAGCATCTTTTGAATGTCCTTTCCCTTGAGAATTGGTCAGATTTTCCTGTGTTTTCTTTTTAATGTCAAGTAATTTTGGATTGCATTCTGGGAATTATGATTATTATGTTAGGAGACAATGGGTTCTATTACAATCTGTTGGAGATTGTTGATATTGTTATTTTAGTATCTAATCAGCATAGTTATTTTCAGACGTGAGTTCTAACTTGCTTTCTGTGGATAATAGCTTCATTGTTAATTTGTTTGTACAAACTTTTACTGTGCTGTTTGAATCTGAACATCACATGCACCACTCGGCAGTTACTCTGGAATTGAATGGTGGTTTATATCATATTCAGTTCTCATATCCTTTCCTGTGTTTCTGTGTGTCTGTTCTTTGTATGTACAGACTGCAGTGAGCCTGTTATGTTATTTTCCTACACATATTTAAGGTGTTGGAGAGGAGGAAAGATCTTCCTTTGCCCTATGTTCCTTCTAAGTGGACTTAGAATCAAATTGTCATGATATTTTATGATTTCACTCATATGTGGAATTTGAGAAACTCAACAGATGAACATAGAGGAAGGGAAGGAAAAATAAGATAAAAACAGAGAGGCAAACCATAAGAGACTCTTAAATACAGAGAACAAACTTAGGGTTGCGGAAGGGTTGATGGGGGTTGGGTAAATGGGTGATGGGTATTAAGGAGGGCACTTGCTGGGATGAGCACTGGGTGTCATATGTAAGTGATGAATCCCTGGGTTATACTCCTGAAGCCATGACTACACTGTATGTTCACTAACTTGAATTTAAATAAAAAAAAAAACTAATCAACTGTCATGAAACAGATTGACAAGAGCAAACCAAATTTTTATGTGTACCTATGAGAAATCTACACAGACGTAGAAATTCCAAAGACAGTGTGGCAACATGAACCTTATAGGAACTAATGAGAGGTGTAGGGTCTGAGGATACAAAGGGGAGAAGGCCATTAGCAGGAAGGTTAAAAGGAATTGTTTGGAAAAATAATGTCTCTCTATTTTTCAGATAAGTCCCTTAGGTAAGGCAGAGTCTCTCTCTCTTTTTTTTAAAGTTTATTTATTTATTTTGAGAGAGAGGGGAAGAAAGAAAATCTGAAGCAGGCTCAGGGTCAGGGCTGTCACTGCAGGGCTTGGAGCAGAACCCTGAGATCATGACCTGAACCTAAATCAAGAGTGGGACTTTGGGGCACCTGGGTTGCTCAATTGGTTAAGCTGCCGACTTTGGTTCAGGTCGTGATCTCGCGGTCTATGAGTTTGAGCCCCACATCAAGCTCTGTGCTGACAGTTCGGAGCCTAGAGCCTGCTTCGGATTCTGTGTCCCCCCTCTCTCTGCCCTTCCCCTGCTCATACTCTGTCCGTCTCTCTTTCAAAAATAAATAAACATTAAAAAAAAGAGTCCTTTAAAAAAAAAAAAGAGTGGGAGCTTAACCAACTGAGCCACCCAGGTGCCCCAAGGGCAGTCTGTGTCACATAGCTCTATTCCTGGTACAGGCTCTCCTTTCCAATATGAATTTAGGCAGTTGAGGGGAAGACAGAGAGCTTTTCCTGCATCTACTGGGTTTTGATTACTTCTAATTCAAAATAATCTTTATGCCAAAGTGGTCCATTTGGGGGCAGCCAGTCCTGGGCCCTTACAATTTCCTCCTCTGAAACTTCCCTCAAATTTCACACATTAAAAGTTGAGCTAGTAAATTGTTCTGTCTTAGTGAACGTTAAGTATGTCCTGACATTAGGTATGTTCAGTTAAACTCATTTCAGAATGTGGTTATGCAGATGTGTTTTAGTTAGGCCTGTGGTTCAATAAATCAGGTATTAAACAAGAGGTATTCTATGGAAACAAACAGAAAAAAAAACCCCAACGGTTAATGATTAGCTCAGAATATAAATCAGTTTCTGATTTCTAAAGATAGTTTGTGGAGAAGATTTCTGGATGTCAAGCTTGAAGTATTTTCAGATAGAAGGAGAGCAGGCAGTGTGGCAGTATGACAGATTTTCCTGGTTTATACCTCAAATGTCTCTTGGTAATATTTCAATGGCCCACACGGCAATAGGCATGACGATTGTCTATACATGAGCTGTTGTGGTGATTTCTCTGAAGTTTACATCAAGTTGTTCATATTTAGTTTGCAGGGTTTCAGGAAATAGGGCAGTTTTAGTTCTCAAATGAATCCAATTCAGAAAAGTAGGAGAAAAATAGAAAATGCTAGTTTGGAGAGTGGCAGTCAGGCACCAAAAGAAATCTGGATCTAGTCTAGTTGATAATAACAGCATTAGAATGTAATATTTTCTCAGGTATGTTGTTCAAACATTTTTTTTCTCTGTATAATCCCCCTCATTTCTATCAAAGATAGCCAAGTTAACATCTGTTTGCAAAACAAGTTTAATCTTTACAGCTTGGCCTAATTGATTACATAAGCACAGCAAGAATAGTGATTTTAAATCTGTTTTGCTGGAACTTAAAAAAAGCCTGTTTATTTATTTATTTTGAGAGAGAGAGAGAGAGCATGAGCAGGGGAGGGGCAAAGAGAGAGGAAGAGAGAAAATCCCAAGCATGCTCCACTCTGTCAGCACAGAGCTTGACACAGAGCTTGAACCCACGAAACGTGAGATCATGACCTGACCTGAAACCAAAAGACTGATGCTTAACTGACTCAGCCACCCAGGAGCCCCTTGCTGGAACTTTTTATAAAGAATTTCTAGATTGAACTTTCCTTAACCTCTCCAGGCCAGAAGCCAAGCCAAAACTTGCACCAAATGTTTCCAGACTTTGCCTGCAGTACCTACAGATACGGGTGATTTCCCCTCTTCTCCAGGTCTTTCAAATATCTTGAGGTTCTGGAATATTCCAAGAAGTATCCTTCTTTACTCACCAGGAAAGGCTGCTGGAAACTGTAAGGAAGGTCTGAGGCCAGCATCTCCAAGGGGCTCTATTGGCTCTATAAAGTCAACCTTAGTTCTTTAAATCTGATCATATCTGAGTTTATGCATATTTCAAATAAGATATTCTAGTCAAAGCCTGGATAATATAACCAGTGATTCCAATTGTATCCTGTTAGAAGAACAAATTCTTATCTTATGTAAATAAATATATAGCCATAAAAATATGACTGTACTCACTGAGTATTTCAATTCTGGAGGGTTCAGATAGGGAGAAAAGATAAATGTTTCAATTCTGCTTTTAATGGTATAATTTATCAAAATTGCCATTGCTTAGGTAGCTTAAGAAAAGATTTTCTTGGATCTGGAAAAACAAAACATTTCAAAAACTTGACAATGTTTAAAGAAGGTCATATAAATTATTATCTTTCTCAGTTCATTCAGTCTCATTAATTTTTATTTTGTTTGAATCCAGTTTTTTCCACTCTTTTGAAACTTTTACCTAATTCAGTTTGATGATTCTATGGTTATCAGAAACCTGTACTCAAAAGAGTTCTCTCTATGAGTCTCACTGAAGAGGAAACACATTTGCAATAGCATTACTGTAAAACAGTAACTGTAATGACAAGACTTAAAAATGGTCATTGTTGAAGATTTGGTTAGAGTTCATTATGATGAAATTGGCAAGGTAGGTTGGTTATTTCTGTGACATATAGCACCTCAAGATAATAACATACCAGGACATCAGGTTTCTAGGGGTATTATATACTTTTAGAACACTTAATTACAATCTACACAAATATAATCTAATGAGGTTTAATATCTCTTATTTGCAATACTTCTCATTTTATTTAACATACCAAATATGTCTAATTAATATAATTTCTCACAAAATGTTTGAAATGTTCCAGGAACATCTCAGTGTGCTTGTGGTCAAAAGAATTCATTTTAGAATTTGATTTGGGAAGCGTAAGAGACTCTTAAAAACTGAGAACAAACTGACGGTTGATGGTGGGTGGGAAGGAGGGGAGGGTGGGTGATGGGTACTGAGGAGGGCACCTTTTGGGATGAGCACTGGGTGTTGTATGGAAACCAATTTGACAATAAGTTTCATATTTAAAAAAATGAATTTGATTTGGGAAGTATGTCAAAAAATATCCATAGAGTTTGAATTCTTGATTAAATAGGATCACAGAAAGTTATAAAACAGTATTTAATCATCCATTTAACCAAAGTGACAATAAAATATTTAAAACCAAATCCAGAAGTTTGCATAGCTGTGAGCAAAATTTTGTGTGTGTGTGTGTTTTTTTTAATATTAAGACTCAATTTTTTTTTAATAATCAAAAGACCTGATACACATAGGAAATTATTTTGGCAAAATCAAATCCTTGCTTTCTAGGCAGATAACTTTAAAGATAAAAACATTTACACCATTTTAATAAGAGCAGATTCAATAGTTTAAGAAAAACAAGGTTTAATTTAGCACCAGTGTATTTTTTATATGAAAATTCATTTACTTACTAAAGTTTACTCTAATGTTATCCAGTATTGACCATACATAAAATTCCATTCAAAAGATCCCTTCTCTGTAAACCATCTACAACCTTCCTGTTTACATTCAGAGTTTGTCCTAAGTTTTCCTGCTTTAAATAACCAGTCTTACTTTAGGACAAAATTACCTTCTTTTCTGTTAACAAAAATGTATTCCTTTTACTCGTATTTTTTCCCCAAAACACATATCTTACTTTGCTTGAATACAGAGTTATTTACTTTATTTTTGGTAACCTTAATCACATTTATTAGAATTCTTGATGTTTAGAAACTTTAATTTCCAGTGAAAACTATGTAGTAGGCACTTGTGAGTGGGTTTGTTATACCAGTATTCTTTTTAAATTAGCAAATGTATGAATACATTTCATGATTTCTAGAAACATGTTTTTTTCATAGTAAAATTTTAAAAATAAAGCACAATCTAAGTTTATTAATAGAGCTGTATTTATCTTTACTTTTTCTGTAATAAGGGCAAAAGTAGACAAACATGCTCAGTTCTCAATGTTTTACAGTTTTATCTTATTTGTAAGTGATCAAGATATTTAATAAACTCAATTCAAGTCATCATCTAACTCAGTAAAACACCAAAATATCAGGTTAGTATAACTAAACCAAACCATTTGCTCCTTGATGAGTTCCAGATACACAAAGTGGAGTTGTTGCGCAAGGTACTTTATCTTCAGCAAATAAAGAGATTATGGGGAATAACTTACAAAGCCCTGTCCCCCTGAACAAGGGTGAGTTGGTTCCTTTTATTTTGGGTGAGGATAAATTTTCAGATAGGGAAGCCATGTTGTCATATATAGAAGTAGACATAAGGCTACACGTGAACCTTAAGGAAACTTACTTATACATAGATTGTATGTTATGTAAATGAGGACTGTGCTCCTCCTTGGGCAGGGGTTTTAGTATTATAATGTGGTAAAGGTAGTTGTAGGTCATTCTAGAGGTTACTCCCTTGTCCACCTGTGTACACACAAGTCAGAGGTTACACTCATACTGGTCTGGTTGTTCTGGACTGGTTGTAAGTCTTGTCAGAGCAGTCACTATAGCTTGTGGGGTGGTTTTGGTTTCCATTTCCCTGAGTTAAGATATATTCTGGAAAGAATAGTTTAAGGAAATGTGAGTCAAAGGTCAGTGAGTTCAAGCAGGTGGGCAATAAAGGTCAGGTCTTGGGGTGTAGCTGATGACGTTACCAAACGTTTTGGAAGCCATCCAAAAGTTTACCTATAAAATTTTTGACCTTATTTCAATCTATTTAATCTACTTGTTTTTAACAATCATGTTTAGATTAGTCGCAAAATTTCATGACACATTACACAAAGTCAACCATTATTCTAATTTTTTTGGACCAATGTGCAATAGATACAACAAAAACCCATTCAACGTTAATTAAACAGGTAAAATAATAGTCTTACATTTAATACATAACTCTATAGACAATTTATTTTAACTAAACCAACAACCTTATATTAGCTGTAGTACTTACTAGAATATTTTCCAGATCACGTGAATTTGAATATGATATTGCTTAGTTTTGATCTTTTAGAGTTTTGGAATGCCCAGTTCTTACAAGAACTTGCCTTCAATCCAACTAAATAGAACTCTTTACAAATGAATTTTAGCAATACCATCTGGAGTAGAAAAACGATTTTACATTTATAACATATATAAACACATATACACAGGCAAGATGTATGTACACACATTCACAGACAAGATGCAATCTTCTAGCCTTAATTCTTACTAATATATGTAGAAAAGACTTTGAAAGCCAGCTTTCCAAGGAGCTCCTGGGTGGTTCAGTTGGCTAAGTGTCCGAGTCTTGATTTCAGTTCAGTCATGATCTCACAATTTGTGGGATGGAGCCCTCTGTCAGGGTCTGTGGTGACAGTGCAGAGCCTGCTTGGGATTCTCTCTCTCTCGTCTCTCTCTGACTCTCCCCATGCTGACACTCTCTCTATCTCTCAAAATAAATACATAAAACATTAAAAAAAAACCCACTTTACAAATACTTTCTTCCTTTTTTCTTTTTCTTTTTGAAAAACTTTTCATAAGGTACTCCCTAATTCTTTATATTTCTAAGAGAAGTATAAAGTCCTGGAGTAGATGGAGGTGGTTGAAAATTTATATCACAAAGGCAGAAAAAGTATCCCCATTTTCTCCAAAGTGGATATTTGATACGTATCTTCGGTTATGAGAGGTGCTAGAGTCAGGACTCAAAAGCCATTTTAGTAGCAGTTTATATTTTTAAAAAAGAAAACCTCTTTTTCCTTTTTATTTTTTTAGTTTCAGGCAATTGTGGTCTGTGTTTCTATTTTAAAGACATAAAATTCATAATTTCAAAGGACAGAAAGAATGTGAAACAATTTTTTTTCAAAGTTTCAGGGTTATTGTGATTTAAAATTCACCTTTCTTTCTCCTAAGTACAGGACAACTTGTTCCAATATCTTGACTCTTACAGTATCCTGAAACAATTTCAGAGGGGTAGGAATGGTTTAAGGATCAGTAAAGATAGGTAGGTTTTGACTGGTTTCTAGAGTTGCGTTTCTGCTTTTGTAGAGAATTTAAGGCAAAGAGTTGTTTTTAATTCCCCAAAGAACTAGATTACAGCCTGAATATCAAGCAAGTAGCCTGCCTTTTTAACTAAATTAGCTTCTTTATATTAGGGTGAACTTTAACTGAAATGGTAATTCAAAAGGTTTTTATCTGTATTAAGTATTTTAATAAAAGCCTTTATATTCAATCTTGGGTTCCATTAGTAAGAGGAACTAGAAGAAATGTTGGTCACCTTTTCTTCTGTAAAGGGAAGGTAGTGAATAACTTATTAACCTTTTGAATTTCTGTCTAAATTTTGTAGGGTCTTTTTAATGTGAAGGGAAAAGGGCTTGACTAAAGATTTTGCTGCTATCCAGGAGACATGAATTCTTTTCTAGTAGGGGGTCAAGGGTACACCTGCAAGGACATTACATAGGAATGCCTGACACTGGCACAGGTTGATTATTAATCCACAGAAGGTAGGAACAAAGCAAGTGTTATTTCCATTTTCAGGTGCTTTGTTAAATGTATTCCTGTCTTTCAGCATTCACATGAGCAGTGTGTACACTTTGACCCTAGAAATTAGGCCTGAGTGCTCTTTGTAAATCTTTTAGGGAAAGGTAAGTTAAAATAGGCAGATGAGGCTAGATTTTAAGGAAAATTCACATTGTAGGTGGATATTTGTTTTTAAGTCTTAAGTCTAATATCTGTAATTTCATCTTGTCAAGGGATTCTCTATGTCTAGCCATTATACTAATAAGACGTTTGAGAGCTCTCTATAAAGAATATTTTTCTTTTCAATATAATCAGTTTAAAGGATCCATCATCTGGCTGTTGACGAGTAGGATCTAATAGCAACTCAAACCCATAAGCCTTAACGGGCTACCCAAAAATGCAAGATGCATCCAAAATGCGCATAGGGGATACTGCCCTATGATCCAAATATTTATTCCCAAAATTATTCTAAGAAAGCATAGACCTTTGTTGCACAGGCGATAAGGGTTATGTGGTGAAAACGGTTTCTCCAGTCTCCCACAAAATGGTGAGACCCCTCCAGGCACAGACCCACTAATCTGTGGCACCAAGTAGGTGATTCCGGAATGGGATTTTACAGCACTAATAAGCAACAAAGGTTGACATGACAGAGGTTTCTTTTTTTTAATTTTTAAAAATGTTTATTCACTTTTGTAAGAGAGAGAGAGAGAGACAGAGCACAAGTGGGGGTGGGGAAAGGAGAGAGGGAGACACAGAATCTGAAGCAGGCTCCAGGCTCTGAGGCATTAGCACAGAGCCTGATGTGGGGCTCCAACCCAGGAACCGCAAGATCATGACTTGAGCTGAAGTCGGATGCTCAACCAACTGAGCCACCCAGGTGCCCTGACATGACAAAGGTTTCTATGGGATAGAAACTTTCATGACAAACACCTTTGCGAGATGGCATGGTCAGGCAGAGGTCAGGCAGAGATAGTCAGGGTCAGATCCCCAGTCTGTTTGACTAGCCCCCAAAGTGCATACTGGTAAGTGCACCCTCTGATGGTGGAGACCAAAGAGAATATTCTCACTGATCACAAAGCCAAACTCTTAGGACATAGAATAAGATGAAGGGGAAAATATATGCACATTAATAGTCTTGGCCAAGCCTTGGGACTTTTGGAGCCTAAGAGGGATGTGCTGTGGGGTTTGAGATTATGTTGTTTTTACATCGTACTGTGATGCATGGACATTTTCTTGAGCTCCGTAGATGACATAGTGTCAATCTAACTGGTGCTATGGCCAATTTACCATATCACAGAAGTCTTTTTGATGTGGCAAGCACTCTAACATACTGTAAGTGCTCTACCACAATCATTTTGCAGCTTTGGCTTCTGAGAGGTTCCTTAGCAATAGCCTTTACCTCATGTGCACATGAAAAGATACAGAAAAAAAGAATACAAAGACCATATCTGGGATGAAATGGATCCAAAATCTGAGAACTTCACCAAATTTAACCTAAGAGTCACTAGGCCTAAGTAGTTCCACAATTAATTTCTCCTGCTAATGTAAGTGTAGAAAGGGAGAGAAAGGACTCCCAACATTCTTGCTCCATTGGATTCTATAGATAGAGACTCTGTAAGGCTGACATAGTAAGAAATCTCACTTTCTGCTAGCTGCTTGTTAGATATCCCAAGGATCTCTCAGCCACAGCATTGCCTGGAGTAAGCGGTGTCCAGTGAGGTCAAGTGTACTGCTGACAATACCACCTTTGGGAAGGAAGAATTTCTGCCCTATCATCCTTCTAGCTGGAGTTAGAGTCAAATTGTTATCACACAGATTAATAGAACAAAATAAAATTTAATAGGCTTATCTATAGGAAATCCACACAGACTTGGAAATTCTAAAGACAATGAGGCAACATGAAGTTTATATGAACTAAGGACAAGGGTAGGATCTTAGGATACAAAGGGGAGAAGGCCAGTTGCTAATGACCTTCCTGCTGGAAGGTGAAAGATGTTTGGAAAAATAATGTTGCCTGATTATGTACATACATTTCTTTGGTAAAGGGAGTCTCTGTTAATAGCTCTCTTCCTGGTACAGGGTCTCCTGTGGAATGTAAATTTAGGCAGTTCAGAGGAAAGCAGAGAGCTTTTCCTGCAACTGCTGGATTTTGATTACTTTTAACTGAAAATAATCTCTAGGACAAAGTGGCTTTTCTTAGGACAGCTTGCCTTGGGCCCCTACATAGGGATCTTTTATTCTTGCTTTCTTCCATAAGGATTCTACCATGTTCTTTAGCAGCTGGAGTCCTGTTACTCCTGATTCCCCTGGCCAGAAAGATGGGCTGCTTTTCAAATTGGAGCCCTTCTTAAAAGATTTTAAATGGTGGGGCTGCTTCTACTGCGCCTATGCAACATAAGGTTCAGGGATGTCCCCAGAGTCATGGTAAGACATAAAAGAGAGATGAAATGTAGCAAAATGATGGGGATGAAGACAATAACGAAATACCTGTATACACCTATTAGAATGACTGTAATACAGAAGACTGACAATACTAACTGCTGGTGAGAATGCAGAACAACAAGAATTCTCATTATTTCTAGTGGGAGTGCAAAATGATAATAAAGTGGAAGACAGGTTGACAGTTTCTTTCAAACTATACTTAGCCTTACCATGTAATCCAGCAATCTCCTTGGCATTTTCCCAAATGAGTTGAAAACTTATGTCTACACAAAACTGCACTTGAATGTTTATAGCAGCTTTATGCATAATTGCCAAAACGTGGAAGCAACCAAAATGTCCATCAGTAGTTGGGAGGATAAGTAAACTGTGGCCCATCTATGCAATATAATATTATTCAGTGATGAAAAAATGAGCTATCAAGCCACCAGAAGGTATGGAGGAAACTTAAATGCATATTGTTAGAGTAAAAGAATCCAATCTGAAAAGAATGCACACTGCTCGATTACAGTCATATGATTTTTCTGGAAAAGTCCAATGCATCAAAGCAGTAAGAAAGGTGATGTTTGCCAGAGGACCATGGGAAGGGCTGAAGAGTTAAAACACCCTAGATTTGGTTTGGGTAGTGACACGATACTGTTATGGTGGCTAAATGACAGTATGCATTTATCAAAACCCAGAAAACTTCACAGTAAAGAGCAAATCTTAATGTATGGAAATTTAAAATCCTTTAGGAGCTTGAGAGATTGACAAATATGACAAAATAATCTGAATGTATCACAAATGTATGAAACAAGTGAACAGAGTTGGGGAACAAGGTGTTTACTAGTAATTTTAAAAATGGATGGAAACTATAAGACTAAAGTCATGCAGAACTGTATATAAGCATTGTATTCTAGTTGATACAATTGTTTCCCATGGCTTATGAGTTGACCACTTTGAAACCACTACACATGTATACAGCCATAAAACAATTAATTATATAAATGGATTTCAGATGGTGGGAGCCAGTTTTCTCACTGTTGCCGTGGAAGGTTACAGAGAATTAAGGAGAAGAGACTAGAATGCTTTATGTGTTAATGGTTTAGAGTTGGAGATACTAGTGTAAACTCATAGATACACTTAATATAGATACACATGGATATATATATATAGAGAGAGAGACAGAGACAGAGACAGAGACAGAGAGAATTTATATACATGAATTAGTATACATACATGTATTTTTTTCCTCTTTTAGTGGAGAAAGCAAAGAAATAACAAGAATCAAGTATCAATGCCATTGCTTAGCATCCAGATCTTGGTTTCTAATACCATTCTCCAATAAAATAAACCCCTGACACCTTGGGAAATGCATAAAATGAGCTTGAAAAAAATGAGCTTGGTCCATCTTGTAATGTCTAAAAATAAGAAAGTGCTCCTCTCTAAAAAATAAAAGACCCAAAATTGCAATGGTGGATTATATCAAAGGGTATCAGAAGCCAAATGAAAGAGCTTCCAATTGTGAAAGTTGAAACATTTTTAGCAATACAACAGCTAAAATAGCATTACATTATATCTTAAAAGATAAAATAAATATTCATGAATAAAACTGATATAAATAAATGATTGAAGAAATATATAAATGAGCAAGAATAGAAAAATCTCCCGTGGAGAAAAATCTCAAATAATTTATGTAGCTACTCTGTCCTCAAAGAGATAGAGAATAACTCTCCCTTTATTATATTTGGCCTGCGTATAGTGACTATGTTCTAAAGAATACATTATGGAAAGGGAGGAAAACAAGAGTAAGTTTACAGTGGAGAAACCTGACAAGGACACCTCAAGCCTAGTGATGAAGGTTAATATCAACAGTGATAAGACATATTGATAATATGTTACCTTGATATGATGGTATGTGAACGGCTTCTTACCTTTGTGATCTTCTTCCCCAAAACATATTACATCAGAATCATCATAATTACAAGATCAGGAAAATCCCAATTGAGGGAAATTCTATAAAATACCTTGCCAGTAATTCCTCATATCTGTCAAGGTCATCAGAAATGAGGAATGTCTAAGAAACTCATAGGCACGTAACTGAGGAGACATGTCATGTATATGAAATGTAGCATCCTATATGGCATCTTTGAACAGAAAAACTCCTTGGGGAAAAAGTGAGGAAATCTTACAGTATGGACTTTAATTAATAATAATGTACCAATATTGGTTCATTATTATGAAAATGTTACATAGTAATGTAAGATGTTAATAATTGGGTAAGTGTCAACTATAAGGGTATTCTTTGTACTATCTTTAGAAGAATTCTGTTATCTAAAACATTTCTACAGTTTATTTAAAACAATTTTTAGAAAAGAGTGTGATTGTTCCACATTCTTCACCTTTTAGTGGTCTCCTTTACATGTCCTCTGACTATAAATAAGGAGTTACTCCTGGACTTTTTGTGTACAGTGCTTACTATAGTGCATTTATATAGCCTTTCAAGTGTAATGCAGGATACAAGAAGGGGAGAAAATCTGTGAAACGTACTGTTATTTAAGTTGTGTCTACCGTCTCCAATCTGCTGCCTATTGTTTACTTTCTCCTGCCCTTAGGTGGAGACTTGTATATTTTGTTCAAAGATTGTAGGTGTAATCAGTGGGAGAGAGAAGGTGGAGGTTACGTACACCATCTTGGCTAGGATTGGAAATCACAACACAATTTTATTTGGTTGAAAGGAGAACATGTATATCTTTGGATGATTTACTTTTCTTTTTGAAATATCTATATTATAGTCAACTTATTTCCTACGTGCTCAGACCCCACTGAATGTTTCCTATAGCTTCATTCAGAGAATCCCTGTGTGACTGCATCATTTTATGCACTAACCCACAAGTTTATCTGTCATTGATTATAATTCTACATTCAAAGATGAGAGAGATGCTATATATGTATATAAAAATGCCTATGTGTGTGGTGCATCCACCTTTCTATTTGTCTTAGCTATATATGAGAGATAACCTTACTTAAGCACAGGCACAAAATACAAAATATGTTGTATTTTTAACTTGTTTTTTTCGATAATATATATTGTGCATTTTATCATGTCCACACATACAAATCAATCTCATTAGTTTAAGTGGCTGCATGTGTATTTAAGGAAGTTAGATTTAACTCATGGCTCATGGGGAGTATTTAAACATAGTTACCCTCACCAGTTACATACATAATTTTGGCCTAATACAGAAGGGAACAAGATAAGAAGTAGGGAAGCTAATAAAGAAGGTGAAGCTGGGGTCCTCCAGTCAACCAGGATGAGGACCCGGAATAAAGTACAGTTTGTTCCGGAAACATGCTTGTTATCCAAAGCACTTGGGTATCGAAGCAAATTTCGAGAACCATTGGCTCAGTTGTGATCATGTGACATTCAGCATTACGTACTACTCTTATTGCAAGACATCGCTTATTTATCAAGTTAAAATTTATTAGAAACGTTTGCTCATCTTGCGGAACACTCTCAGACCAAGTTACTTGAAATCCAAGGTTTCACTTATTTTGGGGATAGATATGTTTGGATACATTTGAGAAGTGTTTGAGAAATTAACAAAAAAAGTTATGAGGGTTGAATAGGATTTAAGGTAGTGCTTAATTTTATACTATAGAAATGTCTTAATGAACTCTTTTAGCATTGGGTTGTTTTAAGTCCACATAGAGTTCAATATAGAGTTTATGTCAGCATTTCAGTGTGGAGTAACTTTATTTTTTTAATTTTTATTTTTTAAATGTTTATTTTGGGAAGGAGAGAGAGAGAGAGGGAGAGAGAGAGACAGAGCATGAGTGGGGGAGGGGCAGAGAAAGAGAAGGAGACACAGAATCTGAAATAGGCTCAAACTCTGACCTGTCAGCACCAAGCCTGATGTGGGGCTTGAACTTGGGAACAGCATGATCATGACCTAGGCCAAAGTTGGATGGTTAACCAACTGAGCCACCCAGGCGCCCCAAGTGTGGAGTAACTTTAAATGTTCATGGCACAAGTACATTTCGATACCATATCATCTGTATAGTTTCATTCTGTTGATCTAAGGCTAGCTTTATGATTAGGGGGAAATGAAAATTGGTTAAGGAAATTGAGCTTGCATGAATGAAACACTATACTATGTTACTAGCCCTGTACTAAACATTTTATTTACTTGATCACAGTGTATTAATCTGCTAAAGCTGCCATAACAAAATAATGTAGACTGGATGGCCCAAACAAAAGAAATTTATTTTCTTATACTTCTGAAGGCTATAAGTCCCAGATGCTGTTTTCCTGGCTTTATAGACACCTGCCTTTTTACTATGTTCTCACATGACCTTTACCCACTAGAGTGAGAAAGAGAAAGAGCTCTCTTTCTCTTCTTAAAAGGCCATGAGTCCTGTCAGATTAGGGTCCTTCTTTTATGACCTCATTCAACCTTATTTACCTCCTAAAGTCTATCTCCAAAAAAAGTTATATTGAGAATTATAGCTTTAACTTATTAATTTTGAGGTGACATGATTCAGTTCATAGCCATCATAGTTAATGCTCATGATAGCCCTACAAAATGTTATTGTCTATATTTTACACATGATGAAATGAAATCTGAAAGATGTTAAGTAAACGGCCTAGGGTTACTGGTCTAATAAGTAATATAATTGCTATTTGAGCCCCCCATCTCTCAGAATCATTCCACTAGACCAGGGGTTGGAAAACTATAGTTCATGAGCCAAAACTGATCCATCACCTGTTTTGTTGAAACATAGCCATGCTCATTTAATTATATATTCTCTAACTACCTATGGCTGATTTCATGCTACAATGGCAAGTGGAGGAGTAGTGACAGGATCCGTATGGCCCACAAAGCCTATTGTTTATTATCTGGCACGTTACAGAAAACGTTTACTGGTCCCTGTACTATATCAAACTGCTATCCAACAAAATTTAATTTTTGATAATTTCCCCACGTCTTTATCAAATTATCACCTTGTTTTAACCTGTCAGTTTGTGCTACCCTACTTTTCTGTTGGTCCTAAGTTTTGTTTAGAGATGATGGCTAGCTAAGGCTATTGTGTTCATGGATATTAATTGGTTAATGGAAGATGCTGAACCTCTGGCTTTCATGCTCTGCTAGGAAGCATAGATGAATGAGCAAGAGAAACGTGTTTTGGAGACATAGACCCTGATGCTGTGAAAGTGGAGTGTGGAGAAGGTAAATTCTGGAGCACTGGACTAATTTCATGATATAAAAATGTGTTTCACGAATACAGGTGTCTGGTGTCTGGCTCTCTTGGTAGAGATAGCTCTCCTTGAAACCAAATGTTTACTTTAACAATTTTCACTTTAAAGTGGAAGAAATAAAATTGAAAATTGAGTATAGACTCAGCAAAAGCAACCCTAAAGGAATAATGTCATGACTAATTTTGATAGAGATGCTTACTTCTAAAAGGTTTGTGTTGCACAATCAAGTCTAAGTCAAATGCAGTAGAGCCTTAGGGTTATGTTGCCTACTGTTTTGCAGACCCAGATGTATTTTTTGTCAAATCATGTCTCAGGAATCATAACAACTCCATCCATTAGAAGCTAGCCATAATGTGATTTATGTAAATATTAGTCTTATTCTCTATATATAATTTTTGTAAAAGGTATTTATCTTACTGATTATGTGATATCTGTCCTTACGATGGATGACACTACACAGAAGAGAATTGCAACTGATAATATATAGATGACTGAAATATTAAGTTACTTTTATTTATTTTTTGTTTCTTTTTTATTATTTTAATGTTTATTTTTGAGAGAAAGAGGGAGTGTAAGTGGGGAAGGGGCTGAGAAAGAGGGAGACCTAGGATCCAGATGGGGTTCAATGCTGACAGCACAGAGCCCGATGTTGGGCTTGAACTCACCAACTGTGAAATCATCACCTAAGACAAAGTCAGACGCTTAACCAACTGAGCCTCCCAGGCTCCCCTAAAGTACTTTTAAGGTAAATTACACACACACACACACACACACACACACACACACACACACGAATAATTGGGCTATTTTTGAATTGCAGTAAATTGTTATGTGACTTGATTTTCACAGTAGGAAAGAAGTCCATTTGATTTAGAATTATCAGGTGTCAGAATCGGAAGAACCATTATAGGTTATTTACTCCAGTATTTTCACTTGATACATGAGGTTAACTGTTGTCCAGAAAGGGAAAGGATTTTACCAGAGTCTCACAGTGTATTTCATGGCAGTGCTTGGACAAGAAGTTCTTAGTCCATTCAAAATATGTGATTTGAGGGGCACCTGTGTTGCTCAGTTGGTTAAGCATCGGACTTCGGCTCAGGTCATGATCTCACAGTTTGTAGGTTTGAACCTCACATCAGGCTGTCTGCTCTAAGTGCAGAGCCCACTTCTGATCCTCTGTAGCCCCTCTCACTGCCCCTCCCCTGCTCATGCACATGTGCTCTCTCTCTCTCTCAAAAATAAATAAACATTAAATAAAATAGGTGATTTCTGTTGCATACCATGTTATAACTAAATGTGATAGGTAGTGGTACAGGTAAAGAAACGATCCATTAGCATTTTTGAAAGAGTTTGTGCAATAGAGGGGACCACATTTGAGTAAAGAAGGGAGAATATATTTTTAGTATGTCACAGGTAATAAAATCAGACTTCTCCTGGGGTTCCTCCTGTTTGGGGACCTTTCTTCCTACCAGCCCTCCATCTAATAAATGTGTTGCCTATGCCTAAAAGAGTCTTTGCACTGGAAGAATTTTCAGTAGACCTGTAGTATAAACACCCCCATCAGATAATGCAGTCCCCATGCTTTGCCATATATGTGTAGAAAAGAAGCACTTGACTTAAAGTCAGAAAACCTGGATTTAAGTGCTACCAGTGACACCATGGATAGGTCACTTCCCCTTTTTATGTTATTCTCTGTACATGTGAAGTGAAAGTGTTGTACTAGAAGATCATGTCTAAGATTCCTTTTAAGTCTCAAAACTCTGGATTTTTTAATCTTCTAAGTTGTTCATCAATCTCCACTTGACATCTGTGGTAGGAAGAAACTCATTATCTGTGTGGTTACCTGGTTTCAATTTTGGACATCCCTATTTATTAGAAAATAGTTTCCAGAGGCGCCTGGGTACCTCAGTCGGTTAAGCATCGGACTTTGGCTCAGGTCATGATCTCACGATTTGTGGGTTCAACCCCTGCATTGGACTCTGCGCTGGTCGTGTGGAGCCTGCTTGGGATTCTCTCTCTCCCCCTCTCCCTGCCTCTTCCCTGCTTGCATTCTCTCTCACTCTCTCTCAAAATAAATAACTTAAAAAAATTTTTAGAGAAAATAGCTTCCATAGTTAGGTCCAAAATCTCTATTCTCATTGTTCCATCTATTAATCATATAAAGTGGAACAAATCTGGTTTCCTTATCTATATAACAGTCCAACAGATATTTGAAGGTACTCAAAATCTTTTTTTTTTAAATAGGCTCAGTCTCCTTAGTTCATTCATTCTGGTTTTTTTTTTTTTAATGTTTATTTTTGAGAGAAAGAGACAGAGCATGAGCCAGGGAGGGGCAGAGAGAGAGAGAGGGAGACACAGAATCTGAAGCAGGTTCCAGGCTCTGAGCTGTCAGCACAGAACCTGACCCGGGGCTCAAACTCACGAACTGTGAGATCATGACCTGAGCCAAAGTCAGACGCTTAACTGACTGAGCCACCTAGGTGCCCCTTCTTGGTTCTTTCAACTGTCCTTCACATTATGGTTTATGCCTTCACAGCTATCTTATTGATCCTCCTGTGTATATATGGTTTGCCACTGTGGAATCCATAAAGTTCCTAGCCCCAAATAACTCATTGGTTTGTTGGGCTATCCCAGAGTAGAACAGGCCAATCTTTTTTGTTTTACTAATTATATTTATTGCATCACATTTATGTTTAAATAGGTGTATTACACAGCTGCTTTATAGTAAATGTAGAGTCAGTCTACCCAAACATGATTTTATTTACATGTGTGGCTTTAGATTCATATTTTCCCTAGTCTTTACTTGAAAAATTTATTAGACTCATGGTTAAGATTCTGCATAGTAAATAATGAATAATTCATCTTGATAGTTTTGTCCCTGTCTTGTTCATCCAATATGTTCACTCTCTTTTGAGTTCCCTATCATTGACAAAGTTGATATGCTAAACTTCAACATTTTCTTCCAAATAATTAAGGATTATTTTGAATGAGCAGGATTATAGAATGCCACTGATGTTCTAAGTTGACACTGCTTCTCCTGTAACCAAATTCTTGTAAATGTCTCAAAGACAAACCAATCTAACTCTACCAGCACCTAATCTGTAGTTTGCTTTTTTTTTTTTTTTTTGCATTAAGAGTATGAGGCTGGTTTTGTTAGATGCCCTGCTGCTGGCCAGATGTTGTGTTCTTGACATTATTTTCCCAGTCATGCAAACCTTCCCTTTTGTAAAGGGAAATTATATTACTTTTGTATAGCTTGTTATTAATGAATACATGTGGAATCCTAGAAAAGTATTTATAAAATCCTCTTTTAAATGATTAATATCTCACTTATCTTTTTCCTCTATGAAAAGTTAAGAGACATTCATATGTCTCTTGTCTTCCAACATCCATCCCAGGTTTATTCAAATATCACCATTGTCATATTGAAACAGGGCAGCCTGGTGTGTACAACAGAAAGAGAGTAGCCATGAAATCAGATTTGTATTCAACTTTTGTCTCCAATATTGTTCTTTAGCAGGTTAATTATAATGTCAGCCTCAATATTTTTCTTTTAAAATGTAAATAATGCCATCTACTTGGCAAGAAGGGTTGTGAAAGTCAGTAATACTGTATATAACATACCTATTTCATACTAAGAATTTCTGTTGGTGTTACTATTATTTCTGGGAATATATAATTTGTCATTGATATTATTATTTCTCTAGAATATAATTCATTTAGGTCTGGTTGTTTAATTTCATTGAAGATTATAAATACTCTCTTAAAAATTTTTTGTGTGTGGCTCAGGATTCCAATTTCTTCTTAATGACCATTCGAAACTTTGTAATCCAAAGATTATCCTCATACCCACTCTGGCTTTGGATTCCTACCCTGTTGTTGCTTCACGTATAGTCTAAGGACTGTCTGAAGGTACAGTCTCAGAGGCTGAGGTTCTGAATCAGGGCTTCTCCTTGATGTTGCATGCACAGAGCACGTTCTTTTGTTACTCTTTTACCTTTTATCCTACCTTATTTTAATAATAAAACATATACTTTCCTCATGATTCTTCCTCCTTACTCTCTTAGATTTTCACTTGTCGGTTCTTTTTCAGGCCTTTCTAGGTTTTCATAAAATCCAAAATGAAGTATTTGATCCTTGTTTCCTCCCTCTCCCCTTGAGCTCTATAGTTCTATAATAGAAGCCTGTAGAATGTTACAAAGGAAGATTTTTCCTGATTTAGATTGTGTATGTATAAGTTCTATTTTCCATGTCACAAATGGTAGCACATGATTAGAATGTGTTGGGTATATCTTCCTGATAGATAGTATTCTTCATTAAAATTGCTTCGTCCTAGTATCTGTTTTTAACGTGCACAGGATGGGGGCTAACATGACTGTGTACAGTGTAGAATTGTGCTCAGCAGTAGTAACATCTGGTTGGTTCATATTCAGATTGATCTTAAAATTTCCATGACTTCTCTGTAAAATAGAAATTGGTATCTGTAAATCAGACCATAGCCTCCTGGGGAAATCCCTAGAATCATAGTGAGAAATGAGTTCTGGAATATCTGTGTTTCCTTCTTCCTAGTTACTATGCTAATGAGTACATTTTAGTCCTCAGTCTCTCTCTAGGATTTGAAACTTTTCACTCTTCCTGCTTTCTTAAAAAGTTCTTTTCAATTGGCTTCTATATTTCACACTCCAGATTTTGTTACTTTTTTATGTATCCCTTTTCTTTCTTATCTGTTCCTTCTTCTATCTACCCTTCAAACACACTAGTGTTATCTAAAATCCCATGTTCTACTTATTCCTTTCTAAATCCATCTACTCTCCCTGTGCTGTTCATTTCAACTACGTGTCTACCACTTGTAAATTGACGATTTCTCAATCTTTATCTCTGTTCCAGAAGTCTCGTCCAACCTCTAGATGTGTATATCTAACTTCTTACTGGACATTTCTTTTTTTAAATTTTTTTAATGTTTATTTATTTTTGAGAGAGACAGAGTGCGAGTGGGAGAGGGACAGAGAGCGAGGGAGACGCAGAATCCAAAGCAGGCTCCAGGCTCTGAGCTCTCAGCACAGAGCGCAACGTGGGGCTTGAACTCACAGACCATGAGATCATGACCTGAGCCGAAGTCGGATGCTTAACCGACTGAGCCACCCAGGGGCCCCTTACTGGACATTTCCACTTGGATTTTTCTTGACTTCTCAAGCTAAACATGAAGATAAAAATACCATATATTATCTTTCTCCCAGTTCTACATTTCTCATAGTAAGCTCTAACTCAATGTATAGTATCACTATAGATCCATGAACTCATTAAATAATTTGAATTCTTCCTTTCCCTATGTCCCACTGTGGTGGATTATAAAAGCCTAACATTGGGGTACTTGGGTGGCTCAGTCAGTTAAGCATCCAATGTTGATTTCAGCTCAGGTCATGATTTCATGGTTCATGAGATAGAGCCCCACGTCAGGCTCTGTGCTTACAGCGCACGGTCTTCTTGGGATTCTCTCTCTCCCTCTTTCTTTCTGCTCCTCTCCCACTCACATGCACTCACACTCTTTCTCTCTCAAAAATAAATAAATAAACTTTAAAAAATAAAATAAAAGTCTAACATTTATTTTTATTTCTTCCCATCGAGAGGCGGTCTGTTTCCCCACCCTTTAAATGTGGACTGATGACTTTTTTAGGTGGAAATCCTATTGGGTGATTTCTGAACCTTGGCCTCAGGCCTCGCAGCTTTACTCTCATTCTCTTAAAACCTGGTATTATCATGTATGAATGCCTAGGTTATCCTGCTGGTTGTTGAGAACAGCCTAGGTTAACTGTCTTCAGGATGAAGTGCAACCACTTGAGCATGATATACAAGATTCTGCATAATGTGGCCTAAGCCATGATATTGCCACAGCCCTAGCAAGGTACAGTTGTAGTGTGACATATTTTCTTTAGGTCTATACCTTTTTGCCTACTCTTATGTATATAATTCTCTTCTGGAATTCAAGAATTAGTTCTATCATTACACCTCCTCTGATAACTGTTTTTTGAGCCTCTATATTGCTAGTCTGAGTTTCTTCACCATCTTTGTTGTCCCTTAGCACCTGCTTTTGTCTCTATCCTCGTACTTTAAGCTATATTGTCAATGTACCTACCTATATTCCCAGTAGTCCATATGCTCTTTAAATACAAGCAATGTGCCTTATTCAATTCTCTATTTGCAGTACTTAAATAGTAAAGACTGAAGAGATGAAAATTTGATTAGAAGCATTTATCTAACCAATGTTAGAATGACAAGGAAGTGTAGAATATCTAGGCCCTAAGGCTTGAAATAAGTATGTGCGAAGGACATTTATAAATCAGTGTACCCAAATAGATATGGCTGTAGGGATTGGGGGAAAATTTTTTTGTCATACATTAAATAGTAACAGTGTTTATGCATTGTGATATGTCTGATAGCAGAAGTAATTTTGGATGAGTGTACCATGTTTCAGTTTGTGTTACAACAGTTGGCCTTATACATGGACACACACACACATCATATATATACATATATATATATATATATACACACACACACACACACATATATATATATACATATATATACACACATATATACACACATATATAAATACACATACATACACACATATACACAGACACATATGTATTATTCCTAAGAGAGCTCTAGATCCCAGAAAGTAAGTATAAACTTATTTAATTTTGAATTGTTGAATTTTGAACTATTGTGTTTATATATTGTATATAAATGGCATTTAGACTAGTCATACATTTCACTTGGTTGGAATATTTATGTAATAGAGAGACATGATACACCTGAGGGAGCAGTTTGGGAGAATGTCTGATTAACTGAGGATCTGAATCCATTTAAATGCATATTTATATCAAACAGATGCATGTGTTTATCTGTGTATACACATATAAACATTTTCTGTTTATATGCTCACATGATCTCTATATATAGACCTATGTTTATTGTGTACTGAATTGATGGAAAACTGCTGTATATTCACTTCTTTTAATATTCATCACCAGTGCAGTGTGCATGCTTGAAAGATTTTATGGGAATTATATCTATAGCATAGTGCTCTTGTAGAAAGCTGCCATTTTGTAATTGGTCATGAACATTCAGATTTATCCCTATGAAATTGGAGGAAACATTTATCTTTTGATGGTGGGATAGGGTGGAATTGCAAGTAAATTTCAAGTTCTATTCATTTGCATTTAAATTTTTCAATATTTAAGTGTGTATTTTACTTTTACAATCAGCAAAAAAGGAAAAGAAGACAATTTTAAAAAGACATTTGCCAGGGGTGCCTGGGTAACTCAGTCAGTTAAGTTTCCAACTCTTGATTTCGGCTCAGGTCATTATCTTAAGGTTCAGGCTCTACAATGTGTGGAACCTGCTCGGGATTCTCTTTCTCCCTCTCTCTGTCCCTTTCCCCTCACTCTGCCTCTCCCCTACTTGCTCACTCTCTCAAAATAAATAAACTTAAAATAAAAGACATTTGTCAGGTGAATTCTGACCTGAGTAGAACTAATAAAGTAGCAAACCCATTAGATACTGCAATATCATGTAGATTATGACAGCTTTGCTCAGATTTCTTTCAGAGATAAGGAAATTAGTGTCAAGATGACCCTGTATTTTATATTAAATCAACACCATGTACACATACTCAAATTTATGAAAATTGAGATTATAATGGGTGCAGCAATTTCAGATTTAACTGTATGAATAATCAGAATAATAATTGAGTCCCTGATGATTGCACACTTACATATTTTTTTGAAATCCATAGATGCAAGTTTATATAACAAGAGGAAACTCGAAAATTGGAACCATCTACCTTAGTGTGTGAAGCCTTGATTTTCACAATAGTTTGGCCTATTTTTCATAGTCATCTTACTTGCTTCTCTTGTAGTGGTAGACTCCTGGTCATACCTCATACTTCATTTTGGGGAAAAAATCAGTTTTCTATTGCCTTTGACAACAGGTAGCATTTTGTTTACCTTTTAAGAGAAAAAACATACAAATTTGATATACAGAGGTGTGCCATTCATTTTAACAGTGACCTTTGGAGTATAAGTAACTGCAGTTGTGATCTAACTCATGAGACAATCTTTGAGTTAGACTGGATGATGTCAGGTATGGAATAGATTGGGGTGGGAAGCATCATATCACACCCCTCAAATCACTCTGTTCTTGAAAGTACTTATATCACTTAAACCTGAGATGATCCCTCAGTGATAGCATCTGTGATTTGTTTATTCGTGAAAAATGGGATTTCCTGTTTATACAAGGGGGAAGATGCTAATTTGGCTCATCAAAGTAATCCAAGGACTCTTTGTATATAATGTATTACAAGAGGAAGAATTATGTTTTGATGAGTCAGTGTAAATGAATCAGGAACATGTGGGCCTGAACTTCCTTTTATTTAGAGACACAGGAAGGATTCTAAACATTTCAGCTAAAACATTATAAATCTCAATATCAATCCACATATCAATCCACATCCATGTCATTTGGTTTGAAGCTCAAAAAATTTTGAACTGAAAACAAGGTCAGCCCTGTGTAGTCAGGGATGCATTTTTTACATTAGCTAGTGAACAGATGAAGTCCATTACATTCTGATTTTCCAGAGTTCTTAGTTTCTCCCATTATTAATTAGGTACAGTTTTCTACCTTATAATTTATTTAATTCATATACTTAGTTACCATTTGTTAAGGAAAACAAACCCTGCATAATGATAAATGCATGTCTGAGTGCTTATTTTATATTAATGCAGTATTTTGCATAGCATAGATGTGAAATAGTCACTATATTAATTGGGTTATCTTTAGATTTTTATTTCTTGCACCAGTGCTCCCTATCATTAGTGCAAATAATCAGTGTTTAGAATGGTCCACAATACTATTCTTCCTCTTCTATTACTTTGTTATTATTTTGACTCTTAACAACTTTGGAAGAGCATGTAGTTATTCATGGAAGTTATATAAATTCCTTGCTTTAACTACATCAGTAGTCAAATATGGTTTTAGTATTTGAGAATGTGCTTCTCTGGAAAAGAAAAAAGCATGCATTTTTCTTTTGCTCAGTAGGAAACGTTAGTGACTGCCAGCCAAACTTTTCTCCTTGCTGTGTTCTGAATTCTCAATCTCATTAAACAATTTGTAATCTCAGCCTTCAATCCAGTCTGAATAAATGTTGGTCATCTTATGTGATAGAACTCACTGATAGGGCCTCTCTTAATGAGAATTTTGCTGGAGGGGAGTTGGCAGGAACTGAAGAAATTTTGAGTAGTGTTTCTCTATCTTTTCTCAATGACTAGGTTCTGAGTCTAAAGCTCAGAAGAAAGAAATGAAAACCTATCTGTTGGGACAGGAGTTTCATAAGAATTGGCTTAGGCACAATTCCTAGAGAGATAATCTAATTTGTTAAGGTATCCTGAACATGCTGAGGTCATGGGTGTTTTTACTTTAGGACAGTATCAAGATACTTGGAAAGTGTCAGCAAAGAACAAATCTTGTGGGAAACTTACTCTAATAGGCTTTTTGAATTTGCTTTTCTAAAAAATAGTTTTAAAAAGGACAATGGCTTTTTCTTTTTATTTATTAAATGTTTTTTAACGCTTATTTATTATCAAGAGACAGAGAGAGACAGAGCCTGAGCATGGGAGGGGCAGAGAGAGGAGGGGACACAGAATCCGAAGCAGACTCCAGTCTCTGAGCTGTCAGCACAGAGCCCAACACGGGGCTTGAATTTACAGATTATGGGGCTTGAATTACAAACTGACTGAGCCACCTAGGCACCCCAGACAACAACTTTTTCTTATTTCACTTACCCAAGAGAAACAAACATGCCTGAATCAGAGTGAAATTCATGATTTCATGTAAGGCACTCTTGGTACCAGTTCTGGTTGGGTACAATCATAGTAAAATTGCTAGGTAAAAATGATGCAGCATTATGAGTGCTGTGAAACATACAATACTTTTTTAAAAGGTGTCATTGACATATAATATTGTATTAGTTTCAGAGACATAACATGATTTGATACTTGTATCATAAAATGGTCACCATAATATATCTTGTTAACATCCATTATCACACATTGCTACTAATTTATTTTCCTTATGATGAGCACTTTTAAGATCTACTCTCTTAGAAACTTTCTAATATGCAATACAGTATTATTAACTATGGTGACCATACTGTATATTACATTCCTATTACTTATTTTATTACTTACTGGAGATTTATACCAGTTGACCAACCCATTTCACTCACCCCCACCTCCCATGCCCAGGCTCTGGAAATCACCAATCTATTCTTTGTATCTCTGGTCTTAAATAAAAAACCAAACTTTTGTGATGATGATTGAAGTCACCACTAACAGACCAGAAGGAAAAAATAGGATGCATCCAGAGCAATTCATTATGTGTGTGTGTGTGTGTGTGTGTGTGTGTGTGCGTGTAATAGTTATTTAAGAATAGATTTTCCAGCTATGTTTTTTCTCCTTCTATGTTGAAGCCTAAAAAAATAGCAGAAGTTAGGTAAATGAACAAGGGCTGGGAAGATGGGAATCAGTTCAGGGCATATGGAATAGCATATGCCACGTCCCAGACGTGAAAAAGAACATGACACCTTTAACAACTGAAAAGAATTCAATACAACAGAAGCATATAATGCACTGGCATAAATAGAAGATGTGGGGTTGGGGAGAGAAGTAGGGACCATATCATAAAGGATCTTATGACCCAATGTGTGATTTCAGCCTGATTCTAAGGGTAATGGGTAACCACTGAAGGTTTAAGCAGGAAAGGGATGTGATCGGATTCATGATTTTTTTTAAGTTTATTTATTTCTTTTGAGAGAGAGACAGTGCATGCGCACATGCAGGGCAGAGAGAGAAGGCCAGAGAGAGGGAAAGAGAGAGAATCCCAAGCGGGCTCTGCACTGATAGCGCAGATAGTTCAATGCTGGGCTCGAACTCATGAACCACGAGATCATGATCTGAGCCGATTTTGAACACTCAACCAACTGAGCCACCCAGGAGCCCCAGATAAATAATTTTTAATGCTCATGTGACTATACTGTAGAGGATGAATTTGAGGACTTAAAAATGGAAGTGGTGAGATGATTTGGGGGGGTTGTTGTAGTAATTAAGAATTTAATAATGAGTAAAGAAAAGTTCATAGCAAATTAAGTTACTCAGAGGCTACTGAGGCATGAGGAATGATTCCATTGCCAAGGAAATTGAAATGTTCTTAATAAATGTGAAAATGAGATGGCAATGATGATTATCTAAAATGTACAGTACTGTACAGTTTCCAAATAACTTTAAAAACTGTTATCTAATGTAAACCTTTTTAATAGCTTCATAAGGTACATGTTTATATTATGATTATCATTTGTTATGCAAATATATGAATAAAAGTTTGCAAAAGTTCTATGAATGTTTAATGTTATACTGTCAAGAATTGTGAAAGGTTTTAGATTTCACCTACTTGTATCCTAACAAATTAGTTTGACAACGTTTCATGGAGGCTGGAAAAAAGCATAAGATTCCTGGGTCAAAGACAAAGGACTTTGTTACTCATGGCTTCATAGGCAGCATGACTATATTCACATCTGTTTTTGTTGCTGTCCGATTCCTATGGGAGTAATGTGAAATTGACTAATGTGGCTGCCCTACATTTAGTCGTGTGCTTCACAGCTGAGAAGACCTCATCCTAGGAAGCCCCAATATTTTAACCTCCCCGCTACCATTTGCACTGAAGGATGATATTATCTTTAGTATCCTAGACATTAAACAAATCTTCCCTCTGCCTTGGAGGAAGACACTATCTGCATCTCCCAAAGTTGCCAAAACCCTTGGGAACATGATAGTCTGGAACATAGGCTCTCAATGCTTCTGATGAGAAGATGTGTAGAAATGTAAGAAACCCATGGAAAATTATCTGCCAATGATAATCTTTACTCTTGGATGCCAAGTCCCATGGATGTTCTGTACTCCTGGGTTTTTGTAGGATTTATAATTTTATGAGCACATTTGTAACATTGCATTAAGTCAGAACCTTTATATAGAGATGAGTTTGCTCTGTGACTTGGAGATTTATGCTCACGAATATACAAGTGTAGAATTGTATATGCTTTCACAGAAATCTTCCCATATTTTTCCTTGTTCTAGCATCTGGGAGATTTCAATTATTGCTAGTGGCTGGATTTAGAGGAATGAAAACTAAAGGAGCATGGCTGAATGTTTGTTTATTTATTAGACTTTCTAAAGTGCTCATTCATGGTGATTGGAACTGCAGGAGAACATCAGTGCTGCCAGAACCATTCAGTGTGAAAGGAAATGACAGGAGCCACAAGGAGCAAGGGAAATGCTTTAGTAGTAGAATCTCAACAAATAATAAAGCTACAGTGGATGTATACATCAATGTTTTACGACTCAGTATCAAATTCAGGTGGTATATCAGTTGCATACAGTGAGAAAACCCCATGTAGAGTCTCTAGAGTAAAGTGAAAGACTTACGCTACTTTATAAAGTGCTTGAAAAACTCCAAATCTGAATAAGTTTACAAAACTGGGAGGGAAGGAACCATGAGTTACAGATCACTTTCTGTATGCTGTGTGCTTGTATTCAATTTTTACTGCAACCCTATGAGATCATTATTATTCTCATTTTAAAGAGGAAGACTATGTGGGGCACCTGGCTGGCTCAGTCAATAGTGCATGTGACTCTTTTTTTTAAAGTTTATTTATTTATTTTGAGAGAGACAGAGAAAGCGTGAGTGGGGAGGAGCGGAGAGAGGGGGAGAGTCCCAAACAGCCTCCGTGCTGCCAGTGCAGAGCCCATAATGGCATTCGAACTCACAAAACTGTGAGATCTTGACCTGAGCCAAAAGCAAGAGTTGGATGCTTAACCGACTGAGCCACCCAGGTGCCCCAGTAGTTCATGAGACTCTTGATCTTATAGTTGTGAGTTCAAGCCGACATTGGGTGTAGAGCTTACTTATAAAAACAGTAATGAGAAAAAAAAAGAGAAATATGAATTTGGGAAAACTAACTTCTTCAAAATTTTACAATTGTCAACTGATCAATCTTAGATTTGAGGTTAGGTATAATTCCCAACACTTATGAGCACTCTATGCCATCACGATACTTATTTATAAATTCTTACACTTTTATAGGATAAGCAGAATTACTATTTTCCAAGAGTACTTGGAGACTCTTAATGCAATATGTTGACATTGTCAAGTTTATGGAATTTCCTATTTGGGGAAACTTAAAAATATAGTCAAAAATAGGAAAATAGTGACTGTAATAGGTTGGGGGCGGGAAGAAGGAAAATCAACCATGACTCTATTTGTTAAAGAGTAGAAAACCCTCTAGATACCACCAATGTGTATTTGTATTAGCTAGTTGGATACAAAAGGATATATAAATCCTATCTACCCATCTCAGCCTAATAGAATGTGTTCACAGTGGATATGGTTAGATTATCTAGACTACTCAATCAGATCAACTATCTGGAGATTGCTTCATTACTCAGAAATAGTTTATTACAGTAGTCAAAAATCTTGTGGTGGTATTGCCTATACTTTCTGTAAGAAATTGGTCAGTTCATTTATAGAGTTCAATGAAACTGATTATTTGGGTCCTGTGGACAAATTAATAAAACAAAGTAGTGGTTTAAGGTATAGAATATTTCCATCTCTAAAAGGATCCAGCATGTTGCCCTTTTATATAGCCTTATTCACTCCTATGTTATCTTCCAAGCGCTGCCCCTTATTATTTCCTGGCAACCACTAATCTGTTACCCTTTCTATAATATTGTCATTTGAATAATTCTTTATGAATGAAATGATACAGCATATAATCTTTTGGACATTGGCTTCACTCATTCATCATAATTCTTTTCAGATCCATCCAGAAATGGTAGAATTGTACCATTAAAGTGTATATGTCAGATGTGTATTATTACCATAATTTCCCTTTCCTCTCTTTCTTTTTCTGAAATCACAACATTAGCCAGGATGGACAAACTAAAGGAGTAGCCCTGTGACCAAAGATGGTAGTGTGGGAACTAAAGAAAAGTTATCTCAAAACTTCAATTTGTAACCATTGTAGTTCCTATTTTCCATGGAAGACCAGAGGTAGGAATGAGGGCTGTAGGCTCCTGACTTTAATTTTCCTTTCAATTGATTCAGTAAGGCATCTTCTCTCCTGGGAAGGGAGATGGATACAGACATACACGTGTATGTGTGTGTGTGTGTGCGTGTGTGTGTGTGTGTGCGTGTGTGTGTGTGTGTGCGTGCGTGTGTGTATAATTGTTATTGGAAGTTTATAATTTCTTGTACCTAAATGATAGTGGGAACTTCTTTGAGCATTTGTCAGATTTTTCAGGAATTAGAAATATGTGCAGGCAGCAGGTTTTCCTTCAATTGAATAACTATAATTTCACACTTAACCAAATCTTCCCTCTTCATTAAGTGTAGTACCAAGATAAGTGAAATAAAAATGTGGTGCCAAATAGGAAGACTTTCCTTATGTTTTCACAAAAGAGACAATTTAGAATGGGTATTCTTCTATGGGCTACTAGAATAATTGCAGTGTTAGGATGTTTGTATTCAGGATTGATATCATCTCCCTATTGCTGTGTTTTTAAGGAACATTTCACCTTTGTATCTGAAGCGTTAAAATACTTTTTAGAGACAGCAAAATGTTTCTTTAAGCCTTTTCTCCTACTGGATTTTGTAGAGAGAGGTGCTGTGTGGCTGGGCTCACACCCAGTATTTGGCATATTGCTTGCTATTCTGCAGATTTCAGTTTGTTCTTTCTGGAGAGCAAATCTCAGAGCTGAAACTCTTCTTGTCTATTTTCATTCACAGTGCCAGAATCTTTTGAAATGACTAGGCACATAGAACGGTGTTGGATGGGGGTATTGTGTGAATACATATATAAATGAAAATATACATATACATTTTTGCATTCTGACTAATATCAGTATTAATAGTTCTCAATCTTTTAGACTTAATGGATCTAAGTTATTAGCATCCTGCTGTGAGTGGAGAGGGAGTCGATTTAGGGATTAGGGCCTAACACACTTTAATATCATAGTTAGGAGCTTCATATTGATTCCGAGGAATTCTCATTATAACTACTTGGGAGACTGTTACAGAGAAGGTGGATATGACAAGGCAATGTCTGTAATGCTGACATTATTATTATTACTTAAAATAATAATAATGATTACTTTTTACATGAATTCTTAAATTCCCTATATGAACCAGCAAATTATCACATCAACCAATATAAAAATGGGCATGCGAGTTGTGCAGTATGTTTCTCAGTCTAGTTTAATGATAAAAGTGGGGTTTACATTGCTTGAAAAACTGACAGTTTGCTTAGAGGATACTTCTGAAACTGAAGAATTTTTCTAATCAGTTTATATTCAGTATGAGAAGCTGAGGAGCGTCTATTTCCTAGAAATTCTGGGAGTTTCTATTTCCCTGATTTTACTTTGAATATTAAAAGACCAGAGATAGGATAGGTTAGAGATAGAGAGATTGCATTAATGAATTAATATACAAATTAAAGAACTGAATTCTTCCATAGGAGTTACTATCTGCAGATGACTTTGGTATAACAGAGCTAGAGTTAAGAAAGGGAAGGTGAATTTGTAGACGGGAAAATAGATGTAAAAGGAAAGAATGAGCCAACCATCCAGGTGTTTTAGACTAATTTAGATGGCACATGAAAGGAGGTGGCTATTTGTAATTTTGCACATCCTTCATCAATGAATCTAGTCCATTTTTGGATGAAATTTTCATAGAAGCAGTTTTAGAAGTTATTCTAGGATATCAGTTTTTCAAATAGTCCATATGCAGCTTCATTCTTAGGGTATGTGAGTCTAAGGATTCATGTGTTTTAAGATAATCTTCATGGAAGATGTTCTTGAAGATCATCTTCAAGGCAAAATAATCCTTTTAGACACTAATTTCCTACTGTGTTTTTGTGTGTTTTTTAATTGCTATGAAATTTGCTTTTTCTAGATAGTTCATATAAATAGAATTATATAAGATGTGACATATTGTGTCTGACTTCTTTCACTTAGCAAGATGTTTTCAAGGTCATCTACATTGCAGCATGTATCAGTACTTCAATCCATTTAATTGATGAATAATATTTCATTGTATGTGTTTGGGATTTTTCTTGTTTCTTGAGATAGGCCTAGATTGTAATGTATTTTCCTCTTAGGACTGCCTTTGCTGCATCCCAAAGGGTTTAGACTGTCATGTTTTCATTTTCATTTGTTTCCATATATTTTTTAATTTTCTCTTTAATCACCTGGTTGACCCATTCATTCTTTAGTAGGATGTCCTTTAACCTCCATGCATTTGGAGGTTTTCCAAACTTTTTCCTGTGGTTGATTTCAAGTTTCATGGCATCGTGATCTGAAAATGTGCATGGTATGGTCTCATTTCTTTTATATTTATTGAAGGCTGTTTTGTGACCCAGTATGTGATCTATCTTGGAGAATGTTCCATGTGCACTTGAGAAGAATGTGTATTCTGCTGCTTTTGGGTGCAAAGTTCTGAATATATCTGTCAAGTCCATCTGGTCCAGTGTATCATTCAGGGCCATTGTTTCTTTATTGATTCTCTGTCTAGATGATCTATCCATTGTTGTAAGTGGATTATTAAAGTCCTCTGCAATTCCCACATTCTTATCAATGAGATTGCTTATGTTCATGATTGTTTTATATATTTGGGTGCTCTCATATTGGGTGCATAAGCATTTATAATTGTTAGCTCTCTTGATGGATAGATCCCATAATTATGATATAATGCCCTTCTTCATCTCTTGTTACAGTCTTTAGTTTAAAATCTAGTTTGTCTGATGGTCTACTCCAACTTTCTTTTGAATTCCAATAGCCTGATAGATGGTTCTCCATCCCCTCACTTTCAATCTGAAGGTGTCCTCAGGTCTAAAATGGGTCTCTTGTAGACAGCAAATAGATGGGTCTTGTTTTTTTATCCATTCTGATATCCTATGTCTTTTGATTGGAGCATTTAGTCCATTTACATTCAGTGTTATTACTGAAACATATGGATTTAGACTTATTGTGTTATCTGTAGGTTTCATGCTTGTAGTGATGTCTCTGGTCCTTTGTGGTCTTTGCAACATTCCACTCACAGAGTCCCCCATAGGATCTCTTGTCAGGCTGGTTTAGTGGTGATGAACTCCTTCAGTTTTTGTTTGCCTTGGAAAACCTTTGTCTCTCCTTCTATTCTGAATGACAGACTTCCTGGATAAAGGATTCTTGGCTGCATATTTTTCCTATTCAGCATATTGAATATTTCCTGCCATTCCCTTCTGGCCAGCCAAGTTTCAGTAGCTAGATCTGCTACTACTCTTATGTGTCTATCCTTGTAGGTTAAGGCCCGTTTGTCCCTAGCTGCTTTCCAAACTCTCTATCTTTGTATTTTGCCAGTTTCACTATATGTCATGTAGAAGATCAATTCCTGTTATGTCTTAAGGGAATTCTCTGTGCCTCCTGGATTTCAACGTCTGTTTTCTTCTCCAGATTGGGGGAGTTCTCAGCTATGATTTGTTCAAGTGCACCTTCTGCCCGCCCCCCCCTTCTTCCTGAATTCCTATGATACAGATATTATTACGTTTCATTGAATCACTTAGTTCTCTAGTTCTCACCGTGTGTTCCAGAATTTTTTATCTCTCTTTTTCTCAGCTTCATCTTTTTCCATAATTTTATCTTCTTTTTCGCTTATTCTCCCCTCTGCCTCTTCAATCCTCACTGTTACGCCTCTAGTTTATTTTGCACCTCATTTATAGCATTTAATTTTTCATGACTATTTTTTAGTTCCTTGTTCTCTGAAGCAATAGATTCTCAGCTGTCTTCTATGCTTTTTTTCAAGTCCAGCGATTAATCTTAAGACTATTATTCTAAATTCTTGATCAGGTATATTGTTTATATCTGTTTTGATTAATTCTTTAGATGTCATTTCTTCCAGGAATTTATTTTGAGGAGAATTCTTCTGTTTCATCATTTTGGCTAGTTTGCTGTCCCTTATGTGTTTTAAAAGCTTGTTATGTGTCCTGCACCTGCGAGCACTAGTATATTAAAGAGGGGTCATACACGTCCAGGGCCTAGCCCTTCAGGAAGTGTTTTTTGGAGTGTGTTACTTGCTCTCTGTTGTTGTGGCTCTGGTTGCTTTATCTCCCTACTTGTAGTGATGTTTAGGACCCTCCACCAGGCATGCTTTGATTTGTTCACTGAAGTAGCCCTGGGGGGAAACAAACAAACAAAAAACCAAAACAAACAAAACAAAAGAAAAAAAACCCCAAAACCCCCCAAACAACAACCACAACAAAAAACCAATGGAATGGGGGCGGTGTTGGTTGAGGAGGCCTTATCCCATACAAAGAAAGAAATGACAGGGGCAGGGAAAAAGAAAAGAGAAGAAAATTGGCCAAGGAGAGAAATGATACAGCTTAATCCAGAAAAAGAGAAAGGAAAATAAAGAAGGAGATATAGAACAGGTACAAAGAGAATAGATTAAATATATGTGCTTAAACAAACCAACAACCAGAATAACCAGACTAGAAGAGGGAAGAAATAAGAAGGAGAAAAGGAAGAGAAAAAAATATATATAATAAGAATTGTCCAAGAATTAAATCAGAAAATGCAAAACCGCTAGGTGCCTTAGAACCAGTGGCAGCGCTGGTCTGGAGGAGGGGCCATCTGGTTTGTCAGTGTCAATCCAGCTCCGGTAGATTTGCAGTTACCAGACGTGGAGGGGCGTGGTTTGGTGTGCGTGGGTCCTGTCTCCCCTGTGGGCAAGCTAGGATTCCCTGAAGCCCCACCTTGTTGCTGATGGAGAGAAAAATGAGGACACCCTAGTCTCTCCTCCCCGGACCTGGTGCCCCAAACCACTGTCTTCAGGTAGTCCTCACGTTGCTATGTGGGCGCGAGTGGGCCGTTTTTGTTTCCGCTTTTTACGCCACAGTTTCCGGTGCCTCTCTGGGGCTTGTCTGCGATTCAAACCCAGATATCCCAAAGGGTCGCGCTCCCCACGCGCCCTGGTTCCAGGGAAGTGTCGCTCTGTCCCACCCATGGAGGGCCTCCTCCCATTGCTGTGTGGGTGCGAACAAGGCAGTTTGTCCTGCTCTGCTGACTCCCACACCTCCCTGGCGCTCTGCTGGGATTTAAACCCTGATGTCTTAAAGGGTCCCACTCCATGCGCCCCAGTTTCAGGGAAGTGCTGCTGCGCCTGTCCAATAAATGGCTTCTGGTTGGTGGGCGCAGACAGGGTCCTTTGTCCTTTGAACGGCTATATATCCTCTTCCCACAGCACTCGAGGAAGGGGATCGCTATTTCCCACTGCGGACTGTGCCTCTGAACTAGATACGGAGCCCAGGGCTGGCTCCCCTCCTCCCCAGGTGTGCAAACACAGCAGCTGGCTCCAGTCTGGAGAAAGTCCTGCAGTTAGAAATTGGATCTTTCTCTGTTCCCGGTCCATGGTTTTTCTCTTGTCCGGATACAGTCCTATACTTTCACAGCCTCTCTTTCTCCTCCCTTTGTCTCTCCTCAGAAGGGGACCCCTCCCCTCCGTGCCTACACTGCCTGTTTTCTCTCTCCCAGTTCACAATCATGCACCTATGTCCCGCCAGGTTGTCCCCTTGGGCCCCTGGAGATGTCTCTGTCACTCTGGAGCCTGGACTCTTGGAATTCAAAATCCCGTGGCCTCAACACTGCTGTGTTTGAGGGACGAGGGAACTTAGGGTCCTCCTGCTTCTCTGCCATGTTGGATATTTCATTTTATGTGTCTGCCACAATTAGTTTACCCATTCATCTGTTGATGGATATTTGTGTTGTTTCTACCATTTGGCTATTATGAATAATGTTGCTATAAACATTATTGTATAGTTTTTTAGTACTTGTTTTCAATTCTTTTGATTATATACTTAGAAGTGGCATTCTTGGGTTATATGGTAACTCTATGTTTAACTTCTTGAGAAATTAACTGTTTTCAACAGTAGCTGTTTATTCCCACCTCCCATATATAAGAGTTCCAATTTCTCTGATTGATATTGGAATGAGACAGGTTTATTAGTTATATATAGTCACAGTGTAACAGAAGTGGGACATGTATCCTAGTCTTTCCAGTTGAAGCCCATCATCATTATATAATTTTTCTACTCCAATGATACCCTTTTGGAAACGGAGCAATAAATGTTTGTGATTTGTGGTTATGGAGAAAAGGCTTGTGTGTTTATTAATAAAGGAACAGTACGAGGGATTTGTCAAGAATTCTATCATTTGTCAGGCTGTCTCAACCTGACATTAACATTTATTGTGGGTTAAATGTTATAATGATTGACTTTCCTAATATTGATGTCAAACTGTCCAAGATAATTCAAATACCATAAAATTCACTCTTTTTAATTGTAAAACTGAGTGATCTTTCTTTAGTACATTCAAAGAGTAATACAAATTTTAGTCCATCTAACTTTAGAACATTTTCATCATCCCCAAAAAGTAACTTTGTATTCATTGATAGTCACTCCCCATTTCACCTTCCCACTCAATCCCTGGCATTGACTAACCTACTTTCCATCTCTATCAGCATACCTATTCTGGTCATTTCATATCAATGCAATTGTACAACATATGGTCACTATTACTTTTTTTTCACTTAGCCTAACATTTTCAAGTTGATTCATACTGTAGCATGTACTTCATCTTTTATTATTGCCAAATGATATTCGATTGTACACATATAACATGTTCATTTATTTATTAGTCAACGTACATTAGGATTGTTTATACTTTTGGACAATTATGAATAGTGCTTACATGAATATCCATTTACAATCTTTGAGTAGAAATTTGTTTTCTTTTGTCTTAGTTACACACTTCAAAGTGGAATGACTGGATTATACCATAACTCTATGTTTACCTTTTTGGTAAACTGCTAAACTTTATTTCCACAATGACCAAACCATTTTATAATACCACTGCCAATGCATGAGTGTTTCAATTTTTCACATCCTTGCCATCATTTCTTATTGTCTGTCTTTTTAATTTTTTATTTTACTCAATCTAGTGGGTGTGAAATTATCACATTGTGGTTCTAATTTTCATTTACCTCATAGATTATGATGTTGAGCATTTTTTTCATGTATGAGTTGACCGTTTCTGTATCTTCCTTGGAGAAATGTCTATTCACATCCTTTACACATTTTAAATTGGTTCACTTATTTTTTATTTTTGAATTGTTACTATTCTTTATACATTCTAGAAGCAAATGCTTTAGAAGATATATGATCACAAAGTGTCTTCTGTCATTCTGTGGGTTGTCTTTCTTTGTGGTTTATTTTGAAATACAGAAGTGTTTAATTTTGACAACATCAAATTTGTCTATATTTTGTTTTGTTGCTTTGCTTTTGGTGTCATATTTAAGAAAACTTTGTCTAACACAAGGTCTGGTGATTGACCCCTAGTTTTTTATACTAAGAATTTTGTTTTTAGTTCTTACATTTAAGTCCATGATCCAGTTTGAGTTAATGATTGTGTATGGTTCAAGGTTGGAGTTCAAATTTATTTCGCATGTATCAGGAATTGGCAGGTGTAAGGTTGGTAAATTAGTACAGCCAACAAAACTGAAAATAACAATCAAGACTCTATTAACTTACTGTGATAGTGTGAGCAAGAGCCTAGAAAAGAGATGCCAGCTTCTCACAGTGTTCCATTTTCCCTCACAAAGGTGCAGGCCATGGTCAAACTTTTCAGCAAATATTGGCAGTGGGGTGTTGCCTAGGGTGGTGGGTGATCTCACAGTCAAAAGGCTTCTGCTGTTTTATGGACCTGAGGGCTGGAGAGAATGAGAGAAGAAAGTGTTTGGAGTAGAAAAGTATCTAATTCAGGAGGTAAAGCCCTTGATAAGTCTCCAATGAGGCACTTTGGATGGGAATAGAGATGGGCACTGGAGAATGGCCTTTGTTGGGGGATAGGTGACTGAGCCCCTTCAGAGGTTGACATGCATTAACTGTGCAACAAGTCTGGTGTGTAGAATGAAGCTTTCCCTATGAGGCCTGCCAGATAAAGCCTTTGATAATTGCTTATGGTCTGAGCTGAGAAATCACATATAGCGTTTTGGTCTGGAGCCAGAATCTTCTGCATGTGGATTACCATTTGTCTCAGAAGTGTTTGTTGAAGGAACTATTTCTACACCTTTGAATTGTCTTGATACCCCTATTGAAAATCAACAAGGATTTAATTTAGGACTCTCAATTCTACTCTACTGATCTAATTCTACTACATTGGTCTATCTTTATGTGATGTTACACTGTCTCAACTGTCGTAGCTGTGTAATATATATTGAAATCATGGACTGTGAGTCTTCCCATTTTGGTCTTCTTTAATAAGATTTTTTTTGGCTATTTTGGGTCGCTTGCATTTTCATGTGAATTTTTGAATAATTTTTATCAATTCTTAAGGTCCTTCATCATAAAAAATGAAATTATTTTTTGGATAATGTATTACATTATATATTTTTGAAAATAAATACTTCAATGTGTCACATATAGTAGCTTTGTTAATAGAACATGTGAGTACCTTGCTTGATTATCTTCTTAAAGAGAGGAGTTTTTATTGAAGAATAATGGAAAATAAATCTGTGAGATCATGGATTAATTACAAAAACATGTATAGGCCTATCTCATCACTTATTTAATTAGAATTTTTGGGCACGTATATAATATAAAGGCATCTGAAAAAATATTAAAATATAGGAGTTACTTAATAGAGAGAAGCCATGAGGGAAAATTTTTTTTTTTTTTTAAATTTTTTTTTTTTTTTTCAACATTTTTAATTTATTTTTGGGACAGAGAGAGACAGAGCATGAACGGGGGAGGGGCAGAGAGAGAGGGAGACACAGAATCGGAAACAGGCTCCAGGCTCCGAGCCATCAGCCCAGAGCCTGACGCGGGGCTCGAACTCACGGACCGCGAGATCGTGACCTGGCTGAAGTCGGACGCTTAACCGACTGCGCCACCCAGGCGCCCCGGAAAATTTTTGATCAAATGTAATAATTTTTTATGGAAAGGCAGTGATAATATTTAATGAAAAATAACAATTCATATTCACTTCATGATTGCTGACTTTAGTCTCACAACTCCCAATAAGAAGAGGAGAAGACCAATATTAGTATTGAGTTTCACACAGATGGGAACTGGAGTTCTCAAATTTGAAGTTATTTGCCCCAAGTCACACTGGAAACCAGAGAGTGCCCCAAATGCATTTTTCCTCATCATAAGTAATGCTGTTTCCTCTGAACTGTCTGCCATCTCTTGGATATAAATTATCATTTTACTCAATACAAAAATATGTATCTGAGTTTAGAATTACATGAGATTTATTAATTCTATAGTAGTCAGAGATTTAACCACTTGATGCTGTTCACCCAGTCCTTTATATATATATACTTTGACCAGTCAGTCACTTTGAAGAGCTTAAACATCCTGCTGTATAGATTTACACGAGTATTTGAGGCAATTGGGGGCCGAGTAGCTGGTAAAGAAAAGAATTAATGACATTCATAATGTGTAATGGTGAAAATGCCATTGGGGTTAATGGCAAAAGCTTTTTATTCAGACAGGAATCTAAAAGCTAAGTATTAAATATATTGACAGATTTGTTTCAGTAGATATGCTAGGCAATCTGAGACTGGAGTCTCCATCAGGGAAGCCCATCACCTATTTATGGCAGAATTTTCAGTGACTAGCACATTGGAATGTACAGAGTAGGTGCTCAATGAGATAAGTTGAGTAAATAGAAGAAATAAAGCATCCCACGCTGGGAGAACAACATGTATAAAAGTGTTAAGGTTGGGGTGGAGAAGAGGGTTGAAAGGACCTAAGTACTATAATACTAGATGACTTTTGATAACATATTCACTGATGTGGAAAAATTGTTGTCTTTCCATGATGTTTGGTCCTAACACAGAAAAGCTGTTTATTTCTCAAATTCTTAGAGAGTGATGCCTGGATTAGGCCTCAGATATAAATCTCTCTCCCCAGGAATAAGCTAAAAATCTCCATTTCCTCTGAGTCGTTGTTTTTGTTCTTTTTCTCTTTTTTTCAATCATTTTCCAATTCACTCTTATTGCCCTTTTCCAATAATAGTTGTACCTTGTCCTTTGTGAGATGAATTTTAATGGACAATGAGCAATAAAGCTAAACCAAAATTTTAGATGGCTAGGGCAAGCTTTAGAGAAAACACAATAATGTCACGAAGATTTATATTCCAAATAACCTAGCCTCTGATAGCATGAAGCTAAGCTCCTTGGATGTCCCTTAAAGAATGTTCCATGTGACAGTCCTTACAAATGCCAGTGCAACCAGAACTCTGGAGCAGAAATCTTTCTTTTTGACCTCCCAGCAATAGAAGACCCAAGAGGAAGCAAGACAGATTGTGAGCTGGAGAGACAGATTCTTTTCTCAGGAAGAGCAAAAGTGGATCGTCTTGTCTCTCAATCACATCAAGCAAATATAACTTAGAACTTGAAGTAATACTTCAAATATGATTTTCTTTATTTAGCTTTAGGATACTTTTTTCCCTCCAGGACCTTGAGAGCTGTTGATTATATCCAGTTAATGAAACTGCGATGATGGTTTTAAGCACCTGTGTTGACTTATGTACTTCTAAGTATAGATTACCTCTTGGAGGTTAAAAAACAAATAAACAGACTTCCCTCAAATTATGATCAGTTTGTTTTACTTAGGCAACTATGAATGAGATGAGAAATATTAAAGAATAGAGACTGGGCAGGAAGGATCAGGAAGGATCCTTCCTTGTTAACTGTCTATTAGCAACAATAGGAAGGGAAGCTGATGTCTAAAATGAACATAGGTGAAATATGGAGATTTTCTCCTTGAGAATTTTGAATGACATATGCTGTTTTGATTTCTGCTCATGGTATGGGATAATTTACACAGAGAAAGGGGGCTTTATTCTTCCATATTGGCTTGAGCCTGCTATCTTACAAATATGTGCTATTGGTTAAAAGGGAGTTTGTATTAGCAAGTACTCATTGTGGTTGGGTTAATTCAACCCCATGACTGACTCAAGTTTCTTGCCTTCCTGGTGGTGTTCAGTACAATATGTCATCTAGAATGAAAGACACTTTTTGTCTTGAAATATGTGAACTAATAATACCATTGCAGTCAATATACCTACGTATGAAGTTAATCCTGGATAATAAAGAGTGTGCAGTGTGAAGGAGGTTTCAATCTGGCAATCTTTGTGTTTATTATGTCATATACATGCAAATACATTGCTTGAGCAAGAGGATGTCAACTTCCATATTGCTTCAAAGGAATGGAAATAGGTTTCACTTAAAAATCCAGATTTATGACTCCCTTTAAACCTAGAGGATGTTGCCACAGTGGTTTCTTGTTCATGTTGGCAATAGGAAGCTAGAGCTAAGAATAAGTACCTTCATCAGGAAGGGCAGGATCTCTAAAGATTGCCATCATGTCCGCCAATTTCTATTTTTTAGCACCCAGTCCACGTTGTGTATTTAGCTCACTATTCTTGCCACTGTAAGCAACTGTGTTTGAGAGGCCTGGAAACATTGCTATGTGGATAAAATCTAGCCTGAATTGGGTGAAAGATGAAAATTGCAATAATTTTTAAAGAAAAGCAGTTCTCTTCAGGCACATAATTTTTCAGAACCTGGAATCAATCATTGAATCACAGCTTGAATGTGATATTGCTTCCAGGTCCTTAGAAATTATCTAGTCAAATCCCCTTAATTTATGAACCAGAAAACCTGAGGTCTGAAGAGTCAAAAAACTTGCCTAGGTCTTTATAGTTACTTTCTAAAACAACTGATATCAGAAATACTCATTCTTGGCTGTTTTTAACCATTCTGCTACTTCCAATTAATACATAGATGTGATATTTTCAAGTAGTACATGATTCAATCTCAACTCTATTTTAATGACCTCGCTTACATTCTATCTCTTCTCTGAAGTCTCTCATGACTGGTCCAGGTTATAAGGGCCTACCCCAGTTCATCCCTCCTGTGAATTGTTTTGATATGTATATCCTGTACCACTCACTTGGGTACTTGCTCATTTATTGCCTGGTGCAATAAATAAATACTTAATAACAGTACGAGTTTTGAGTTCCTCAAGGCACAGCAGTATTGTATATTTTTCTCCATATTAGCATCCAGCACTTGGCTGAACACTTATTAAGTAACTGATTAATAGTTGTTGGGTTGCAATGAATTGAACTGAATATCCAGGCTGCAGCACAAATCAGGAAATTTTGTTTGCTTGAGTGTGCATAAAACATCCAGGTGCCTCTCTCTAGAAGAGGAGGGTCCATGCTTTAGTTGACATGCATGCTTTTGTTTTTTATCCACCAGCCACTGCCCAACCCTGGTCTCTGAGCTGTTAATAAGTATTTCTTTGGGTAGAAAGATGCTTCAAGGAAGGGTCTTTGGCATATAACTTTATAAGTAGAGAAATCTAGGAGACACTGTCATCACCTAGCTGTCCCTTTTTGAATTTGGAATCCCACAATACCTTTCCTGTACCATTTCACAGCCTCTAACACTTTCTTCCTTGTATTACAACTTTCAACCTTTTATTACAACTATTTGTGGCAATTTAGACCTTGTTCAATAAAAATGGTTAATCAGGCAAAGAGAGTGGTAGATGAATACCCAAATCAATGATAACAATGCCAGATTCAGAAGTCCAAGAGAGCCCAGAAAGCAAATTCTCACATTTTGGGGGGTGTTCAGAGAGTATATACATCATTTTCTATTTGTAGTTTATCACTTCTAGCTCAGAAGTTACATTCTTTGCTTCCATGAAGCTATTGGACCACTGTTCATACTTCATTGACGTTTAGGGGAAATATAATCAAACATGAGAACATACCTATTTTTGTTTTTTATTTTGCTTGTTTTGTTATTTAAAAGGTAGATGCCCTAGCATTGCTTGGGGACCAGCGGATGTCATATCTGAGAATAAGATAAGAGAATCTACTGTATATTGCTCCTTTAATCCCCTCAGAATAACAAAAATTTTGTTTTGGAGGCCTGCAATTTAACAATTCCATGATCATTAATATTTTGTCACAGCCATAATTCTTTTCACGAGAAATAAGATACTTAATTCTTTGGATGATATATTTTAGTATTAACTAAAAGCTGAGATGGTGTCTCAGCTAATTAGAATCTGAATCAAATTTGGGAGAGAAGCTTCAGAAATAATGAATAATTTCTTTGGCTGGCTTGTGATGTTCAATTTTCTGCGGAACTGACAACTACCCAATATTGATACCGACAGCCCATTTCAAATGTAAAATCACAAATACAAATAAAGGATTTAAGACCTTCACCATTTGATGTTTTTGAGTCCATCATGTGAAAATTAAGCCTGCCCTATCATGCTGTCTTGCAATGAATCTGACACATGTTGGCTGTGCTTATTATAAAATGACCTGTTTTACTTCATTACTTCTTTATCAGAGAAATCTACCGTCTCCTGGCAATTTAAAAATCTACCTTAAAATTTCATAGACTGATCATCCTGTTTCTTAGTGAAGTAGGACTTTAGGATCAGTGTAGTTATTTATTAGTTTACTGCAAACTGAAGATATGCCCATTTAGGCCATCCTTTAAAACCCAGGTTGAAGTGTGAAATGATTGATGGGAAGCTTTGACATTGGGGCTTAACTGTTTTGGGCACATGTATGGCTACCGATATAGGAGCCTCTGAGACCTCTCTGCTTCTTTTGTTAACCCTCAAGCTTAGAAGCTCAAGAGAACAGAAAATGGAAAGACACATAAGTCAGAAGGGTAATATATAAAATAAATGAAGAAATTGTAGACTGTGGGATAGAGGAGTAACAACTTAGCTTGACTGGGCTTATTATCTCTGCCATCCTTTTTGTTCCATCCACAAGCATTTATCAATTATTTACGATATCCTAGACACTTTTGCATACTATTGTCAAATCTGTCTCCTAGATATTTGAGATATGGGGACTAAAGAGTTATATGCTTTTTAAGGACCCCAGTTGAGTCAGGAAGATAGACAAATTCTCTGTTACATTAACCTTTCTATTATACACACAGCATAGATAAAGTGTTTGGGAGTGATTCGAGTTAGTTGGATATAGTCATGGTAGAAGTCTTCATGCATAGTGCCTGGAGTGCAGTGCTAGTAGGGAATAGCCCAAATACAGTGAACACTTACTAGGTGTCAGGCACTCAACTAAGCCCTTAACATGTATAAACATCCTTAATTCTCAGCAGCAATCCAATGAACTAGATACTGTGATATCCATTTTATAGAAAATGAGGCACAGAGAGATTACCTAAATTGTCCAAGGTCACCCAGCTAGTAAGCTGTATAGTAGGGTTTTGAGCTCAGGTGACGTGGCTCTAGAGACTAGGCTCCTATTTAATACATGGCACTGTCTCTAATTAAATGTTAATTGATATAATTGTTGTGATTATGCATATTCTTTACCTGAAATGCCATTGTTACCTGGGTGACATCAAAGTGTGTGTGATTTTTCTTTGCTTTTACAAAGCAAAAGAAATTTATAATTTTATAATTTTATAAATTTTATAATTTTATAATTTCCATGCCTTTGTGGAGTAAAGAAAATTGAGTTGTTTTACATTTTATATGATAGTGGGGATGACAACAATGATGGTAATAATAGTTAATTACTAGGTGCCAGACACTATCATAAATGCTCCATATTTTTCACACATATCTCCTCATGACAACCCCTTTGCATAGGTACAATCAACACCCACTTTACATATGAGAAAAGGAGAATAGCGAAGCTAAATTACTCAAGGTCATATAGTTAAAAAGCAGCAGAGTAGGGATGCAATCCCAACCTTTTACCTCCACAGCATTTGTGCTTAACCCCCATATGATCCAGTTCATGTAATGTTGACAGTTCTATCACACTGTTTTCCTTAGAAAGTTGGAGGATATTTATTATCCTCCCATCTCCCCCTGCAATGTTATCTAGGTCCTCTGTGTTACTTAATGGATAGCATGGTGATGTCTAGAAAACAGAGTATGTGAAGGATGTCCACACACCTCTTCCAATTCCTTACATAAAGAGGGTAGATGGAGGAGACCTTACCGGGATTGGCTTTTTAAACCATGGGTGTACAGCATGCAGTGTGGACAGTCATAGCTATGAACAAAAGGCACTTGAAGAGTCAACAAATACATATTGTGCATCTGCTCTGTATAAGGCAGTTTCCCAGCACTGAGGATAGAGCATGAAGCAAAATAGAGAAGTTTCTCTACCACCATGTGAATTGTATTCTAGTGGAGAAAGAGGAACAATAAACAAATTATTACAATTGTCATAGAGAAGAATAACCAGGAAGTAAGAATAGGGAATGTCATCCAGGAGTGAGGGGATGATATAATTTTAAATAGAATGGTTAGGGCAGGCCATGATGTGAAGGAGATATTTAATTTAAAAAAAAGTGAGAGATATGTCCACATAAAAGCTTGTACATCAATGTACTACAGTGTATCTAGCATTATTATTCAAAATATTCAAAAAGTTTATAACCAAATGCCCATCAGCAGATAAACGAGTAAATAAAATATTTATATCTACATGATAACATATTACAAATAAGAATGAATTCTGATATATGCCACAACATGAATGAACTTCAGAGACATGCTAAGTTAAAGGAGCAAGTCACAAAAGAACACAGATTGTATGTTCCATTTATACGAAATTTAGAGAATATAAAGATCCATAGAATCAGAAAGTAGATTAGCAGTTGCCAGGGTCTGGGAGGGAGAATGGGGAATGGTTGTTTTTGTGAATGGGGTTTATTTTTGGAATAATGAAAGTATTCTGAAAGTAGATAGTGGTGCTTACAGCATAACCTTTTGATTATGCTAAAAACTACTAAGCTATACACTATAAAATACTGAACTTTATAGTATGTGAATATTTTATTAATTTTAAAAGCCTCAAGACAATATTATATTTGGCCATAGCCCAAGTACATATGGCCAAGTGTGGTTACTTTACGTTGAAGGGCATCCACACAGCCCCTGGAAGTAAAAGGTGGTAGAAACCCAGGTCCTTTCCTAAGCTGATGCCCATCTTTCAACAGTAAAGGCAACCAATGCAGAGTATCCTGAGTATTGTGCTGGTCACTCCCAGGTGGGCGGATCTTTGAGAGGTATGATGTCACAAAGACCTCTCAGAACATACCAACCATCTTTGAGCACCATTACCCAAGTCTGTAACAGGGTTGACTATCTGACCGAATAGTACCTTGAAAAGAAAAAAAAAATTCTGACACAGGTGTTTCTCTCATGGCCAAATTCCTTAAGCGTTCTCTTAATTCAGGTGAGATCCATAGTTATAACTACGTTGGGTTAATCTTTAAGGTGCAGACTGAAAAGTTCATTGTTGTCCTAGAGATCTGGCTAACCCCACTCCAAATATAAGTTCTCAGAGGTAAGAGATTGATGAAAGTACATCATTCATGTATTTAATAAAACAAGAGCTAGATGGCAGTTTATTAAAAAATACTTGCTGGCAAATCCTTTACATATCATTTTAACCCAGCAATCTGTTCATATCATGTATAATCAACACTACCAATTATAATTGTAGATTCTCTAATGTTGAACTTATACTTTAATACAGTTAATGTTTCTGTCCATCAATGGATGAAAAGAGAAACAGAATATTAGTGTATCTATACAATGCCATATTTTCATCCATAAAAATAAACGTGAAATACTGTTACTTGGTATAATATGGAGGAACCTAAAAAACATCGTGCTAAGTGAAAGAAGTCAGATATAAAAGGCCATATGTTATATGATTCTATTTGTATGAAATGACCAGAATAGACAAATCCACAGACAGAAAGTGAATAAATGGTTGCTACAGGCTGAAAAGATGAGGCAATGGGGAAGTTCAGGTTTAGTGACTATGAACTATCCTTTTGAGTTGTGGAAACTTTTCTGGAATTATAAAATGGTGATTATTGTGCAACTGTGTAAAGATACTAAAAAACACTGAATTTTACACTTTAACAAAGTGAATATTATGTAAATTTTGTCTTAATCGAGATATATTTACAGAAAAGAACTTCCCAAAAATGGTGAAGGTAGTAAAGGATGGAGCCATCCCAATAGCTGAGGAAAGAATTCAAGACGGTACAAATAACCAGTTCAAAGACTTCATAGCCAGAGCACACCTAGCATGTTTTAGAAACATCAAGTCGCCAGTGTTGGATGTAGTAAAGTGATCAGCCGGGACAGTAATAGGGGATGAGGTGTCGGAATTTACAGGGGGCCTTTGGGGGACTTGTAAACCATTTTGTAGACTTGTAGACTTTGACTTCTACTGTAATAAAATGTGGTAACATTGGAGATTTGAACAGAAGAGAAATATGATCTGACTTGAGTTTTTAGAGCATCATTCTGTCTTTTCTATGGAAAAGAGAGTGTAGCAACACAAGATGTGAAGCAGGGAGGCCCATTAATGGGGCTTTTACAATAATCCAGGCAAAAAATGGTAGTTTTGATGAGAGTCTTAACAGTGGAGGGCATAAGAAATGTTTAGATTTGAGTGCACATTTTTTGGTTTGAGAAAACAATTCCTAATAAGCTGGGTGGGGAACATAAGAGAAAGAGAAGTCAGTGATGACTCCTCCTTTTTTGGCCCAAGCAACTAAAGAATGGAGTCAACTTTAACAATACAGGGAGGGGCGCCTGGGTGGCTCCGTTGGTTGAGTGCCTGACTTCATCTCAGCTCATGATCTCCTGTTAGTGGGTTCAAGCCCCACATCAGGCTCTGTGCTGACAGCTCAGAACCTGGAGCCTACTCTGGATTCTGTGTCTCCCTCTCTCTCTGTCCCTCCTCTGCTTACACTCTGTCTCTCAAAAAAACAAAATAAAACATTAAAGAAAAACAATACAGGGAAATCTGTGATATCAGCAGCTTAGTGGTAGAAGTTTTGAACAATCACCTTTAGCATATCTCTTAGTTATTTCTTTAAAATTTTAGTAGGCAGTTGCATATATACAGCCTACCTATATGAGATACATACCGGTATCTCTTATGATTGGTTAATACCCTGGCAATACCACTCTTTATATATTTTAATATATCCTCTTTATATAAGTCTTCAGTTCAAGTGAAAGGTGTAGATCAGTGATATAATTTGGGCATCTTATCAGCAGACACACATAAATATGTATGTTTTTCAAAGCCATGGGTGTGTGTTTCTCAACGTATTTATTCTTTAATGTGTCAAGTACATGGATTGTAATAGAGAAAATATGGTCTGCTAGCAAGGCCTGCATATCAAGGAGCAACAAAGCCCTAACAATTTGAGCTGAATGGTGTTAAGGGCAAATTAAAAAAAAAAAAAGTGATTTTTTTCTTCTGCCAAGGGGGAAACTGATTTTCCCCCTCCCTTTTTCAGTACATTCTGTGAGAAACCTATTGTTTGTGACTCCTTCTACTTTTCCTTTGATATCTCTATAGATGTTCTTAGAGTCTAGGTAAGCCTCTTTTGAGCTTTATAACCCAGGAGTGTTTTTCTTAAGGGTCTGGGAGCCATGACTTTGAAATGTAAACATCAAGGAATACAGTGCTTCTATCTCCCTGTCACTGTGGGGATGCCTTGCTCTGAGCCATAACCAAATGCTTCTCCTAGTGATAGAAGTTTTATTTTTCCTTCATACAAAAGCAGTTAGCTAACACAAATGGCTACCACAATGCCAGGTAAATTTGGGATTAACTAAAAAAAAATGTATAACAAGTGGTGTTGTGAGGGCCTCTTATGGGAAGACAAGTTATAGTTAATTGTGATAATATGTATATAATGGATTATAACTGCTTGCTGATATATCTGGTGGAATTTCTCTGTCCTTGTAATCACACAGCATTGCCTATGATGCACATCGTAATCTGTTTTAATGCTTATTCAATAATAAAATGGTTTTCTTTCTTTTATATATCTCATGGAGAACATTCTCTGCCTTGACATGGTATTTTTAATGTGCCCATCATTGGTAATAAAGGGGTAAAAACCTTATAATTTTAAAGTTTCTGTGGGTGCCTTCTACTGATTACTTAAACATAAAAAGAAATAAAATAAATCTTAGATGAGAGACCACTTCGTATAGCATACTACTGTATAGATTGAATTTCTGAATATGACAGACACCCAAAGTGGCAGTCCCCCTGTTCCAGAATTTAATGCTCTCCCAGTTTCAGGTTGCCCACTTAGCCTCTGATTCTCTGAAGTCAAAAATCTGTGGATACAGGTTAGGAAGCCTATTCACATAATAATAGAAAATTATGGGGAACTATTATTCTATGGGTTGAGGATCTAATGAGTAAGAAGATGGAGTTTTCATGGAGCTAATAGTGTAGTTAGAAAGCTAGACAAACAGGTAATGAAAATGCAGTAAGATTAAGTGGTTTGGTCGAGGCACTACTGAGTGCTCTGGTAAAATGAAAGGATTATAATTTTATAGTCTTTGAGAGCCACAGGAGTCTTCCTGGAGGAAGACTGCTTTAGCTGAGAACTCTTAGCATTAGACAAGGCGATGGAGAGATGGTAAAGGGTGTTCCAGTCTTGTGCAAAATTCTGGATATGAGAGGAAATAACTATATGTGGAGTTGTAACCAGTTTGGTGTAATTAGAGCATGAAATATAGCTAAATAGGGATGGGGATGGTTAGTGACAAGACGTGATACTTGCAGTTCCATGCCTTGTTAAGGAATTTGAACTTAGCAAGTATTGGGAAGCCTTAAGGCAAGACATGGAATGGCATTTTCAAAAAGTTGATTCATTTAGAAAGATCAGTGATGCTACAATATGAAAAGTAATTTTGAATCTGAAAAGATCGCATGCAGGAAGACTTGATATGATGCAGTGGTTCAGGTTACAGAAGAGAGTAACTTGGGGATGGAGAGTAATGGCATATTGCAGGATATTTAGGAGGTACAATTCATCAAATACTGGGTTTGATTAGACACAGAGGTAAAGGATGACACAGAGGAAGGAAGCATAGTGCCCACTGTCACTTTCCTCCCCAAATCCCATTGTTGAAAATCCTGCTTTAAAAAAATTGAGCTCATTTTGGCATGTCCTTGATGCTTACCCACATGTATAAGAAACACACTGATACCTGGCAATGGGATGGCCTCCCCCTTTTCCAGAGAAACATGAGCTACAGTCGCATGTTCAAATTCTCTTTGACCTGAGAGACCATAAGTAAATGCATCCTACTTTGTATTATATTTTGGAGCATTTTACTCTTTACCTACTCAAACTCAAAATGATTTAAATGCATCATCTTAAAGAGGGGTGAATTTCCTTGTCACCATCACAGATGCCTAAAGACAGCCTCAAGCAGAATACATTATCAAGTAAAAAAAATAAGAAACGCAAATATTTACCAAGAGTACTCATAAGCTAGCATTCTGCTGATTGTTATAAATGTAACAACCGAAGTAAGAGAATTTAGAAATTGGTAACAATGTTAAAACCTTAATATAAAGTTTAACCTGTTAATTTTACATTTTTATTTAATATCTTTGAGTATGAAGACCAAAATTCATTCTGCCCAGCATAGGGAGATGGAGAAGATATTTAATGACACTCATAATTATTCTCAGTTGTCCGTAATATTCAGACAACATTATTATTCACTGTCATTTCATCTGTAGTTCTTCCATAGCACATTTTCCATAAAATATATATTTAACACTATTTCTTAAATAAAGGTAAAACATATGTACATTAACAATTCCCAATAATGATATCAAAATGATGCATTTAAGTGCCCAGAAATCCAAAACTAGACGTAATGTATCTTGGTTCCTTTAGTAATTTAGTATGCACTTTAGAATATTTTAAAAATTTAGGGACATCATTTATAGGGATGATAATTGACCAATATTTTAGTTACAAATGAAATGATATTAAATAATTCTGTCTTTGGTTCAGAATAGGCCCTGGAACATTTGTTTTTTAGTAAAAAAAAATGTTTTTTTAATAAATCCTTGCCACCACTATGAATAGTTGTTACTTGTCTTTCATAGTTTCCAGGGTACCTGTAAAAATTACACTTATTTGGGTATCCTAATGGTTTGCCTTCAATAAAAGTTATTGTTTTTTGGTGTTTTTATTTGCAAGGCATACTCAATCCCAGGGCTAAAAATTGCTTTATTAAATAATAAGTATTTCCAATACTCAGAATATTGTAACGCTCATCATCCATCCTCAATTGATTCAAGAGAATGAGAAGTAACATTCTATCATAATGAATAATAGTGTTTCCACTAGGATTACTTTATTCAGTGTTTTCTCCCATGCTGAAATATATTATGTTAAAATGGTATGCATTTATGCAACCTTGACTTTGCAAAAAGAAACACTTAAATAGTCATGTTTCTATTTAATTACAAATATTATATACTTCCTGCAGTCATCATTTTATACTTTAAACAGGTTTTCTTTTTATTGCTTTAACAAGCATACTTCAAAAATTAAGGCTATATAGAAGCTTTTAAACAAAATAGCAGATTTAGTAATGTCTTCTTTATCAGTCAGAGTCTTGTCAGGAGACAGAATCTAATGAGATGTTTCAAGATATCTATTAGAGAGGAATACTCAGGGATAAGGGAACTGTATAACAATTGCGGAGGTTCCCAGGAACCAATCACAATAGGATGCCATTACTACCCTTAGGACTTAAGGTCCACAGGGAGAGAGAGAACAGTGTTACTGGAATTTAGAGTTTGGAGCTAAGAAGTCCTATACTTGAATAAACTGTGACTATAGAAGAACCACAGTTAGACACAGAGCCATTAAATGTGGGTAGAGTTCATAAATATAGGGATCTCTCTTTTCCACCCCTCCAATCTTTTCCTGGTACCTACTAACTAAAAGTAAGACATAAATAAACACAACTATCAAAAGTGCTCCAGTAATTCTTTTAAAAGAGAATAGTCTTCCAAGAGCACAGAGCAGCAGGCCAGAAAAAGGTAGAATGTGAATATGGGGAAGAGTGGATAGGGACATACAGAGACTAGGAATGACAGCTTCAGAAGTTGAAACATTTTTTTTTTTCCTGAACACATCTTGACTTCAAACAGATATTTAAAAGCAAAGTATGACAACTTTGTTTTTAATGCACTACTCAGATATCTTGGGATCTTTTTGATGTCCTGAAACTTTGAAACTAAGAGTGACCATTTTCAAATAAGGAAAGTGAGAACAACAACAATAATTCCAAATGAGGGAATTAGCACTTTCCATTGTGGACTTTAAATTAGCACTTTAAATTAGCACTTTCCATTGTGGACAAGATCCTCCTTTCTTAGAAATTAGGAGATATTTAAAGTATTTGACCACCATTTACTGTCTTAGTGTTCTTTCCTATTTTCCTTGAAATACACAAGTCTTCTCCATTTATCACACATTTTGAAAAAGTGAAGTAGTCTTATTATAAATGTTGGGGAAGAAAATATTTTCTATACACTTTAAGTTTCTTCTGGCTGACCTAAGAAGTTGACAGGACCATTGTTTGCAGGAGAAAAATCAAATGAAAGTGTCATAACATATGTACGTCCTAAATACATGAGAGAGAGACAGGAAAATTGAATAACTCCTGAAATGACCAAAGTCATCACCTTAAATATCATCTTCAGATAAAGACAAAAGATGTTGAGGGTCGACAGTCCATTATAAGAGGTTACCAGTAAACACTCAGTAAATAAGAATTATGTTCATTTACAGATTTAAGTCTTTGCCTTCTCAAATGGTAGTTTCTAGGGACTGAGTCATCACCCTCTTCCTAGGACATTGAGGTGATACTATTGCAAATGAAGATTTTCTTTGTAAATGTTTCTTACAAAAAAGGTAATTTCTACTAGGTTTTCAGAGATTCTCCTGTGTTTACAATTTCTTAGAAATAGCCATCTTAACATAGTCAATATGCCTAAGGGGGTTATCATGAATGGCAAAATTTGCTCCCCTACATAAGGAAAAGAATAGTACAAGTATACTGATAAAATGGCAACTACTGTTCATTGTCATATATATATTGGGTGGAAAATCTGGTGTAGAACTTTGGTACCAAACTGGAGGACACATGCACTTCTAAATAAGGCAGACACTAATCAATGATACTGATAATTATTTTCATTTATTAAGTGCTTAATATGTACTATGTTTTCTGTTCATTATCTAATTTAATCCCAATAACAATCTGTTATGTAGATATCCTAATCTACATTTTGCAGATGAAGAAATTAAGACTCAAAGTTGCAATGTGTATGGGCTAAGGGCAGGCTGCCCCAAGATGGACCATTTTGGCATAAAGAATATTTTGAGTTTGAAGACAATCGAGCACATGTGGGGTCAACAGAAACTTTTGCCCCGCCCATAACTACGTAGAAGAATCTAAAAGTGGGGGTGAGTTTTTCCTTGAATAAGTATTATCACCATAGATAAATTTTATCTGAGCCATCTGTATGGCAGGACAAACATCTAATTATCAGACATTTGCTCTTATCTTTATTATTCTGTACATTACTTTTCTTTCTTTTGAAATCCCAGAGCCCTTACCCCTTCTCCTTAGTTCATGAAGACATACATACCTCATTTTGTCTGATTGTCTTTGGATTTTCTATGACTCTGTGGATTCCCCGTGTATATGAAATTAAATTTTTTTCCTCCCGTTAATATGTGTTATGCTAATCTGATTCCTAGTCCATCTTAAAGGACCTTGAAGGGGACCAGAATTCTCACTTCCATGGTTGTGACTTGCCCAAAGTCATTGTTTTCTGTTCAGGAATGTGAGTTTAGCCTTACCTGCTTTCAAGTTTTCAAAAGAAGTGCAGAATCTAGATATTTGTGTAAAAAGTTCTCTATGTTAAAAAGATTTTTTTTACATTTATTTATTTTTGAGAGACAGAGCACAAGTGGGGGAGGGGCAGAGAGAGAAGGAGACACAGAATCTGAAGCAGGCTCCAGGCTCTGAGCCGTCAGCACAGAGCCAAACACAGGACTCGAACTCACACACTGTGAGATCATGACCTAAGCCAAAGTCGGACGCTTAACTGACCAAGCCACCCAGGCGCCCCAAAAGTTCTTTGTGTTTAAATGTAGATTAATTTTTTAAATTGTCTTGTGGTCAAGGAAAATACACGTGCAGGTCTGATCTATTTCACGGGCCATTATATGTAAGCTATTGTCCAGGTAGCTGATAAAATTATCATCACCAGAGTCTTTATAATCTCTATTCAAAGGTGTGAGTAATGTGAGGATTTCTGGGTCTTTTGAAGGGAAATATTTGGGGCAGTGGAGCCTTTTGGTGCTCATGAAATCATAGGGAGGCAACTTATTATTTGTAATTTCTGGGCACTTTAAAGGGAGAGGAAGTTCTTTCAAGGGAGAAGGCCCTGGAAGTATCTTAATGCCTCATGTAACTATTGCTCTCCTATTATCTTGGGGTGGTAAAGCTGTCAACTTCATCTTATTCGGGACAGCACTATAACAGTATGTAACCCTGCGTTTCACAACAATCTAACAATTTATCTTGTTCACTCAATTCATTGCACAACCACATTATAATATGAACAAAAGCAAAAGGAATGTTCTTTTCCATTCATGTTAATTTTTTTTCGTTTTCCCCACTGATGCTGTAATCACTGAAAGTAGTTTTGGCAGATGTTAAGGCATTTCAGGGCCCCTGGTACTGGGGGATATAGTAGTAGCTGGCAATTTCTTTCTCTATAATTTATTCTTTTCATTAGGATTTTTTTGTAAATGTATAGCACAGAGCCATAATCTATAGTACTGATGGTAAATTTACGTTGAGAATGATAAATATATATTAGGGATAGAGAGCACACATGCAATTGTGTGTACAGGACCATACATTGCAGTGAGCGTGAGGCAAAAGAAAAGGTAGAAAGCTTGGTATGGACAGTTCAGTGCAACGAATCTGAAATGGGAGCAATACCTCAGTCATTTTAGAAGAAAGCTAGCTCTAACTATATTTTTTGATTGTTCATGCAGGCCATCTTTTCTACCTTCTCTACTGTAACACAGTGCAGTAAATATAAGATGAAAAATATAGAAAAAAATTGTATTTCAAAATCCACTGTATAGTTCTACATACTATCATTTTGAATGAGAAAAGGCTTCTAGTTCACCTGTGTTAAAGTGCTGCTGTAACCTGCCCAAGGGTGCAAGAGCACCCTGCTCTGGCAGTCCCAAGCAGACCAGGTTTGGCTCTTTGCTGCTGACCTAATCCAAAGGCAGAGATATTAGTGTTGGAGAAACAAAAAGGGAATTTATTTCAGTGAGGCCAACACTTGGGAGATACTAGACTAATGTCTCAAAAGACTGTCTCCAATGTGTTGAAACGTCTTAAAGGTTTATATAAGGAAAATGTGGAACAAAGTTCACTGGGTGCATGCAGGCAGGTGGTGAAGGTCAGGTTGATCATTGTCTCAGGGTCAGTTATGCTGAGTCTTGCTGGCATCTGGGCAGTCCTCATTGCTTGAGTGGGTAGTTTCCATTCCCATCCCAAGACCTGGAGGGATTCTTTGCCCTCCAGGTCTTTTGCTTGAGTCAAAAGATAGACTGGAAGGAAGAACTTAATGGGAAAGTACAGGGATGCCTGGCTGGCTCAGTTGGTAGAGCATGTGACTCTTGATCTTAGACTTGTGAGTTCAAGCCCCATGTTAGTGGTAGAGTTTACTTGAAAGAAATTTTTAAAAAGTACAAACTAACATCAAAATGGAGGTAGTTAAGGCAATAATAACTGGATCTTCTTTCAGTACTATGTTTGAGAAAAGCTGTATTTTATAATATTGTTGAAGATTTCACATTTATTAATAAAACCACCTATTCTGGGCAAATTTTTGTACAGAGAAAAGCCCAGTTAACTTAAAATAATGTGGAAGGATTGTGGAAGAACCAGAAAATAAGGATAATTGGAACCCATCTATAATCCTTCTCATTTAAATCCTAGTTTCAATTTGTTTTGTCTTCAAATCATTTACCAAAACAGCTCACATTTAAGACAACAAGTCTGAATTTAAACCTTTTACCATGTAATTTATATGTGTGTCATAGAAGGATTTCCACTGCCCTTCAAAGTCATTCTAGCTGGAATGAGAATCAAAGTGACATGACACAGATTAACAAGTGAGAATAAAATTTAATAGCATAAACACAAGGAATCTACATGACATGGAAATTGCAAAGACAGTTAATCAAGAGGACTCTTATTTGAGCTAAGGAGAGAGTTAGGGGGCTGAAGATACAAAGAGTATAAAGACCATTTGCAGGAAGGTGAGAGGAGTTGTTTGGGGGGGAAAATGTTGCTTATTCTGCACATATGATTGTGAGGTTAAGAGCAATCTGCGTTAATAGGTCTTTTCTTGGTATAAGCAGGCAGTTGAGGGGGCAGTAAAGAGCTACTCCTGAATGAGTTGTGTTGTGATTGCTTTTAATTCAGAATAATTTTCTTGCCAAAGTGGCCCATCTTGGGGTGACCTGCCTTTGGCCCTTACAAATTTATGTATAAAACGATAAATGTATGAGGGGTAACACTGAGCTTCAGCCCCAAGGACTTAAATTAATGAGAGCTGAAATGGGAAATCAGCATATGGGAAGCACAGAGAGTTACAAAATCACCTTTAACAGAAATGAAATGGCTTCCACCCCAGCAGGACTTGATATATAACCCACATGAAACTATTACTCTAAGTTAAAAGTAAGTCAGTATCTCTCAAAGTGGGCAAATTTGTCAGGCACAGAAGAATGGGAAATAGAGTAACATTGCTTCCCAAGGACTGTGCCAAGCTGATTAAAATGTCGAGTATACATGACATGTGCATCCTGTTACAAATATGACTACTTGATGGTTCTTAAACAGATTTGTTCTATTGGTGGACACTTAGAGGTTTTCCTATATTTTGGTATTACACACAGTACTATAGTGAACGTTCAATTACATGCCTCTTTTTACACTTATGTGTGTGTTTAATCTTGGCCTAATGATGAATATTTTTGAAAATTAAATGAGCATTAGGCATTTTCATGTTTAGTAATATGTCATATAGGAGAATGTGCATGCTCTCAAAGAATCTCTATGATTGGAGAGTGAAATCTAACATATATGGATGATATAAATTATTCTATAAAGATGTGCAGAATTGTCAGATTATCTGTGTTCTGGGGATTTTGAGAGCCCTGGGGAGTGAGGAAAGTTTTATAGAAACTCTCTTAAACTCAAAAGCTACGGTAGACCTTTGCCTGGATATAGAAGTTCCCAATACTGAAAGTTTCCAGTTAATCTCATAATGAAATTCTGCTCCAGTTAGCTGACTTCTGTAATTTTCCAAGTAGAATAATAAAAGTAGTTTTCTAATAACCTAAGGAAGACAATGCAACAAGCTTGTCTGTGAGTTAAATATGGAGTACCAGACTTGGATAGCTAGAGATTGAATTTCCTTAGGCAGTGTTCACATCTCCAAATCCTTCCAAAACAATTTCTACATACAGAACCTTGATGCATTTATCAAAATGTAGGAAACATTTTTGATACCCCCTAACATGTAAATGCTATAACAAAAGCTACAGCATGAACTTTACTTCTCTCTGTTTTGCATAATTTTGTACTTTTGTACACACACATACACACAGAGCTAAATTTAATCCTCGCATATTTATATCTAGGTAGATACCATTAGTATTACATTTTCACTGAGGAGGTAACTGAGAATTTAGAAAAAGTAAATGGCTAGGGGCACCTGGGTGGCTCAGTCGGTTGAGCGTCTGACTTGGGTTCAGGTCATTCACGATCTCACAGTTCGTGAGTTCAAGCCCCGTGTCGGGCTCTGTGTTGACAGCTCAGAGCCTAGAGCGTGCTTCAGATTCTGTGTCACCCTCTCTCTCCGCTCACCCCTACTTGTGTTCTGTCTCTCTCTGTCTTAAAAAAAAATGAATAAACATTAAAAAAAAAGAAAAGAAAAGAAAAAGTAAATCACTCAACTAACTGGGACCGGCATAGCCATTGGCTCCAAATTTTAACTACTATACTGCAATTTATTTTCATGGTGTTTAGGAAGTTTGCAGATGCCTTGATCAAGAAGAGAAAAAGAATAACAAATTTTCCTTCCTCCATTTGCATTCATACCATGTGGTATGAGAGTTATTTTTGGACAAGTTTCTTTTTATCTACATAGCATTGTAAATAGGGATATTCTGGCTAATTTTACCTTAGTATTCTAGGGTAGAAAGTGATATATTGTGTTAGCTAAATGTGAGGTTTCTGGAGATAGGCTACCTAGATTTTTAATATGATGCTACCATGTATTATCTGTGTAAACTTGGGCAAGTTATTTTCTTTATTTGTAAAATTTAGAAAGTAGTACTTACCACAGTTGTATGTATTAAAATAAGAGAAAATACTTACATCAAAGTAAGTACTCCAAATTGTTATCTATTATCTTGCTCACCTAACTGCATTTCCAGGTAGCAAATTTGCTTAGAATAGTGGTTCCAAAATTTCAGTGCATCAGTATCCCCTAAGGATCATGTTAAAGCACAGATTATTGGTTTCCACACCCAGGCTTACTGATTCAGTAAAGCTTAGGCAGGCTTGAAAATTTGTATTTCTAACAAGTTCCCCCATGATGTTGATACTGTTGGTCCAGGGACCACACTTTCAGAATCTGTGGCTTAGAGTGCAGCATTAATAAAATCTAGATTGTACTTTTGGCCTTAATTTTGACCTTTTTATTTTTTTGGTTCTCTATCGTCTGAAAACAAGATTATTTGCTTAGAATTGTCAGACCTATCAGAGGTAGGTACTCACATAGGAAGCTTCATGGTTACCAATCTTTGCATCAAGGAAAAATAACTTGAATTTGAAGGTAGAATATTAGGGAAAATCAAAATGTTAATCTTGACCATCTTTGGTTGGTGAGATTATAAATGCTTTGAATTTATGTGTTCTATTTTCAACACTTTTACACTGAAGTCCTATTTTATAAATTAAAGGATTTTTCAGGAACGTAGCCTACTTAAGAGGTCAGTCTGTAATGCCAACTCCAAGAGAAAACATATATTTCTTTATTCTTGTACCAGTAAAACTTCATAGAATGTCACTCCAATTAGACTCCCTCACCCTGAAGCACCCATCTCTTGTATCTTTTTCTCATCTTGAAGTCAACTCTTGAACAGCTCATTGTAGCACATACTTAATTACAATATGGAGAATAACTCTCAGGTTGTAGGCTGTTATTTCAATGATTCATCGAATTCATTTTCTTACTCTCTTTATTTTGAAAACATCTATTTGTTATCTCTTTAAAAAATTCAGTCTTAAGTCTATTACTAGAGAGTCTTCTTCTTCTTCTCCTCCTCCTCCTCCTCCTCCTCCTCCTCCTCCTCCTCCTCCTTTTTTTTCTTCTTCTGCCGCTGCTGCTTCTTCTTCTTCTTCTTCTTCTTCTTCTTCTTCTTCTTCTTCTTCTTCTTCTTCTTTTTTAAATTGTGAGTACCCTGAGCTTGTATCTAGCATGAAACAATGGGCTACTAATAAAAATGATGGGCCTTTTACATTTCAAGAAATAGTTCTTGATAAACTAAACTATCAAGGCAGTGCTTAATTTTAATGTATAAAGCAGGTGGCATAGGCTTCCCTACTGCTAGCATTGGTTTCTCTAAACTATTCCTGGGAATTCATTAGGGAACATTTGCCACAAAACTTAGCATTGAATGAGTGTAGATATTTAAAGCTGTAGAAGCCCAGCATATCTGGTCAACTTATTTTATTTTATTTTATTTTTTTTTACCCATTTTTTTTTTTTTTACCCATTTTTTTTTTATTTTTTAATATATGAAATTTACTGTCAAATTGGTTTCCATACAACACCCAGTGCTCATCCCAAAAGGTGCCCTCCTCAATACCCATCACCCACCCTGCCCTCCCTCCCACCCCCCATCAACCCTCAGTTTGTTCTTAGTTTTTAACAGTCTCTTATGCTTTGGCTCTCTCCCACTCTAACCTCTTTTTTTTTTTTTTCCCTTCCCCTCCCCCATGGGTTTCTGTTACGTTTCTCAGGATCCACATAAGAGTGAAACCATATGGTATCTGTCTTTCTCTGTATGGCTTATTTCACTTAGCATCACACTCTCCAGTTCCATCCACGTTGCTACAAAAGGCCATATTTCATTCTTTCTCATTGCCACGTAGTATTCCATTGTGTATATAAACCACAATTTCTTTATCCATTCATCAGTTGATGGACATTTAGGCTCTTTCCATAATTTGGCGATTGTTGAGAGTGCTGCTATAAACATTGGGGTACAAGTGCCCCTATGCATCAGTACTCCTGTATCCCTTGGATAAATTCCTAGCAGTGCTATTGCTAGGGTAGGTCTATTTTTAATTTTCTGAGGAACCTCCACACTGCTTTCCAGAGCGGCTGCACCAATTTGCATTCCCACCAACAGTGCAAGAGGGTTCCCGTCTCTCCACATCCTCTCCAGCATCTATAGTCTCCTGATTTCTTCATTTTGGCCACTCTGACTGGCGTGAGGTGGTATCTGAGTGTGGTTTTGATTTGTATTTCCCTGATGAGGAGCGACGTTGAACATCTTTTCATGTGCCTGTTGGCCATCCGGATGTCTTCTTTAGAGAAGTGTCTATTCATGTTTTCTGCCCCTTTCTTCACTGGGTTATTTGTTTTTCGGGTGTGGAGTTTGATGAGCTCTTTATAGATTTTGGATACTAGCCCTTTGTCCGATGTGTCATTTGCAAATATCTTTTCCCATTCCGTTGGTTGCCTTTTAGTTTTGTTGGTTGTTTCCTTTGCTGTGCAGAAGCTTTTTATCTTCATAAGGTCCCAGCAATTCACTTTTGCTTTTAATTCCCTTGCCTTTGGGGATGTGCCGAGTAAGAGATTGCTACGGCTGAGGTCAGAGAGGTCTTTTCCTGCTTTCTCCTATAAGGTTTTGATGGTTTCCTGTCTCACATTCAGGTCCTTTATCCATTTTGAGTTTATTTTTGTGAATGGTGTGAGAAAGTGGTCTAGTTTCAACCTTCTGCATGTTGCTGTCCAGTTCTCCCAGCACCATTTGTTAAAGAGACTGTCTTTTTTCCATTGGATGTTCTTTCCTGCTTTGTCAAAAATGAGTTGGCCATACGTTTGTGGGTCTAGTTCTGGGGTTTCTATTCGATTCCATTGGTCTATGTGTCTGTTTTTATGCCAATACCATGCTGTCTTGATGATGACAGCTTTGTAGTAGAGGCTAAAGTCTGGGATTGTGATGCCTCCTGCTTTGGTCTTCTTCTTCAAAATTACTTTGGCTATTCGGGGCCTTTTGTGGTTCCATATGAATTTTAGGATTGCTTGTTCTAGTTTCGAGAAGAATGCTGGTGCAATTTTGATTGGGATTGCATTGAATGTGTAGATAGCTTTGGGTAGTATTGACATTTTGACAATATTTATTCTTCCAATCCATGAGCAGGGAATGTCTTTCCATTTCTTTATATCTTCTTCAATTACCTGCATAAGCTTTCTATAGTTTTCAGCATACAGATCTTTTACATCTTTGGTTAGATTTATTCCTAGGTATTTTATGCTTCTTGGTGCAATTGTGAATGGGATCAGTTTCTTTATTTGTCTTTCTGTTGCTTCATTGTTAGTGTATAAGAATGCAACTGATTTCTGTACATTGATTTTGTATCCTGCAACTTTGCTGAATTCATGTATCAGTTCTAGCAGACTTTTGGTGGAGTCTATCGGATTTTCCATGTATAATATCATGTCATCTGCAAAAAGCGAAAGCTTGACTTCATCTTTGCCAATTTGGATGCCTTTGATTTCCTTTTGTTGTCTGATTGCTGATGCTAGAACTTCCAGCACTATATTAAACAGCAGCGGTGAGAGTGGGCATCCCTGTCGTGTTCCTGATCTCAGGGAAAAAGCTCTCAGTTTTTCCCCATTGAGGATGATGTTAGCTGTGGGCTTTTCATAAATGGCTTTTATGATCTTTAAGTATGTTCCTTCTATCCCGACTTTCTCCAGGGTTTTTATTAAGAAAGGGTGCTGGATTTTGTCAAAGGCCTTTTCTGCATCGATTGACAGGATCATATGGTTCTTCTCTTTTTTTTTGTTAATGTGATGTATCACGTTGATCGATTTGCGAATGTTGAACCAGCCCTGCATCCCAGGAATGAATCCCACTTGATCATGGTGAATAATTCTTTTTATATGCTGTTGAATTCGATTTGCTAGTATCTTATTGAGAATTTTTGCATCCATATTCATCAGGGATATTGGCCTGTAGTTCTCTTTTTTTACTGGGTCTCTGTCTGGTTTAGGAATCAAAGTAATACTGGCTTCATAGAATGAGTCTGGAAGTTTTCCTTCCCTTTCTATTTCTTGGAATAGTTTGAGAAGGATAGGTATTATCTCTGCTTTAAACGTCTGGTAGAACTCCCCTGGGAAGCCATCTGGTCCTGGACTCTTATTTGTTGGGAGATTTTTGATAACCGATTCAATTTCTTCGCTGGTTATGGGTCTGTTCAAGCTTTCTATTTCCTCCTGATTGAGTTTTGGAAGAGTGTGGGTGTTTAGGAATTTGTCCATTTCTTCAAGGTTGTCCAATTTGTTGGCATATAATTTTTCATAGTATTCCCTGATAATTGTTTGTATCTCTGAGGGATTGGTTGTAATCATTCCATTTTCATTCATGATTTTATCTATTTGGGTCATCTCCCTTTTCTTTTTGAGAAGCCTGGCTAGAGGTTTGTCAATTTTGTTTATTTTTTCAAAAAACCAACTCTTGGTTTCGTTGATCTGCTCTACAGTTTTTTTAGATTCTATATTGTTTATTTCTGCTCTGATCTTTATGATTTCTCTTCTTCTGCTGGGTTTAGGCTGCCTTTGCTGTTCTGCTTCTATTTCCTTTAGGTGTGCTGTTAGATTTTGTATTTGGGATTTTTTTTGTTTCTTGAGATAGGCCTGGATTGCAATGTATTTTCCTCTCAGGACTGCCTTCGCTGCGTCCCAAAGCGTTTGGATTGTTGTATTTTCATTTTCGTTTGTTTCCATATATTTTTTAATTTCTTCTCTAATTGCCTGGTTGACCCACTCATTCGTTAGTAGGGTGTTCTTTAACCTCCATGCTTTTGGAGGTTTTCCAGACTTTTTCCTGTGGTTGATTTCAAGCTTCATAGCATTGTGGTCTGAAAGTATGCATGGTATAATTTCAATTCTTGTAAACTTATGAAGGGCTGTTTTGTGACCCAGTATATGATCTATCTTGGAGAATGTTCCATGTGCACTCGAGAAGAAAGTATATTCTGTTGCTTTGGGATGCAGAGTTCTAAATATATCTGTCAAGTCCATCTGATCCAATGTATCATTCAGGGCCCTTGTTTCTTTATTGACTGTGTGTCTAGATGATCTATCCATTTCTGTAAGTGGGGTGTTAAAGTCCCCTGCAATGACCACATTCTTATCAATAAGGTTGCTTATGTTTATGAGTAACTGTTTTATATATCTGGGGGCTCCGGTATTTGGCGCATAGACATTTATAATTGTTAGCTCTTCCTGATGGATAGACCCTGTAATTATTATATAATGCCCTTCTTCATCTCTTGTTACAGCCTTTAATTTAAAGTCTAGTTTGTCTGATATAAGTATGGCTACTCCAGCTTTCTTTTGGCTTCCAGTAGCATGATAAATAGTTCTCCATCCCCTCACTCTCAATCTAAAGGTGTCCTCAGATCTAAAATGAGTCTCTTGTAGACAGCAAATAGATGGGTCTTGTTTTTTTATCCATTCTGATACCCTATGTCTTTTGGTTGGCGCATTTAATCCATTTACATTCAGTGTTATTATAGAAAGATACGGGTTTAGAGTCATTGTGATGTCTGTATGTTTTATGCTTGTAGTGATGTCTCTGGTGCTTTGTCTCACAGGATCCCCCTTAGGATCTCTTGTAGGGCTGGTTTCGTGGTGACAAATTCCTTCAGTTTTTGTTTGTTTGGGAAGACCTTTATCTCTCCTTCTATTCTAAATGACAGACTTGCTGGATAAAGGATTCTCGGCTGCATATTTTTTCTGTTTAGCACACTGAAGATATCGTGCCAAGCCTTTCTGGCCTGCCAAGTTTCAAAGGAGAGATCAGTCACGAGTCTTATAGGTCTCCCTTTATATGTGAGGGCACGTTTATCCCTTGCTGCTTTCAGAATTTTCTCTTTATCCTTGTATTTTGCCAGTTTCACTATGATATGTCGTGCAGAAGATCGATTCAAGTTACGTCTGAAGGGAGTTCTCTGTGCCTCTTGGATTTCAATGCCTTTTTCCTTCCCCAGTTCAGGGAAGTTCTCAGCTATAATTTCTTCAAGTACCCCTTCAGCACCTTTCCCTCTCTCTTCCTCCTCTGGGATACCAATTATGCGTATATTATTTCTTTTTAGTGTATCACTTAGTTCTCTAATTTTCCCCTCATACTCCTGGATGTTTTTATCTCTCTTTCTCTCAGCTTCCTCTTTCTCCATAACTTTATCTTCTAGTTCACCTATTCTCTCCTCTGCCTCTTCAATCCGAGCCGTCGTGGTTTCCATTTTGTTTTGCATTTCGTTTAAAGCGTTTTTCAGCTCCTCGTGACTGTTCCTTAGTCCCTTGATCTCTGTAGCAAGAGATTCTCTGCTGTCCTGTATACTGTTTTCAAGCCCAGCGATTAATTTTATGACTATTATTCTAAATTCACTTTCTGTTATATTATTTAAATCCTTTTTGATCAGTTCATTAGCTGTTGTTATTTCCTGGAGATTCTTCGGAGGGGAATTCTTCCGTTTGGTCATTTTGGACAGTCGCTGGAGTGGTGAGGACCCGCAGGGCACTTCCCCCGTGCTGTGGTGTATAACTGGATTTGGTGGGCGGGGCCGCAGTCCGACCTGATGTCTGCCCCCAGCCCACCGCTGGGGCCACAGTCAGACTGGTGTGTGCCTTCTCTTCCCCTCTCCTAGGGGCGGGATTCACTGTGGGGTGGTGTGGCCCGTCTGGTCTACTTGCACACTGCCAGGCTTGTGGTGCTGGGGAGCTGGCGTATTAGCTGGGGTGGGTAGGCAAGGTGCACGGGGGCGGGAGGGGCAGGCTTAGCTCGCTTCTCCTTAGGTGATCCACTTCAGGAGGGGCCCTGTGGCAGCGGGAGGGAGTCAGATCCACTGCCGGAGGTTTGGCTCCCCAGAAGCACAGAGTTGGGTGTTTGCGCGGAGCGAGCAAGTTCCCTGGCAGGAACTGGTTCTCTTTGGGATTTTGGCTGGGGGATGGGCGGGGGAGATGGCGCTGGCGAGCGCCTTTGTTCCCCGCCAAGCTGAGCTCTGCCGTCCGGGGGCTCAGCAGCTCTCCCTCCCTTTGTCCTCCAGCCTTCCCGCTTTCTGAGCAGAGCTGTTAACTTCTGACCTCCCAGACGCTAAGTCGCGCTTGCTGTCGGAACACAGTCCGTCCGGCCCCTCCGCTTTTGCCAGCCCGACTCGGGGGCTCTGCTTGGCCGGCGAGCCGCCCCTCCGCCCCGGCTCCCTCCCGCCAGTCCGTGGAGCGCGCACCGCCTCGCCGCCCTTCCTACCCTCTTCCGTGGGCCTCTCGTCTGCGCTTGGCTCCGGAGACTCCGTTCTGCTAATCCTCTGGCGGTTTTCTGGGTTCTTTAGGCAGGTGTAGGTGGAATCTAAGTGATCAGCAGGACGCGCGGTGAGCCCAGCGTCCTCCTACGCCGCCATCTTCCGGAACCCCCCTGGTCAACTTATTTTAAAATATATATAAAAATATAAATCTTTTAAATTCATCACTATGTATCAGGCATTGAACTAGGCACTTTATATGCATTAGTTTCTCACTTAATTCCCACAGCAGTTCTCAGTGGTAGATACTATTATTGTCTACCTTCTTCTGTTGGGGAAATTGAGACCTAATTTCAACTCTTATTTAATTCCAGAGTGTGTTTTAATGCTACCATCAATCACTTTCTTGTTAAGTGGAAATAAGAGCCTGAAGATGTTGTATGTTATATTGGAAAGAACATGGAATCAGACTGGGGTCCACACCCTGACTCTGCCAACGACAATGTAGTAGTGTGTCTCTGTATGAAAATTACATAATCTACCCGAGTCTCCTTATCTATATCTAAGCCTCATTTTTTTTAAAATTGGGAATAAAGTGTTCACTCCCCAGTGCAATGATATAGTTTATTGCATATCTATTGTATGCTTAGCTCTGTACTAGGTAATGTGTGGTTATTTTGGCCATGATTTGTATATACTCATTAGGGGTTTCATTGCAGTATAAACTCCTTTATCTTCATGGAAAAAATAACTGGTAGAAACAGTAAGTATTATAAGCATTCAGGGAGTTGGCATTTGAAACCCTAGCCCTGTCACTTTGCATTTTTTTGACCAAAAGCAAATCCTTTAACTACTCAGTGCCTCTCTTTGTCTGTAAAAAGAGTGAATACTAATATTTCCTAATTCATGTGGTTTTTAAGAAGATTAAATGACTTAATATATGTAAAATTCCTGGTTCTAGGACAGGCATTTATTACATATTAGCCAAGATAATGCTAGAATGACTATATTAATTTTAGATATACATTTTAGCTAAAAGAAATTACTAAATATATAGGGAGGGAATACATAGATAGAAGGGGTAAGTTCCTTAGGGAGATTGAGCCATTATAAACATTTTTTTCTTCCAATACTTTATTTATTATTATTATTTTTAAATAATTTATTGTCATGTTAGCTAACATACAGTGTATGCAGTGTACTCTTGGCTTCGGGAATAGGTTCCCACGATTCATCACTTACGTGAAACACCCAGTGCTCATCCCAACAAGTGCCTTCCTCAATGCCCATCTCCCATTTTCCCCACCCCCCAAACCCCCACCATCATCAGCCCTCAGTTTGTTCTCTATATTTAAGAGTCTCTTATGGTTTGCCTCCCTCTCTGTTTGTAACTTATTTTTCCTTCCCTTCCCGTATGGTCTTCTGTTAAGTTTCTCAAATTTCACATATGAGTGAAAACATACGATATCTGTCTTTTTCTGACTGGCTTATTTCACTTAGCATAATACCCTCCAGTTCCATCCATGTTGTTGCAAATGGCAAGATTTCATTCTATTTGATTGCTGAGTAATATTCCATTGTGTGTGTGTGTGTGTGTGTGTGTACACATCACATCTTCTTTATCCATTCATCAGTTGATGGACATTTGGGCTCTTTCCATACTTTGGCTATTATTGAAAGCACTGCTGTAAATATTGGGATACATGTGACCCTATGAATCAGCACTCCTGTATCCTTTGGATAGATTCCTAGTAGTGCTATTGCTGGGTCTCAGGGTAATTCTATTTTTAATTTTTTGAGGGACCTCCACACTGTTTTCTGCAGTGGCTGCACCAGTTGGTATTCCTGCCAACAGTGCAAGAGGGTTCCCTTTCACATCCTCATCAAGATCTGTTGTTTCCTGGGTTGTTAATTTCAGCTATTCTGACAGGTGTGGTCACTGTGGTTTTGATTTGTATTTCCCTGATGGTGAGCGATGTTGAACACCAAGATTTTATTTAAATTCAAATTAGTTAACATATAGTGTAGTGTTGGTTTCAGGAGTAGAATTTATTTATTTATTTATTTATTTATTTATTTATTTATTTTTTCAGAGCTTTTATATTTTTTATTCTTCATTTAACTTTTAAAACACTACTATAGTTGAATATTAAAACAAAAACAATAATAGCAAGTAGTGAGCTATGATTATAGTCCTTCATTCGTTCACTACTGCATATAAAATGCCAGCAGTGTTCTTCACTGGCCCCATTAAGAGGTCTGACACTGAACACCTCCCCTAGGGTGATGTTCATCATCCTCATACACTTCTCCATTGTAATGGCGCCTTCTTTCCTGATTTGGATCAAAGTCCACCAGTTCTACCTGGTCCATTTCATCAGTCTCTTCTACTTCCTTCCTCTCAGGTAGGAGCTTTTCCAGCAAAGACAGTTTATCAGGAGAGAGAAAGCCATTCTCAGGGAAGTTTACCTTAAATTCGATGATTAGGCGACCCTTTTCGTATGGTCTACGATAAATTGGCATGCCTTCATTCAGCACACACTTGATATCTCCATGCTTGACAATCTGACCTGGATGAGAGGTAATGACAATGGTTCTGTTGTCTAGAGTAGATATTGGCTTTTGAAAGCCGCACAGTGCTTCAACCAGCTGTATGTCCATACACATGAAAAGATCCTCTCCTCGCCTAGTAAAAACAGCATGGTCCTTCTGATCTAAAACAATGATAATATCTCCTGGTTCCAGTCCAGGTTCTTGGTCTCCTTCACCATGGAATGTTATCTTCTGGCCATCTTTCATGCCTTTGTCAATATGAACTTCTAGAATCTTCTTTTCTCGAACTATCTTCCTTCCATTGCAGCTTTTACATCTATCTTTAGGACTGATCCGTTCCCCATGGCCCTGGCACTCCATGCACACAGATTGAATTTGCTGAACCATTCCAGGTCCTATCTGATGAATTCTTATTTGCATTCCAGTACCTCGGCAATTGGGACAACGTTCTACCGCTCCTTTCTTACCACCTCGGCCTTCACATTTGTCGCAAATCACATTCTTTTGCAGAGCTAGTTTTCTTGTTGCACCATTATATAAATCTTCTAAGGTTACAGAGAGCTGATGCACAACATTTTTACCTCTCCTCTCTCTCTGCATCCTTCCTCCTCCTCCAAAAAACATATCAAAGATGTCCATGGGGGAGCCAAAACCACCACCTGCTCCACCTTCTTTAATTGCCTGTTCTCCTCCTTTGTCATATAATTCCCTTTTCTTCGCATCAGAGAGCACTTCATAAGCTTGAGAAATCTGTTTAAACTTCTCTCCTTCATTTGGATTCTTGTCAGGGTGGTACTTCAAAGCCAATTTCCTGTAAGCCTTTTTCAATTCTTCCTGGGTGGCATTGGGTTTGACCCCCAAAACATCATAGTAAGTAGTTTCTTTCACCATTTTCTACAGCCGGTGAGGGGGCCGAGGCCGGTGTGGGGGAGCGGGAAGGAGCGCGTTGCTGGGCGCAGCTCGGGCAGCCGCCGCTCCTCCGTTTTTCAGCGAGCGTTCTGGAAACTTCCCTCAGGAGTAGAATTTAGTGATTTATCACTTATGTGTAACACCTGGTGCTCATCACAAGTGCCCTCCTTAATGCCCATCACCTATTTAACCCATCTCCCACCTACTTCCCCTCCAGCAACCCCAGTTCGTTGTCTATAGTTAAGAGTCCCTTATGGTTTGCCTCCTGCCTTGTTTTTATCTTATTTTATTTTTCCTTCCCTTTCCCAATGTTCATCTGTTTTGTTTCTTAAATTCCACGTAGGAGTGAAATCCTATGGTATTTTTCTTTCTCTGACTGACTTATTTCACTTAGCATAATACACTTTAGTTCCATCCACATTGTTGCAAGTGGCAAGATTTTATTCTTTTTCATCACCGAGTAGTATTCCACTGTATGTATGTATGTATATATACGTCACATCTTCTTTTTTTTTTAATGTTTATTTATTTATTTTTTTTTTATTTTTTTTTATTTTTTTAATGTTTTTTATTTATTTTTGGGACAGAGAGAGACAGAGCATGAACGGGGGAGGGGCAGAGAGAGAGGGAGACACAGAATCGGAAACAGGCTCCAGGCTCCGAGCCATCAGCCCAGAGCCTGACGCGGGGCTCGAACTCACGGACCGCGAGATCGTGACCTGGCTGAAGTCGGACGCTTAACCGACTGCGCCACCCAGGCGCCCCTTAATGTTTATTTTTGAGAGAGAGAGAGAGAGAGAGAGATAGCGTGCAAGCAGAAGAGGGGCAGAGAGAGAGGGAGACACAGAATCTGAAGCAGGCTCCAGGCTCCAAGCTGTCAGCATAGAGCCTGACGTGTGGCTCAAACCCACGGCCCCTGAGATCATGACCTGAGCCGAAGTCAGATGCTTAATCAACTGAGCCATGCAGGCACCCTATATGCCACATCTGTATCCATTCACCAGTCTATGGACATTGGGCTCTTTCCATAATTTGGCCACTGTTGATAGTGCTGCTATTAACATTGAGGTACATGTGCCCCTTCAAATCCGTAGTTTTGTATCCTTTGGGTAAATACCTAGTAGTGCAATTGCTGGGTTGTAGGATAGTTCTATCCTTAACTTTCTGAGGAACCTCTACACTATTTTCCAGAATGGCTGTACCAGCTTGCATTCCCACCAACAGTGTCAGAGGGTTCCCCTTTCTCTGCATTCTCAACAATATCTGTTATTCCTGAGTTGTTCGGTTTAGCCATTCTGTCAGGTGTGAAGTGGTATTTCATTGTGGTTTTGATTTGTATTTCCCTGATGATGAATGAGTGATGTTGAGCTGTTTTTCATGTGTCTGTTAGCCATTTGTATGTCTTCTCTAGAGAAGTGTCTGTTTATATCTTCTGCCCATTTTTTTTTAAATTTTTTTAAAGTTTACTTATTTATTTTGAGGGGGAGGGAGGGTGCAGGGGAGGGGCAGAGAGAGAAGGAGAAAGAGAATCCCAAACAGGCTCCACACTGTTAGCACAGAGTCCAATGCAGGACTCAAACTCATGAACTGTGGGATCATGACTTGAGCTGAAGCCAAGAGTCATACGCTTAAACAACTGAGCCACCCAGGCACCCCCTGCACATTTCTTAACTATATTGTTTATTTTGGGGGTGTTGAGTTTGATAAGTTCTTTATCAATTTTGGATACTAGCCCTTTATGCAATATGTCATTTGGAAATATCTTCTCCCATTCCATAGGTTGCCTCTTAGTTTTGTTGATTATTTCCTTTGTGAGCCCTTCTAAACTTGATTTCATCTAATAGCATAATTTTGATATAATTTTTTTAAATGGAAAGAAATGGAAGAATTCACCAAAGTATAGGGTGGTTTTAACATAATTCAGTGTTTCATATTTCAGAGATTTAAAAAATAGTAAAATTACAGTTTTTCTATATTCCAATATTTATTTTATATAAAATAAACAAAATTAATCTAATTGACCTGTTTTCATGTGTGCAGTTGTTAAAAGGACTACATATATTAACTACAGACTGTTCATTATTTTTAAGGCTACATGGAACATATTTGAGAATTTACCATGTTTTTGTCATAAAGCAAATTAGTTCAATTTCAAAGTAGTATAAAGACCACATTTTGGGGGCTGCTGGTGGTTCATTTGGTTAGGCGTCTGACTCTTGATTTTGGCTCAGGTCATGATCTCATGGTTTGTGGGTTTGAGACCCTTGTGGGGCTCCGTGGAGCCTGCCTGGGATTCTGTCTCTCTCCCTGTCTCTCTGCCTCTCCCTTGCTTGCTCTTTCTCTCTCAAAATAAATAAATAAACTTAAAAATTTTTAAAAAGACCACATTTTTCACCAAAACACAATTGAATTAGAAGCCAATAACCAATAGATAGCATGTAAAAATATATACCTAGAAACTGACAGGCACACATGTAAGTAACTCATGGTCAACAAAGAAAGTATAATGGATTTAAAATTATTTTAACTGAAGATCGTGAAATGCTATATATCAAACTTGTGTAAAGCAGCTAAAGTGGTATTTAATGGAGCAGTTATAGTATTAAATGTTTATTTTATTAAATAATAAAAGCTGCAAACTAGTGAGTCAAGCATATAAAACAAGAATTTTAAAAAAGCAACGTAAAAAACATAATTGAAGAGTGGAAAGTAAAAAAAATAAAAGGACAAAAATACAATAGAGAAGATGAAAAAATCCCAATAGAAATTATAAAAACATGGACATATGTTTGTCAAGAGTAATTAAAAAAAACAGAGAAGACACTCATTATTATAAGTAATGGCTAACTCATAAATACAAATGTAGGAAGGAATGTAAAAATTGTGAGAACATTATGAGCAGTAACATACCTTATTTATTGAAAGACAAAGGCCAAATGGACAAATTCCCAGGAAAAGATAAATCACCCAAACTGATTTAAGAAGAAGTAGACAGTTTTAATAGTCCTATAGGTATTAATGAACCTGAATCAGTAACTATGATGTTACATTGCCTCCTCATCAAGAACGAAGAAAAAACAAGTGTCTGGATATGATGCTCTGAAGGTAGGCTATGTGAGTTTTAGATTCTGCAGTTGAAGCGATCAAGGGTGCAAAGATTTGGCTTGGTCATCCATAGAATTATTGGAGTGACCCAAAATGATGGAAGGACTCCAGGGGACTGCAGTACTAAAAGGAGAGATTATTATCCAGATGCCAAAATCTTTTAAGAATGAAAGGAAAAATGGTTCATCCAGATGCCTTTTGTCTTGAAAAAACCAGTGTTTTTACACAAAGGTACAGGAGTAATTGTTTGAAAGTTTCATTGGAAATTGAGATATGTATCATTTTAATTCCAAATTCTGATCGTACAGGGTAGTTCTGAGAAAATTAATGAGCAGCTTTATCCTTTAAGTGTTGCTAAGGAAACAAGATTCAGTTAAGACATTGACAGCATCAATGAAGAATGGGAACCTTGAATTTAAAATTTAATCAATAATTTATGATCTGCAAGTATACCAGCAGTTTGCTCTGAAAAGAAGCTGTTGGGGGTCAGATGGGAGAAAGAGCATTCAACGGGGAATTTAGTTTTAGAGAGGAAAATAAATAAAACACTTGTTTTTTCCTCTATTCTAGCTATAACATGGTGGTTAGATGATAAGGAAGGCTAGAAAAATACTTCATAACTCCATCACTCCACTCTCCTCCCTTCTGCCAGTTTAGAATGTTATGAGATCAATTTTTTTTCTTTTTTGATTAAATATTCACAAAATATAACTTAAGATTTGGGATGGAGGCCAAAAAAAGTGAAGCTAAGACCTTTGCTTTGTTGATAACTGCATTTGTTCTCCATCTAGTTGTAAAAGCTTCCTCTTCATTTCAAAGGAGCAAGCATTCCTGCCATTTACCCTCTGCCAGGTCAGTTAGCCAAATCAGTATGGGTACAAGGCTGGTTAACCCTTTGGATTTGGTTCATTTTGTCCATAGCTTCTTGTTTCAGAGAAGCTAACCTGAGGTCTGTTCCAAAAGATTTTGGTTTTATTTTCTTTCTCTCTTGATAACAATGAATAGTTTTAGTTCTAGAATAACTAGAAAGTGGCAACCAGTGTTTATTTCTTAATGCTAGAGATATGTGAGCTATGCATATACCTTTATTAAACTAACTTGTGAGAAATATACTGTATTTGTAGGGGTTGATAGCAGAGGGGTTTTATCTTTGAATAATTGTTCTTGTAACTTGGTACTTTCCCCAAAGAAACTGAGTTGGAGTTAAAGTTATTTGACTTATGGAAGCTTTAAAAAAATATATTGCTGGGAGAGTGACATGTCAAAATAGCTGAACATTAATATCATGCCATCTGACATCAATCTAATGATATATTTCTTAGAGAATGAATTTGCCAATTGAATAAAACTTGAAAAAACATTTTCACATGTCAGGCTAACAATGAGAGGGTGTTATAAATGTCCCATATTATGTGAGGGCCTTACACAGTAAAGTCAAATGACTGAATATCAACTTAGTATATTATCAAGTGGATAAGAAAATTTATTATCTTTGGTGGGGCTTTCACTCTCCCATAGCAGTGCCAAAAAATCATAAGAATAAAAATATGTGAAGTGCTGAATTTACATGACGTTTTCCTGATTTTCATGAACTTTGGAGAAATGTTTTGTCAAATATAAATATCTACTTCAGGCCTATTTTTAGTGCCAAAAAAAAGTATTCCATGGTAGAAAAGCAATGTAGGCATCAATTTCACGAAACAATACAATAATGGTATAAATCAAAAAAGAAAAGAGAACTCAAAGACAAACAGCTAAGCTTTTCCCTAGTAGATCCTCTTAGGCAAATTAATGCAAAAAGAAAACAAATCCAAGTACACATACAACTTTTTCCTTAAACTATAATAATTGTGGAATGGTTGTTATTTGTAGGTTTGTCTAGTATTACAGGTTTGGGGTTAATTATATATTTTTAGTATCATCTAAGGACTGTGATTTTTTAAAAAAAATTTATTCTCAAGTTAGTTAACATACAGTGTAGTCTTGGCTTCAGAAGTAGAATCCAGTGATTTATCACTTACATATAATACCCAGTGCTCAGGGCGCCTGGGTGGCTCAGTTGGTTAAGTGTCCGACTTCGGCTCAGGTCACGATCTCACTGTCCGTGAGTTCGAGTCCTGCGTCGGGCTCTGTGCTGACTGCTCAGAGCCTGGAGCCTGTTTCAGATTCTGTGTCTCCCTCTCTTTCTGACCCTCCCCCGTTCATGCTCTGTCTCTCTCTGTCTCAAAAATAAATAAACGTTAAAAAAATTAATACCCAGTGCTCATCCCAACAAGTGCCCTCCTTAATGCTCATCACCCATTTAGCTCATTCCCTCACCCACATCTCCTCCAGCAACCCTCAGTTTGTTCTCTGTCTTTAAGAGTCCCTTAGGGTTTGCCTCCCTCTCTGTTTTTATCATTTTTCCTTCCCTTTCTCTATGTTCATCTGTTAAGTTTCTCAAATTCCACATATGAATAAAATCATGATATCTGTCTATCTCTGACTGATTTATTACAATCAGCATAATACCCTCTAGTTCCATCCATGTTGTTGCAAATGGTAAGATTTCATTTTTTTTGTTCACCAAGTAGTATTCCATTATGTGTGTGTGTATTATATATATGTATGTATACATATATATATGCATGCATACATACATATATACATATATATACAATATGTATATGTATACACACATATATACATATATTATATATACATATGTTATGTATATGTATGTATATCACATCTTCTTAATCCATACTTTGGCTATTGTTGATAGCATTGCTATAAACTTTGGGCTGCATGTGCCCCTTTGAATCATCACTCCTGTATCCTTTGGATAAATTCCTAGTAGTGCATTTGCTGGGTCTTAGGGTAATTCTACTTTTAATTTTTTGAGGAACCTTCACACTGTTTTCCAGAGTGGCTGCACCATTTGCATTTCTGTCAACAGATCAAGAGGGTTCCCTTTTCTCCACATCCTCACCAACATCTGTTGTTTCCTGAGTTGTTAATTATAGCCATTTTGACAGGTATGAGGTGGTATCTCACTGTGGTTTTGATTTGTATTTCCCTGATGATGAGCAATGTTGAGCATCTTTTCATGTGTCTGTTAGCCATCTGGATGTCTTCTTTGGAAAAGTGTTCTGTAAGTCCTTTTAGTCTCTTCACTTTTCGTAGTTATTTTTTTGTTGTTTTGTCCTGTTACTCAATTATTTCATCTATCCTCAAATCTACTGTATATTTATTTTTATTTGGTTTTTTTTTTTGCTTGATCAAGTCTTCATGTTGAATCAATATAATGAATTTTTATTATATTTTCAACTTCATAATTTCTGTTTTTTTTCATTTTTATCTTTTCTCTTTGTTGATATTCTCATTTTGTTCATGTATGTTATTCCTGATTTCAATAGTTGTATATCTGTATTCTTTTTTAGTTTATTGAGCATCATTATGATCGTCACTTTAAATTTTTTGTCAGGTAGCTTATAGATTTATGTTTCTTTAGGGTTGGTTTCTGGCATTTTATTTTTTTTCATTTTTGGGGGCCACATTTGCCTGTTTCTTTACATGCTTTTACAATTTTCTATGATTTGGTCTTTTGAAGAAACAACCATCTCTCCCAGTTTTTGTGTACTGGCTTTGTGTAAGAGAATACCTTCACAAATCATCCTGCCTGGTGGCTCCAGTTTGTCTCAATCCTTTTCTGATCTGTTGCTCTACCTGGTATCTGACTGCAGATCTTCAGCTCTAATGGGTCACTCACCTCTGTTTTTAGCAGTTTCTATATTTGCCTCCAGTCCCATTAGTATTCCAAGCCAGGTGAGACTTAAATGAACCCTTGTACCATCCCTTAGAGAAACCAGAATGTTGATTACACTGTCTTCTCTTTTGTGTCCATCCCAACGTAGGTGCTCCAGAATGGGTCATTTCTTCCTGGTTGCTTTGCAGTATGCCATGCAGGGGGTGGGACAGGAATGGTTGTGATGAACACCATGCATTTTGCTGCCTCTTTTGCTGCAATTCCTTCTTGGTTTTACAATGCTCTGGGTGCTGTATCTTCTCGGTCTCTAGTGTTCTCACAGAGTTATTCTAATCTATACTATGTGGTTGACTTGGTGTCTCTTTGAGTAAAAGGGTCAGTAGCTCCCTACTCTGCCATCTTGCTGACCTAACTCTGCTTGAGTATTCTGAATTGTTCTGAATACCACTAATATTGTTTGTATTCATAAGGTGATCATAGACTACAGTTGAAACCAGCTCCAGATTGAAAAAGAGGGACAGAGAAGCTAAAATTGTTACCTGTCAACTATGAGTTCCGGGGGTAGGGTTAAGCTAATACATGTCTGGCCTAATAAGAATTAACTCTCCCAACAGTTGTGCCAGATAATTATTTCTCCAAGCTTATTCTTATGTGTAAATAGAATGGTTTGGCACTTAAGAAAAACATGTCAGATTATATTAATAATCAGCAGCATTTCTGAAGAAGGCTTTTTCACTCATGAGATTCAGGTTATTAATAAATAAGAGGAATTCATACAGCCCATTTCCCCCCAGGATTTGATTCCACTCTCTGAATCTTCGTTCCAACTGGATACTAAGCCAGCCCTTGGTACGGTTTGCTAGAGAATATCCAATATGTGAGAGCCATTGTAATTTTTCCTCTGGGGCGACAGGGTAAAAAGCTATTCTTACAGCTAATGGCAGCAGTGGTAGAAGGATTACTTTTGTATTGCTCAATGGAATATCACCAAATATCAGCACTAATTGTATTTTCACCCTCACATTAAGTATTTGAGCCAGTCCTCAATTTAGTAATAAAAGGAATAAAAGTATCCCTTGTTAATGGTAAAAATACAAGAGCCAATCCACTTGGGTTCAAATCTATACTCTTCTGTGTACTGGCTTTTTGACTTAATGGAAGTCACATAACTTTTCTGTTCTATCTATGAAACAGGCTTAATACTACCTCATATGGTTGTTATAAGAATTAAATGAGTTACTAACATGTAAAGCACTTAAAATTGTCTGGCATATCATAGGTATGCTTTCCTATGACCAACAGTGGTCTTTTTCAAAGGAAGGATACTTAAACACTTCCATCCTGAAATCCTGGGGTCACCTGTTCTTCCTTTGGTATTTCTGACTTAAGGATGTCTTCTATTATTGGGTTGATAAAAGCTAACAACCTAATTTCAGTTTCCAGCTACATTACCTCCCAATTCATGCTGAAAGCACAAAACTTCTGGTATGAGCTTGATAAGTGATAAGGAATCATTTGACCCACAGTGAAATGATGCTACTTTCTTTTATATCATTTTCCATTTTATTTATTTATTTATTTATTTTTTAATATATGAAATTTACTGTCAAATTGGTTTCCATACAACACCCAGTGCTCATCCCAAAAGGTGCCCTCCTCAATACCCATCACCCACCCTGCCCTCCCTCCCACCCCCCATCAACCCTCAGTTTGTTCTCAGTTTTTAACAGTCTCTTATGCTTTGGCTCTCTCCCACTCTAACCTCTTTTTTTTTTTTTTCCCTTCCCCTCCCCCATGGGTTTCTGTTACGTTTCTCAGGATCCACATAAGAGTGAAACCATATGGTATCTGTCTTTCTCTGTATGGCTTATTTCACTTAGCATCACACTCTCCAGTTCCATCCACGTTGCTACAAAAGGCCATATTTCATTCTTTCTCATTGCCACGTAGTATTCCATTGTGTATATAAACCACAGTTTCTTTATCCATTCATCAGTTGATGGACATTTAGGCTCTTTCCATAATTTGGCGATTGTTGAGAGTGCTGCTATAAACATTGGGGTACAAGTGCCCCTATGCATCAGTACTCCTGTATCCCTTGGATAAATTCCTAGCAGTGCTATTGCTGGGTCATAGGGTAGGTCTATTTTTAATTTTCTGAGGAACCTCCACACTGCTTTCCAGAGCGGCTGCACCAATTTGCATTCCCACCAACAGTGCAAGAGGGTTCCCGTCTCTCCACATCCTCTCCAGCATCTATAGTCTCCTGATTTCTTCATTTTGGCCACTCTGACTGGCGTGAGGTGGTATCTGAGTGTGGTTTTGATTTGTATTTCCCTGATGAGGAGCGACGTTGAACATCTTTTCATGTGCCTGTTGGCCATCCGGATGTCTTCTTTAGAGAAGTGTCTATTCATGTTTTCTGCCCATTTCTTCACTGGGTTATTTGTTTTTCGGGTGTGGAGTTTGATGAGCTCTTTATAGATTTTGGATACTAGCCCTTTGTCTGATGTGTCATTTGCAAATATCTTTTCCCATTCCGTTGGTTGCCTTTTAGTTTTGTTGGTTGTTTCCTTTGCTGTGCAGAAGCTTTTTATCTTCATAAGGTCCCAGTAATTCACTTTTGCTTTTAATTCCCTTGCCTTTGGGGATGTGCCGAGTAAGAGATTGCTACGGCTGAGGTCAGAGAGGTCTTTTCCTGCTTTCTCCTCTAAGGTTTTGATGGTTTCCTGTCTCACATTCAGGTCCTTTATCCATTTTGAGTTTATTTTTGTGAATGGTGTGAGAAAGTGGTCTAGTTTCAACCTTCTGCATGTTGCTGTCCAGTTCTCCCAGCACCATTTGTTAAAGAGACTGTCTTTTTTCCATTGGATGTTCTTTCCTGCTTTGTCAAAAATGAGTTGGCCATACGTTTGTGGGTCTAGTTCTGGGGTTTCTATTCGATTCCATTGGTCTATGTGTCTGTTTTTATGCCAATACCATGCTGTCTTGATGATGACAGCTTTGTAGTAGAGGCTAAAGTCTGGGATTGTGATGCCTCCTGCTTTGGTCTTCTTCTTCAAAATTACTTTGGCTATTCGGGGCCTTTTGTGGTTCCATATGAATTTTAGGATTGCTTGTTCTAGTTTCAAGAAGAATGCTGGTGCAATTTTGATTGGGATTGCATTGAAAGTGTAGATAGCTTTGGGTAGTATTGACATTTTGACAATATTTATTCTTCCAATCCATGAGCAGGGAATGTCTTTCCATTTCTTTATATCTTCTTCAATTACCTGCATAAGCTTTCTATAGTTTTCAGCATACAGATCTTTTACATCTTTGGTTAGATTTATTCCTAGGTATTTTATGCTTCTTGGTGCAATTGTGAATGGGATCAGTTTCTTTATTTGTCTTTCTGTTGCTTCATTGTTAGTGTATAAGAATGCAACTGATTTCTGTACATTGATTTTGTATCCTGCAACTTTGCTGAATTCATGTATCAGTTCTAGCAGACTTTTGGTGGAGTCTATCGGATTTTCCATGGATAATACCATGTCATCTGCAAAAGCGAAAGCTTGACTTCATCTTTGCCAATTTTGATGCCTTTGATTTCCTTTTGTTGTCTGATTGCTGATGCTAGAACTTCCAGCACTATATTAAACAACAGCGGTGAGAGTGGGCATCCCTGTCGTGTTCCTGATCTCAGGGAAAAAGCTCTCAGTTTTTCCCCATTGAGGATGATGTTAGCTGTGGGCTTTTCATAAATGGCTTTTATGATCTTTAAGTATGTTCCTTCTATCCCGACTTTCTCCAGGGTTTTTATTAAGAAAGGGTGCTGGATTTTGTCAAAGGCCTTTTCAGCATCGATTGACAGGATCATATGGTTCTTCTCTTTTTTTTTGTTAATGTGATGTATCACGTTGATCGATTTGCGAATGTTGAACCAGCCCTGCATCCCAGGAATGAATCCCACTTGATCATGGTGAATAATTCTTTTTATATGCTGTTGAATTCGATTTGCTAGTATCTTATTGAGAATTTTTGCATCCATATTCATCAGGGATATTGGCCTGTAGTTCTCTTTTTTTACTGGGTCTCTGTCTGGTTTAGGAATCAAAGTAATACTGGCTTCATAGAATGAGTCTGGAAGTTTTCCTTCCCTTTCTATTTCTTGGAATAGCTTGAGAAGGATAGGTATTATCTCTGCTTTAAACGTCTGGTAGAACTCCCCTGGGAAGCCATCTGGTCCTGGACTCTTATTTGTTGGGAGATTTTTGATAACCGATTCAATTTCTTCGCTGGTTATGGGTCTGTTCAAGCTTTCTATTTCCTCCTGATTGAGTTTTGGAAGAGTGTGGGTGTTTAGGAATTTGTCCATTTCTTCCAGGTTGTCCAATTTGTTGGCATATAATTTTTCATAGTATTCCCTGATAATTGTTTGTATCTCTGAGGGATTGGTTGTAATAATTCCATTTTCATTCATGATTTTATCTATTTGGGTCATCTCCCTTTTCTTTTTGAGAAGCCTGGCTAGAGGTTTGTCAATTTTGTTTATTTTTTCAAAAAACCAACTCTTGGTTTCGTTGATCTGCTCTACAGTTTTTTTAGATTTTATATTGTTTATTTCTGCTCTGATCTTTATGATTTCTCTTCTTCTGCTGGGTTTAGGCTGCCTTTGCTGTTCTGCTTCTATTTCCTTTAGGTTTGCTGTTAGATTTTGTATTTGGGATTTTTCTTGTTTCTTGAGATAGGCCTGGATTGCAATGTATTTTCCTCTCAGGACTGCCTTCGCTGCGTCCCAAAGCGTTTGGATTGTTGTATTTTCATTTTCGTTTGTTTCCATATATTTTTTAATTTCTTCTCTAATTGCCTGGTTGACCCACTCATTCGTTAGTAGGGTGTTCTTTAACCTCCATGCTTTTGGAGGTTTTCCAGACTTTTTCCTGTGGTTGATTTCAAGCTTCATAGCATTGTGGTCTGAAAGTATGCATGGTATAATTTCAATTCTTGTAAACTTATGAAGGGCTGTTTTGTGACCCAGTATATGGTCTATCTTGGAGAATGTTCCATGTGCACTCGAGAAGAAAGTATATTCTGTTGCTTTGGGATGCAGAGTTCTAAATATATCTGTCAAGTCCATCTGATCCAATGTATCATTCAGGGCCCTTGTTTCTTTATTGACTGTGTGTCTAGATGATCTATCCATTTCTGTAAGTGGGGTGTTAAAGTCCCCTGCAATGACCACATTCTTATCAATAAGGTTGCTTATGTTTATGAGTAACTGTTTTATATATCTGGGGGCTCCGGTATTTGGCGCATAGACATTTATAATTGTTAGCTCTTCCTGATGGATAGACCCTGTAATTATTATACAATGCCCTTCTTCATCTCTTGTTACAGCCTTTAATTTAAAGTCTAGTTTGTCTGATATAAGTATGGCTACTCCAGCATTCTTTTGGCTTCCAGTAGCATGATAAATAGTTCTCCATCCCCTCACTCTCAATCTAAAGGTGTCCTCAGGTCTAAAATGAGTCTCTTGTAGACAGCAAATAGATGGGTCTTGTTTTTTTATCCATTCTGATACCCTATGTCTTTTGGTTGGCGCATTTAATCCATTTACATTCAGTGTTATTATAGAAAGATACAGGTTTAGAGTCATTGTGATGTCTGTATGTTTTATGCTTGTAGTGATGTCTCTGGTACTTTGTCTCACAGGATCCCCCTTAGGATCTCTTGTAGGGCTGGTTTAGTGGTGACAAATTCCTTCAGTTTTTGTTTGTTTGGGAAGACCTTTATCTCTCCTATTCTAAATGACAGACTTGCTGGATAAAGGATTCTCGGCTGCATATTTTTTCTGTTTAGCACACTAACGATATCGTGCCAAGCCTTTCTGGCCTGCCAAGTTTTAAAGGAGAGATCAGTCACGAGTCTTATAGGTCTCCCTTTATATGTGAGGGCACGTTTATCCCTTGCTGCTTTCAGAATTTTCTCTTTATCCTTGTATTTTGCCAGTTTCACTATGATATGTCGTGCAGAAGATCGATTCAAGTTACGTCTGAAGGGAGTTCTCTGTGCCTCTTGGATTTCAATGCCTTTTTCCTTCCCCAGTTCAGGGAAGTTCTCAGCTATAATTTCTTCAAGTACCCCTTCAGCACCTTTCCCTCTCTCTTCCTCCTCTGGGATACCAATTATGCGTATATTATTTCTTTTTAGTGTATCACTTAGTTCTCTAATTTTCCCCTCATACTCCTGGATGTTTTTATCTCTCTTTCTCTCAGCTTCCTCTTTCTCCATAACTTTATCTTCTAGTTCACCTATTCTCTCCTCTGCCTCTTCAATCCGAGCCGTCGTGGTTTCCATTTTGTTTTGCATTTCGTTTAAAGCGTTTTTCAGCTCCTCGTGACTGTTCCTTAGTCCCTTGATCTCTGTAGCAAGAGATTCTCTGCTGTCCTGTATACTGTTTTCAAGCCCAGCGATTAATTTTATGACTATTATTCTAAATTCACTTTCTGTTATATTATTTAAATCCTTTTTGATCAGTTCATTAGCTGTTGTTATTTCCTGGAGATTCTTCGGAGGGGAATTCTTCCGTTTGGTCATTTTGGATAGTCCCTGGAGTGGTGAGGACCTGCAGGGCACTTCCCCTGTGCTGTGGTGTATAACTGGAGTTGGTGGGCGGGGCCGCAGTCCGACCTGATGTCTGCCCCCAGCCCACCGCTGGGGCCACAGTCAGACTGGTGTGTGCCTTCTCTTCCCCTCTCCTAGGGGCGGGATTCACTGTGGGGTGGTGTGGCCCGTCTGGTCTACTTGCACACTGCCAGGCTTGTGGTGCTGGGGAGCTGGCGTATTAGCTGGGGTGGGTAGGCAAGGTGCACGGGGGCGGGAGGGGCAGGCTTAGCTCGCTTCTCCTTAGGTGATCCACTTCAGGAGGGGCCCTGTGGCAGCGGGAGGGAGTCAGATCCACTGCCGGAGGTTTGGCTCCCCAGAAGCACAGAGTTGGGTGTTTGCGCGGAGCGAGCAAGTTCCCTGGCAGGAACTGGTTCTCTTTGGGATTTTGGCTGGGGGATGGGCGGGGGGAGATGGCGCTGGCGAGCGCCTTTGTTCCCCGCCAAGCTGAGCTCTGCCGTCCGTCCGGGGGCTCAGCAGCTCTCCCTCCCTTTGTCCTCCAGCCTTCCCGCTTTCTGAGCAGAGCTGTCAACTTATGACCTCCCAGACGCTAAGTCGCACTTGCTGTCGGAACACAGTCCGTCCGGCCCCTCCGCTTTTGCCAGCCAGACTCGGGGGCTCCGCTTGGCCGGCGAGCCGCCCCTCCGCCCTGGCTCCCTCCCGCCAGTCCGTGGAGCGCGCACCGCCTCGCCGCCCTTCCTCCCCTCTTCCGTGGGCCTCTCGTCTGCGCTTGGCTCCGGAGACTCCGTTCTGCTAATCCCCTGGCGGTTTTCTGGGTTCTTTAGGCAGGTGTAGGTGGAATCTAAGTGATCAGCAGGACGTGCCGTGAGCCCAGCGTCCTCCTACGCCACCATCTTCCGGAACTCTCCCCTATCATTTTCCATTTTATTGATATAGAATAGTGTACAGTAATAATCCTGGACTAACGGGCTATCTCCTTCCTTTACTAAGTATGTCACTCTGAGTAAGTAACCTGAGTCTCAGTCACCTCATTGATAATGTTTCTTTCTTTTTTCTTTTCTTTTCTTTACTTTTCTTTTTTGAGAGAGTGAGTGAATGGGGGAGGGACAGATGGAAAGGGAGAGATAGAATCTTAAGTAGGCTCTATGCCCAGCGCAGAGCCTGATATGAGGCTTGATCAGACAACTGTGAGATCATGACCTGAGCAGAAATTGAGTTGGATGTTTAACCCACTGAGCCACCCAGGCACCCCTCTGTCACCTCATTGGTAAAGTAGCATGAAACCATCCCTGACTACTAGTAAGATCTACTTAAGCATGCAGTAAGTTTGTAGAAAACAATAAATATTGCAGGAAAAGATGACTTTAGTCCATTGTTAATTTTATCCACATTACACATGTACTACACAAGTACCCTAACCACTGTCATAGATGGTACTTTTTCTCCCTTCATGTCATTTTCCCAGAAAGTATTTCATGTCATTTTCCCAGAAAGTATTTCTCTGAGCACTGTATATAAAGTAGCCCACTTTCATCATCCTTTATGGTATTGTCCTGCTTATTGGTTTTATATTGCTTATCACAATCTATAATCATTTTCACTTATTTATTTGCCCATTTAATATCTGTATCAGGTTGCATGATGCTTTGTCCTCTCTGACCATTATGCAGTAGATATGTGGTAGCTTTTGATGGACTTCTGCGGGGTAGGGGAAAATGAGATTTAACTTTCTATTCCCCACTCCCCTAGTGTGGCTGCAGACGACACTAGTGTGCCCATTATCCCTTCTCTTCTACTCTCTCTTTTGAAAATCCTGTCTTCTGCAAGTCTCAGATTCTCTTCAGATTCAAAAGTGTCACTTGTAAGGGAAAGAATAAGATAATGGTTTTGAGTGTAGGAAGTTGGATGACATCATTTTGATGTTTCTATCTACTTTACCACTTCTGGCTGTGATGTGAGTACTGGAGCACGGGTCATCCTTCCTTCTGGCTTCTAATTCTATCGAAATAATGCAAGTGTTATGACTAGTTATTGTAGCTGAATAGGGAAATTAAGCAGTGCATCTTTTGTCATGTTGTTTAATAGGATCTGTAGGACTATGCAGACAAAGCATTTACAGTTTAAATGAGCATTTGTTCAGAGTAGGAACACAGTGAATATAAATCCTTTGAGGAAGCAACTGAAAATTATTTGTCTTGAGACTTTTTGTGCCTTAGGTTTATGAATTGATGGATTCCACGTGCTCACCCCCTCACCGCTCTATCAAATTCCTAAAAGATGTCTGCTAGGATTTCTTCCATTTGATTTCTTTAAATGTATGACTTGACTCAGAAGAAATTTCCTCATCTCTTTCAGATGTATCTTTTTTGTTAAAACTCAGGAACAGTGGGAGATATCACTTATCTTTGTGGAAATTATATAGAAAGTAGGGATATATACTGATTTACAATCATGAAGCTCAATTTTGTCCCAGTGACTCAGCACCCCCACCCCGACACACACATACACACACTGTAGCATATCTCAACCTTCCAATCCCATCACTAGGCCTTGCTAGTGGCCAAATGGTGCTATTCAACTACCTTGATGCTTTTGCTTCTGCTGCTGCTATTCTAGCTGTTGGTGTCTGTGGGTATCCAGATGCCCCATACTATATCTCCAGGAGTTCAGTCATTAAAGCAAAACTATTCTTCCTCCGGGAGTTTGCAGCCTTCATAAATTAAACAGGCCCAATTTGCTGCAGATCCATCTTTTAGCTAATAGGTTCCTCCATGATTCCTGTGTAATATATTGCTCCAGCTAGTTCTTGCTTAAGCAGCTTCTCTAGAGCCCCCAGAGGTCTCTTATACAAATTCTGTCAATGGCAAATGAGGGATTTGAGTTGTTTCTTTCTTTTGATTTTTGTGAAGATCATAAAGGTAGAGAATGTTGGCTAAAGTATTCATTTTCCCTGAAACTGCTAGTCTCACCTTGAAATGAGAGTAGTTCACTAGGGGAATCAGTTTCAGATGCTTTTCTAATTATGTGTTCCGTGGTTGTCTGGTATAATTGATAGGAAGGATTATCTTATTTCTGTCTACTTCTGCTTATTGTGTTATGCTGTTTCTGAGTTATTTGAAAGAATAGGGGAAGGGACAACAGTTGGGGAAAAAGATTTGTTATGTGTCTGTATGGATTATAATATATAAAGAAGGGTAAGCTTTGCAGAATCAATGCATTAATCCAGTACAGCCATGACTTAAGCACAAGAAAATAGTAACTCAAATGGACATTGAGAACAATAGGTATAAGAAGAGAAGAGAAGCAGTTATAAGAGAAAAAATTCCAGACAGTGCCAGACACTTTACTTTTACTACAGTTTCACCTATCAGAAATAGTGCTAAGACATTTGAACCTAATAATTAAGGTTAGGCTTTAGGTTTTGAAAGAAGGCAGACTTAAATTTGAGACCTAGCTCTGCCATATTACAAAGTGACTTTGGTATATGTGTGCACTTTGTGAACTAAGACATATTAATAATTGTACTATTCCACATGGCTATTGTAAGAGGTAAACTTAATAATGCATGTAAGTGTTTGGTGGTTTCCTGGCATATATTGAGTATTATCAAAAGATGGCTCTTATTATTACTATCATTAGAAGCACGCTAAACACAAAGAATTAACATATGTTTTTCCTCACGTAAGAAGTGGGTACAAGTGGTCCCATCACTCACATATTTAGCCAATCTTGGGCAAATTAGTGAAAATCTCTGCATCTAAGTTTCCTCAAGTATCAAATGGGCATAAAGATGGGACTTGCCACATCAATTTTTAATGTTTAAATGAACGAATTTACTTAAATCTTAGGTATGTGTCTGGTGCCATAGTGAACGCTGTGTAAATGTTAGTGGCCATTTATTGCTCAACTGACCCCAGAAATCAATAGCTTGTGATTTCAAGGTAGAGGGTTCATTTATTCCATTCTCAGGCATTTGTTAAATATATACTAGGTGACAGACACTGTTCTTAGGGGTAGAGATGCATCAACAAAAAAGGCAGAAGAATATCACTAACTTTTTTGTGTTTATTTTCTTTGGGAGACTTGTAAGCACACTTAATAAATACCTTATTATATATTAGAAGGTGATAAGTCCTATGGGAAAAAAATGAGTAGGGAAAGGTATCAGTCGTGTTTGAATGGTGAGGGATAGAGATACTATTAATGAATAAATCAGAATAGGCCTATTTGAAAAGGTGTCATTTGAGCAAAACTGTAGAAGAGATGAGGAAGGGATCCATCTGGCTCTCTAAAGAAAGTATGTTCCTGACGGAGGAAACATCCAGGAAAACTCTGAGCCAACAGTGTACCTGGTTTATTAAACAAATAGTAAAATTTTCAGTGTGCCTGAAGTGGAGTCAACAAGGAAAAGTGATGTAGGAGATGATACCAGAGCCATTCAGGAACCCAGATCACACAGGACCTTGTACATCACTCTATGACATTTGGATTTGCGTCAGCGAGATCAGAAGCCATTGCAAGTATTTGAGCAAAGAAGTGATGTGAGCTGACTTATCATTTAAATGGATCACAATGGCTGCTGTATTTAGAATAGACCATACGAGGGGGTGATAAAGACGAAAGTAAGGCAGTCAGGGAACTAGGAAGTAATCTAAGAGAAATTGTGGTTGCCTGTACAAGAGTGATACAAGTGGAAATGGTGAGATCTGGTGAGATTCTTTGTAGTTTGAAATAGGTTTGGCAGGATTTGCAGACTGATTGGATGGTGGGGTATGAAAGAAAGAGGAACCAGGAATAACACTAAGGTTTTTGGCTTGAGTGGAGTTGCCACAAACTGATTGTGGTAAATAGATTCTGAGAGGACTACGTATGGTTTCAGGCCTACTCATGTTTACTCCTTTGTGTGATCACCTCTCCTTGAGTGTGTAAGTGACCAATAACTTGCTTCTAACCAAGAGAATATGTCAAAAATGATGGGAAGTCACTTTCATGGTTACATTATTGAAGATAATCACTTCCATACTACTAGCAGACTCACCTGCTGGCTTTATGAAACAATCAGATATCTTAGAGACGTCCAGGTAGCAAAGAACTAAGGGTGGCTTCGGATGGATAGTCAACAAGTATCTGAATCCTGCAAACAAACACATGCCGTTGGGAGTGTATCCTTCTCTCTCAAGCTTTTTAGTGATACCCCAAATATTCATAACACCTTGATTGCAGCCTCCTGAAGACTCTGGAAACCTGAAGACCCAGCTAAGCCATATTCTGACCCCAAAACATGGTGAAATAACAAATGTGTGTTATGTTAAGTTACTAGGAATGTTGAAACCCATTTGAAAACCTGTGGGGTTATTTGTCTATTTACTGATGATTAGAATTGATAGCTCATATGCAATTCTATGTTTAACTTATTGAAGAACCTCCAAACAGGTTTCCTCAGCAATTGCATCATTTTGTTGTCACATCAGGAATATATGAGCATTTTAATTTCTCTATATCCTTAAAAAAACTTCTGATTTTTGGTTTTTAAATAATTATTTTAGCCATCTGAATTTGCTTATTAGCTCTAAATTTTTTTGTGTGTGTGATGTTAAAAGCACATAATATGCGTTCTACAGTCTTAAATTCAGTCTTGTTAACTGTAAGCACAATGTTATATGGCAGATATCTAGAAAATTTTCATCTTGAATGACTGAAACCTTATACTTATTCAACAGCAATTCCCTGTTTCTCCCTTCCCTCAGCCCTTGGCAGCCACCATTCTACTTTCTTCTTTAATGAATTTGACCTCTTTTTAAAAAATATTTTTTTAATGTTTATTTATTTTTGAGAGAGAGTGACAGAGCATGAACATGGGAGGGGCAGAGAGAAAGGGAGACACAGAATCCGAAGCAGGCTCCAGGCTCTGAGCTGTCAGCGCAGAGCCGGATCGGGGGCACAAACTCATGAATTGGGAGATCATGACCTGAGCAGACCAACTGTGCTACCCAAGCACCCCGAATTTGACTTCTTTAGATACCTTATATAAGTGGTATCATGCAGTATTTATACTTTTATGACTATATTATTTCAGTTAGTATATCTTCAAGGTTCATCCGTGTGTGGCTTACGACACAGGATTTCTTCCTTTTTATAGCCAAATACTATCCCGTTGTATGTATATACCATATTTTCTTTATCCATTTATTCATTGATGGATGTTTAGGTTGTTTTACCTCTTGACTGCAATGAATAATGTTGTAATGAACATGAGAATGCAGGTATCTCTGCCAAATCCTGACTTTAATCTAAATTTTTTTTTCTGGCATGGAAACATAAAGAATATATACATACATCATCTTTAAGTACCTATTATAATAATTATTCAGAGTCCACAATTTGTATTATAGATCACTCTTGGTGTGAATTCTCTTCTTCCTTTCTAGTTTGATGCCTTTTATTAATTTTGTTCCTTGCATAATTCCTCTCTCCAAAACTGCTTGTAAAATATTAAATAGGAGTGTTGAGAGAAGATACTCTCTTCTTTCTGATAATAGGGAGAGCTTTCAGTCTTTCACCATTGAGAATGATAGTAGGCATGATTTTTCATAAATGACATATAATTTTGAAGATGCTTCCTTGTATTCTTAGTCTGTGGAAAGTTTTTTTTTCATGAAATTGTGTTGCATTTTGGCAAATGTGCTTTATGGATCAATAAAAATGATCATCGATTTTTTTCTTTATTCTGTTAATATGATGTATTACATTGATTGATTTTCATTTGATGACTTATCCGTGCATTCCAGGGATAAATCTCACTTTGTCAATATGTGTAACAATCTGCTTCATTTGTTATTTAATATTTTGTTGAAGACTTTTATGTCTATATTCATAAGGAACATTGCTCTATAGTTTTTCAATGATGCTTTAATTAATATTAGGGTAATTCTGGCCTTATGCATTAGGAAGTATTAGCTTCTGCTTTTTTGGCAGGGATTTTGAAAGATTAGATTATATCTTCTTACATATTTGGTAGAATTCACTGATGAAGCTATCTTGTTCTGGGATATTTTATTGTTGGGAAATATTTGATTACCGATTGAATCTCATTACTTGTTATAAGTTCATTCGAATTCAGGTTTTCTCTTTGTTCTTCAGCCTGTTTTTTTCTTTAATAAAATTGACTTCATTTTTTTTTCAGAGAAGTTTATTTTTTTTGGTTGATTTTGTTTAATTGGCATTTAGCTATAAATCAATACACTTTAAATTATAGATAATTTAAAAAATGTGCAAATTACTCTGATTAGTTTAGGAGTTCTCTGTCAAGGACAGTGAAAGTAAGTTGTTAATGTTGCTTCTTGATTTTGTAAACCTCCAATATATTGCTTTGTGTTTTTTTGTTTTTTTTAATATAACTTATTGTCAAATTGGTTTCCATACAACACCCAGTGCTCTTCCCAATTCACAGCAGAAGTGAGCAAAGGTACACAGATGTTTAATATAACCGCTGTCCCCATATTTATATAGCATCCCCTGTTAACAACTTTTTCCACCAGACTGGTGTATGTGTTATAACTGATTAACCTTCATTAACATATCATAATCACCCAAAGTCCACAGTTTACAATACAGTTCGCTCTCAGTGTTGTGCATTCATTGGGTTTCGACAAATGTATAATGGCATGTTTCCATCATTATAGTAACATACAGTGTATTTTCATTGCCCCAATACTCTATGCTCTGCCTATTCATTTCTTGGTACCATTCCCCCAAACCCAGGCACCAGTTGATCTTTTCACTGATTCCATACTTTTGCCTTTTCCAGAATGTCATATAGTTGGAACCATAGAGTATATATAGCCTTTTCAAATTAGCTTACTTCACTTAGCAATAATGCATTTAGTGTTTCTCCATTCCTTTTCTTGGCTTAATAGTTTATTTGTTTTTAGTGCAAAATAACATTACATTGTCTGGATGTACTACAGATTTTCCATTCATCGGGTCAAGGACATCTTGCTTGCTTTTATGTTTGGGCAGTTATGATGCAAGATGCCCTAAGTATAATAGTATAGAATTTTATGTGGATATAAGTTTTCCAGTTCACTTGGGTATATAGCAAGGAATGTGATTGCTGTATCACATAGTAAAAGTATATTGAATTTATGTATACAATATATGTATATTATATATATAAAATTGTGTAATATATAAGTATATATTACACAATATAAATAATATTATATATATAAAATATTATATATATAAAATATTATATATATATATATATATATATATATATATATAAGCTACCAAGCTGTCTTCCAAATTGGTTGTACCATTCTGCATTCTGACCAGCAGTGAATGAGTTCCTGAAACTGCGCATACTCATCAGCATTTGGTATTGTTAGCGTTCTGGAATTTGGGGATTCTAAGAAGTTTGTAGCAGTTTCTCATTATTGTTTTAATTTGCATCTTTCTGATGGCATATGATGTGGCACATCTTTTCATAGTTTATTTATTTTGCCATCTGTATATCTTCTTTAGTGAGATGTCTGTTAAGGTCTTCGGCCCTTTTTTCTTGTTGCATTTTCAGAGTTCCTTGTGCATTTTGAATAACAATCCCTTTCACATGTGGCTTTTGAAAATCCATATCCATGTCTGTGGCTTATTTTCTCACTCTCTTGGCATTGTCTTTTATAGAGCAGAAGTTTTTTTTTTTTTTTTTTAGTTTGAAGAGGGGTAGATTATTAATTATTTCTTTCATGGATTGTCCCTTTACTATTGTATCTAAAAAGTCATCACCATACCCAAAGTCATCTGGGTTTTCTGCTATGTTTTATCCTAGTTTTATACTTTTGTATTTTACATTTATTCTGTGATACATTTTGATTTGATTTTTGTAAAGGGATTAAGGTTTTAATAGTTTTTTGTTTTGTTTTGTTTTGCATGTGGACGTCTAGTTTTCCCTGCATCATTTGTTGAAAAGACAATCTTTGCTCCTTTGTGTTACCTTTGCTCTTTTGTCAAAGATCAGTTGACTATTATTTATGTGGTTTTACTTCTGGGCTTTCTTTTAGTTTCATTGCTCTATTTGTTTATCATTTTTTTAAGATTTTATTTTTTAAGTAATCTCTTCACCCAGTGTGGGACTTGAACTCACAACCCCAAGAGCAAGAGTCACATGCTCTACCAACTGAGCCAGCCAGGTGTCCCTATTTGTTGTTGTTGTTGTTGTTGTTATTATTATTATTATTATTATTTTTAATGTGTATTTATTTTTGAGAGAGAGACAGAGACAGAGACAGAGCGTGAGCAGGGGAGGAGCAGAGTCAGGGAGACACAGAATCTGAAGCAGGCTCCAGGCTCTGAGGTGTCAGCACAGAGCCCAATGTGGAGCTTGAACTCACAGACCACGAGATTATGACCCGAGCCGAAGTCAGATGCCTAATTGACCGAGCCACCCAGGCTCCCTAGGGTGCCCCTGTTTGTTTGTTGTTTAAACAATGCCATATTGTCTTGATTACCATAGCTTTATACTAACTATTGAAGTTGAGTGACAGCTTTCCAAGGTTGTTCTTCTGTAGTATTGTATTGGCTATTCTGGATTTTTTTGCCTTTCCATATTAATTTAGCTATCACTTTCTTGATACCCACAAAACAATTTGATGGGATTTTGATTGAGATGTTAGTAAACCCATAGATCAAGTTGGGAAGAACTGATATCTTGACAATGAGTTTTCTATCCATGAATATGGAATTTCCCTCTATTTAGTTTTTCTATGGTTTTGTTCATCAGAGTTTTTGCAGCTTTCCTCATGGATCTTGTACATATTTTGTTATATTTATACTTATGTATTTCATTTTACATGTTTTAATGTAAATGATACTCTGTTTTTTATTTGAAATTTCACTTGTTCATTGCTGGCAAATAAAAAGGCAATTTACTTTGATTGGACAAAAGTCCCCAAAAGTTCTGATTATTCCCCCCCCCCCCCCCCCCCCCAAACCATAGTCATAGTTCTTTTGGAGAAGGCTGGGAGAATGATGAACAGTATAAATTTTGGGGATTGTACCAAGTTCCTTCCTCAAGAGGACCTGGAGTTATTTGCATTCTTTGTGTTCTGGGTATAAAATCTGGCTCAAGTCAGAATTGATTAAGGAACTTTTGACTCTCCTTTTTTTTAATCGTTCTAGTTACTCTTTTCTTCACTTGACAAATAACTTTTCTGATTGTATAGTTCAAGTAAGAATTTAATAGTTTTCTTATGTAGTTTACTTCTAGGAACATCATGATCAACTGGCCAATGCCATTGGGCAACAGGCAGACTATTTTCACTGCTGATTTTACTGTAATGTCCTTTACAACAACCATACCCATTTTGCTATCAGCAGTTGATTGCTGCGAATTAGTCAGTGCCAACCTGTGATCCGTTTACTCAGATTGCTTGTAGGTTTCCCATTTTGTGAACCTAGTTCCCATTGCTAGGTCTGGTGTGCACAGAAAACCAATTATGGAGCTCATCAGAATTGGCAGGACCACCGTCACAAACGTATTTCATTATAGTATCAGTGAAAGGCATGTCTTCTGGATTTTCCTAGTGTGGGCTTATAAATCTTAAAAAATGCAATCTAACATTCCAGTCTCCCTAAGCCTTTGATTCATTTTCTCTACGTGAAAACAAGGAATTTCTAGTATTTCCACTTCATTCACTCTGGGCCATGTTTTTACCGATATTTCCAGCTAGCCAATCACAGAAACTGTGAGAGCCCTTTATAATGCCTGAGCTACAATATCAAATGAAAAGTCTGCTTAGTTAGCCCATATCAATAAATCCCTCCTGATCCAAATTTGTGTTCCTTCCAATATTATCCCACATCCTTTGTATACATTCTTATTCATATTTCCGATATTGTTGTCTGTATAAATTTGAAAACTGAGGCTGTTATTTTAGAGTGTAGCATATCTCATTACAGGTCACACTTTGAACCTCACCTTTAGGGGCCTTCTGGGGCATGTGTTTAGTTATTAGACTAAAGGCAAAGAGAGGTGGTGTGGTTGAGTCCTACAGAAAATCAGTATTATCTTGCAACTCACCTGCCTAAAGGCTGGCCAGTATTGTTTCCTCACATAATGAAGGGTTAAACCCTGCTTCCTATGGGAAGAGAGAAGGAGGCCTCTTCCATTGGTAAAAATGGCTCAGGAGAATTTGGGGTGCTATTGACCCCAGCTTTGTTAAGTGCATTCTACATTTTCCCATCCCATTTTATAGGATCCCATTCTTTCCAAATCAATGTGCTCACTTTCACAATACATAGCCTGTGAGGCTGGGAGTAAAAATTGTGTTGTAATTCATCCAGTCAGGATGCCATTCTGTGTTTGACTTTTCATGTTCTCAGTCCTGTGGCTATACAAAATAAACGTGTCCTTCATGGCACACATAGAAGCTTTTTGGTCATTTATGTGGCACTTGAGCTGGAAATTGAAATCCCTGAGCTCATCCTTTTCTTTCACCACTTTGTCCAGTGATCTTGGGAGTAACCAACAAACCAGCCTCATTATATTCGTTCATTTTCCAAAAATGTTTGAAACTATTGTATAAACAGGCACCCAGTTCTTTTTTTATGAAGTAGTTGATTAGGAATATCCAATGGAGCTAATTTGCATATACCTATTGCCAGATCATGCTATGGAGTATCAGTGTTTACTACTGGAAATACAGTCCTTAGAGTTTTTAAATCTAATCTAAAAACAGCAATTTCTATAAACCCTAAATCAATTTAGTCTTTAGAAAACAAATCCTAAAAGATCCTCTAGAACCACTCCTTGTATCAAAATCTGTAATATTGAGAGTTTTCTAGATAAATAGAACCAATCATTAGGAGATATCTATATATTTATACATGCTATTTTCATGTAGTTTTATACATTTTTAGATTTACATATTTATATCTGCTTTGTATTCCTGAAGACCCAGAAAAGCTAGTGCTGTACTTCTAATATGAATCTGAAGGCCGGAAGATAACAAAAACCAATAGTGCATGTCCCAGTCTAAAGTCAGAAGACCAAGGACTCAACTCATACATTAGTTAGAAAGATGAAATTCTCCCTTCTTCTACCTTTTTGTGCTATTCAGGTCCTCAGTGCCTGGAATTGTGCCTACTCGTTTTGGGGAGGGAAATCTGTTTTATTTCTTTTTTGGGTGTTGTGTTGAATAAATTCTTCATATATTTTGGGACTAACCCTTCACATGATATGTCATTTGCAAATATCTTCTCCCATTCCGTATGTTGCTGTTTAGTTTTGTTGATTGTTTTCTTTGCTGTGCAGAAGCTTTTGGTTTTGATGTAGTTCCAATAATTCATTTTTGCTTTTATTTCTCTTGCCTCAGGAGACATATCTAGAAAAATGTTGCTATGGCTGATGTCAAAGAAATTACTGCCTGTGTTCTCTTCTAGGATTTTTATATTTTCAGGTCTTACATTTAGGTCTTAAATCCATTTTGAGTTTATTTTTGTGCATGGTGAAAGAAAGTGGTCTGGTTTTATTCTTTTGCATGTTGCTGTCCAATTTTCCCAGCACCATTTTTTGAAAGGACTGTCTTTTTCCCATTGTATATTCTTTCCTCTTTTGTCAAAAATTAATTGTCCGTATAATTGTGGGGTTATTTCTCAGGTTTCTATTCTGTTCAACTATGGTGCCTTCTAAACCTTTTGATGTCCATTGAGATCACAAAAAATTTAATTTAATCCCAATTTATCAATTGATTTTTTATCTTGTCTTTTTGATGTCATATCTAAGGTTCATGCCTATATTTTCTTCTTAGAGTCTCATATTCTTTTTTTTTAAGTTTACTTATTTATTTTGAGAGAGAGAGAGGGAGGAGAGAGCACAAATGGAGAAGGGGCAGGGAGAGAGGGAGAGAGAAAATCCCAAGCAGGCTCGGCACTGTCAGTGCAGAGACTGAAGTGGGGCTTGCCTGACCCAAAGTCAGATGCTAAACTGACTAAACCACCCAGGTACCCCTAGAGTCATATTCTTAAAGAGGTTTCTTAGGGCTCTTACATTTAGGTCTGCAGACCATTTTCAGTTTAGTTTTTTATGATGTGAGGAAGTCATTTAATTCCCTTCTTTTGCATGTGAATATTAAGTCGTACCAGAATCATTTGTTAAAAGCTATTCTTTCCACATTGAATCATCTTGACACTCTTGTCAAAAATTAGTTGGCCATAAACAAAGGGGTGTTACTTCTGGACTCCCATCTTCCATTCCATTGATCTGTGTAATTATCTGTATGCCATTATTTCTCTTTCTTGATTATTATAGCTGTGTTTCAAGTTTTGAAATCTGTAGCATGAGTCCTTCAACTTTATTCTTTTTTAAGATTGTTTTTGCTATTTGGGTTCCTTTGAATTTCCATATAAATTTTAGGATTAGTTTCTCAATTTCCTAAGAGACAGTTTGCATTTTTATAGATTGTATTGGATCTGTAGGTCAATTTGATCAGTTTTGTCATCTTAGCAATTTTAACTCTTCTGTTCTATGAACATGGGATTACTTTCCATGTATTTTGATCCTCTTTTATTTCTTTCAGCGACTTTTGTAGTTTTCAGAGTTTATTCCTAGGCATTTTATTTTTATTGATGCTATTATAAGTTGAATTATTTTCTTTTTTGAAGTTTATTCATTTATTTTTGAGGGGGGCAGCTGGGGCAGAGAGAGGAAGAGAGAGAATCCCAAACAGGCTCCATACTCTGTCAGCACAGAGCTTAATGTGGGGCTCAAATCCACAAACTGTGAGATTATGCCCTGAGTCGAAATCAAGAGTCAGACACTTGACTGACTGAGCCACTCAGGCACCCTGAATTATTTTCTTAATTAAAATTTTTGGATTATTCATTGCTATTGCATGGAAAGTAAATTGATTTGTTTATATTGATTTTTTTAAATGTTTATTTTTGATAGAGGGACAGACAGAGCATGAGTGGGGGAGGGGCAGAGAGAGAGGGAGACATAGAATCCGAATTAGGCTCCAGGCTCTGAGCTGTCAGCACAAGAGCCCGATGCAGGGTTGAACTCATGTACAGTGTACAGTAAGATCATGACCTGAGCCGAAGTCAGACGCTCAACTGACTGAGCCACCCAGGTGCCCCTGCTTATATTGATTTTGTATCCTGCTAACTGGCTGAACTCATTTATTCTCTTAGCTTTTTGTGTGAATTCTGTAGGATTTAGTACATACAAAATCTTGCCATCTGCAAATAGAGGTCATGATATTTATTTCCAATATAGAAGCTTGTATATAGTTTTCTTGTGCAATCGCTCTGGCTGGAAACTCCAGTACAGTGTTGAATAGGACTAATGAGAGTAGACATTCTTGTTATTCTTGAGTAAATCACTCAGTCTTTCATCATCAAGTATGATGTTAACTGTGTGGTTTTCACAGATGCCCTTTGTAAGCTCCTGTAACTTTCCTTTAGTTTGGTTTATTGGTTTTATTATGAAGGGATATTGTGTTTTGCCAAATTGTTTTTCTATTTGTTGATAAAATCATGTGGGTTTTGTCTTTTATTTTCATGATATGGTATATTACATTAATTGATTTTCTGATGTTATAATGCCACACTTTGACGAGTGTATTTTCCTTTATCTTGGAAACAAATGAGACTAGTAGTTTGTGACCATTGGTCCTAATCAAGATATGCCAAAGTAATTGGAATTCAGAGATATGCAGTGAGAGAAAATAATAGCTTTTGAATTTGGCATAAGTTGTGTTTTGTGTTTTTTTTTTCCTATAAGTATTTATGTAGTTACAATTTCCCTTTGAGTCCTGGGTAAGACATGGGTTGTAATTTGATTTCACTTTGGTTGACAGTATCTACCCATGGAAATGAAGAAATGTATTAGAGCTTCCAGTGCTTTTTCTGGAATATCTACTCTGTAGTCTCTGCAGTGGCACTCCCATTGGCTGTAAGTAAAATCATTTTTGTCTACATCACAATCACTAATGGATTAGTGTCAATGCTGGACTTATGAGTGTGTTACCACTGAGTATTTGTACAGTGGTTACCTGGATTTTGTGTGAGTTTTTCACTGGGTAATGAAGCTTTTGACAAGTATCTGTATTGTATTGTCTCGATATCTCTACCACATTGTGATCAAAACATCAAATGTAGTCTGGCATAGAAAAAGGGAATTTATGTTGGTATATGTTCAATTATTCAAGTGAATACCAGTAATTCCACCTAGCTAGTTAATTTGTTCAACTATTTGAGATTCCCAATCTAGTAGTCGTATTTGAATGAAGTGCTGCTTCAAATCAGATGGCCTACAACAAAGTGATAAGCTAGGATGATTTAAATTCATGGTAAGATTTTTGCTTAACTTTTTCTAGGTCAAGATGATCTCTTCTATGTCTTTTGATTTTGAACTCTGAGAATGCAAGAGGATTCCTGTTTAAGTACTAGAATAGATTAAAAAAATTTTTTTTAAGAAAACATTTGGCCATGCCTAAAGGCAATCCTGCAGGGAGTTCTATGTATAGGTGGGCTAGCTGCATGTCAGCAAGAATACAAGTTAGGTCTCTGAATTATCATACAGCAGAATGTCAGCATAGTCTTTAGCTTATCAGATATCTAAAGTTTTTCTTTAATCGGTAGCTTGGCACATCAGAATACTAGGCAGACTTCTGAGAGTTCAGTTTTGAAGTGACTGCTATCGAGCTCCTGACAAAAATGCAGTTGAGATAGCTGATATATGAGAGGGAATTACTGCACTGCATTAACTATCAATTCTTCTGGATTCTAGTCTCATACCAAGTTTGAACCATAGAATGCAATAGACCTGGACTCTATTAGCTGATTTCCTGGTGGAAATACTTCACTTGAGTTATTATTTAATGGATCAATTGTGGCTTTTATGTGTAGTCTAATAAGAAAGAACTATTTTAATAACCTCTTGTATTTTCTGGGAAAAAACAATCTGCAAGATATTGCTATCTATATTAATCAATATAAATATTAGATAATAATATAAATTATCAACTATTAGCCTCTCAATGATAATTCTGCAGATTGTCTTCTAAGAACATTTCATTCAGCACAGCTTTATTTTGAGGAAGGAAAATGTGATCGAGAAGTATATTGCATCAGAAAACTTCTCAGGAAGGGCAACGCTGGTGCTTCTGTTGGTAGGTTGGATGAGTACTGAAAACTAGTTTTGCAAAACACTGAAAACAAATTAGGAAGCAGATATGAAAATATACTTTATGGTAAGTATTAACCTGGTTTCTTAATGTAATATTGTAGTGTGAGTTTTATAGGAATCAATTTTGTAGAGGTCATTCATACTTCTTGAATAAGTTTGCCAGAGGCAAGTACCACATAAAGGACCACCACATTTTAAATTTTACATAGTTATCTGTGTGAATGTTGCACTCTTGGTTGTGCAATGTACACTTTGCTTAGTTTTACATGGCAGCCTTTCATCTTTCTCCATTAACGTTATGATATTTTCAAAAGAATAATTAAAAATTACCAATAACATGTATTTTTAAAAATCTGTGAACATATGTGTAGTTGTGTGTTTGTGTATGTGTGCATGCTTGCACTTTGTTCTGATTTTAGCTTAAATCCAATTTGGAAATTTTTTTAGTTTGTGCTGGTTAATTGATTTTCTATTTGTGGCTTTACTTTCAATTCCAGTGAGGGATTCCCAGATATTTCTAACTGAATAATCTGGGCTAAGTGAGATTATATATATATTTTTTTACGGATTCCCTTTATTAGGTTTATGAAATTTCCTTCTGCTACTAGTGTGCTGAAAGTTTTTATTTTAACCCTTAATTGGTATTAAGGTATGTGCAATGCTTTTTCTGCATCTATTAACTAGATAATACGACTTTAATTTTTGTCTACTTGTGAATTTCATTAATTGCTTTTAAAATGATAAATCAACTTTGTATTACTAGGATAAATCCTACTTAGTCATGATTGTATTATCTTTTTTATATATGGCTGATATGCTGATACTTATTTGTTGCTATTTTATAGAGGAATTTTCTTTCTATATTCATGAGTAATATCCATATCTAATTTTCTTTTGTCATTCTTTGTCAAGTTTGGTTAGTGGAAGTATGCTGGTCTCATAAAATGAGGTGGGAAATATTCTCTTCTACTATAAGGTTTAAAGGAATTTGTGTATTTTTGGTGTTATTTTTCTTGAAGTGTTTGATAGAAGTCACCAGAGAAATCACCTGGGCCTAAAGATTTCTTTGTGGGAACACTTTTGATTTTCTATTCTTTTTTTTTTTTTTTTTAAAGAAAGAGGCTGATTCACATTTTCTATTTTGAGTTTTGGTAGATTGTATCTTCCAAGGACTTTGATCATTTCCTCTCAGTTTTCATATTTATTAGCATAAAGCTCTTCATAACTTTTCCTTTTTATACTTTTAATGTCTGTAGGAACTATAGTGATGCCCCTATTCATTCCCATTATAGGTAATTATTGTCATATTTCTTCTTTTCTTTATTCGTCCAATTAATGATTTACCAATCGTATTAATTTTTAAAAGAAAAATGTTTGGTTGTATTGAGTTTTTGTATAATTTACCCACTTTCTATTTCATTGATTTTAGGGTTTTTCTATTTGTTGTGTTTAATTTCATATAATATCAACTAGCTTCCATACAGTGTAAGAATCTTAGATTAGTATAATTCCATATTGGCCTCTGTTATATATACTTGTGATATTTTTACTTACATTATAAACCTCATAATAAGTTGTTGTACACATATATTGAATGTTTTATTTTTGTTGAATATATGTTTTTATAGTTACCCACATACTTAACTTTTCTGGTGCTCTTCATTTTTTCCTTGACAATCTGGGATTTCATCTGGTATTATATACACTTTTGCCTGAACAACTACTTTTTAAAATTATTTCTTGTGGTATAAGACCATTGGAGACAAATTCTTTGGCTTTTGCATGTCTGCAAATACATTCATGTAATCTATTTTTGGAATATAATTTTGGGGGACACCTGGCTGACTCAGTTGGTAGAGTGTGTGGCTCTTGATCTTGGGATTGTGAGTTTGAGCCCCACGTTGGGTGTTAAGATTACTTAAAAATAAAATCTTTTTTTAAAGAAATGTAATTTTGCAGTGCATAAAATTCTAACTTGACAGTTTTTTTCAACACTTGAAATAAAAAATTTTATGGTCTTCTAGTATCTGTTTAATTTTTTAAAGAAGTCAGCTGCTATTGTTCATATCTATGTAGAATTTAGTTTTTCTCTGGCAGATTTTAAGATTATCTTTTTCATTGGTTTGCAGCAATTTTACTCTATAGGCCTAGGTTGATCCAGTTTTCTTTGTTTGTGTCCAACTTGAGGGTTGAGTTTTTCCATTCTGTATGTTGCTGAGTTTGACAGATTGGTTGTCAACAATTTCTTTCCCTCCCAGTTTGGTCTGGTATTCTTCCTATAAATAGTAAAGAGGCCAATTTCACTCTTTTTAAAAATGGGTTGTCTTTGTAAGTTTTTGACTAATAGATTGCCATGGAAGTGATGCCTTGTTACTTTTGGGAACCACCATTCTGGGCCTGTGAACTTACTTTTTCTGCTCCCTTGGAGACCACCTGCAATTTTATAAGGTAGTCCATGCTATCCCTCTGCTGTGGAGGTCATGGAAAGAAGAACTGGAAGATGAGACAGTCTGTGGTATATAAGTGCCCTGCAGGAATCTTAGTTGCCCAGCTAACCTCCACGGTGAATGCAGTCATATGAGTGACCCCAGTTGATACTATGTCGTTGAGAATTAATACTGAGTCAACCTAAAGACTTGCAAGAAATAAGAAATCATTGTTGTTTTACTGTGTTTATGGTGCTTGTTAAACCATAATAGATAACTGAATAGAATTATCACAAAGAAGTGGAGTGTTACTTTAACAAAAACACAAAATATATACTATTGTCTTTGACACTGGAGGACAGGAGGAGTACAGAGGAAGTTGTTGTTGAAGGCTGATAGAGCAGTGAGGAAACTGCTTTTGGGGCATTTTGTGGAACGTATTGGCACCACATTGATAATATTGTTACCTTTTATAACTTTGAAGGTAGAAAAAGTACCTAACAAACTTTTAGATCTGGATAAGGTGATTGTCAAAGATTCAAAGGTATGAGTTGGCTTCTTGTAGCTGTCTGTGTATAATAAAGTATGGGAAGTGGGAGAAGAGTTAAAGAAGAGAGTGTTCAATGTTAAAAATAATGTGAAGTAAATAGTACCAGTATATGACTTACTGGTTTAGAATTGATAAATCTTTTTTCTCACTTATCACCTTTCCAGCTAACAAATTGTTCTCAAGGTCAAGAATGGCCTCATGCAATTTGTTAAATCCCGAGCACTTCTGAGAATCAAAATCAAATCAAAGTGCAGATATGGAAGGTCCTGGAGGAAAAGACATAATGTGAAAAGAGATTCCACAGTGAGGAGAACCAAGGCCTGGGCACTGCATTGCAGTAGAAGAACTACCCAGTCAACCCACAGAATTGTAAGAAATACTTTCTTTTTTGGTGTTTTAAAGTGCTAAGTCTTTGTAAGCTGTATCTGTCATTTGGGCTAATGGTTAGCTTCTATGTAAAATTGCTTTCTCTTGACTATTGGTGGCATTTTCCTGCCTTTTTATTTCTCTCTTTTAAGTGACATATAATTTATTTCACAGTGTTAATAGTGGTCACAAAGCGGGAGTGGCAGCAGTAGGTGAGAGGGGAGAGTTTTCATTTTTACTCTATTGATTTGCATATTGTTGAGCTATTTTATCAAGCACTTCTACTTTTGTAAGATAAATACAATTTTAACTACTTTCTGTAAAGTAAAGAACTGTATACAAATTGGTATTCCTTTATGGAATGGAGGGGAGGGCTTGGTCTTCTATTCCTCCATACTGATATGGGCCGTAAAATACAATCCATTTTTTTCTCTTAAAGCTGGATGGGCTCAAAGATGTAGACACTGTTGTTCTGGCCATTTGGTTTTTTTTGTTTTTTTTTTTAAACTGAATTAATTGCAACCCTTTAAAACTCTTGATTTTTGCATGAAAACAAAATGTGAATAATGTGGATTGTTACTCTGCATGCATCTCTCACACACACATTTTTTGCTGAAAATTTTTATATTACATTTCGAAGTGGTACTTTTAGGTATTTAGCTTTAGCTTTCACCGATCAGATATACTTAAATTAGATTTAAAAAGCAGATGTTCTAGCAGCTTCTGTTGGCAAACATGATCACAGAGGTTTTTGGTTTATCTCTAGTAGTATTTCTGTCACCAGCTTTGAGGGAATCAAGAACCCGGGGCAGAAGACAAATCCTTTAGTTGTTGTTATTATTTCTGTTGCCAGTGTGGACCTAATATTAATGACATATGTCTGGAAATAACTATTAACTTCCTTACTTTATTGCTCTTGGTTTTGTCAATCAAGAAGACTAGCCTGTAAAACAATCAAAATGGTTTATTTGGTGTCTTAGAGATTGCAATCCAGGAGACACAGAGTGTTCCAAAATCAAAAATGTGCTCTGAATTGAAAGCAGGAAGTTCAGGCTTTGAAGGTAAAAACTAACAAAGTTACATCAGTTGTTTTGAAAGAATTATGATTGGTGGTAGTAAGATTTAAATTGACTGTCTAATACATGATTGATATTTGACTAAGGTGTTACATTATATTTATTTCACTCCAATGTAAAACATATTTTCTGGGAGGTGGTTGAATTTGCAACTAATAGAAAGTCAATTTTCATGTCATCTAGAGAATTTAAACAGGAGATGTACATAGGCACTACTCCCTCAATATACTTCCGACTCTATTTTGAGTGACTCTTTTACCAATACTTATTCCATTTTGGAATGTTTTTTTTAAGTTTATTTATATTGAGAGAGACAGAGACAGCACAAGTCGGGGAGGGGCAGAGAGAAATGGAGAGAGAGAGAGAGAGAGAGAGAGAGAGAGAATCCCAAGCAGGCTTCCAGCACAAAGCCCGATGCAAGGCAACCCATGAAGCCACGAGATCATGACCTGAGCCAAAACCAAGACTGGGATGCTTAACTGACTGAGCCACCCAGGCACCCCCTGGATTTTAGAATCTTTCATAGAGACAACAGTTCAAGGGAAAAATTCAGGATTTCTCACTTTCCAGATTGAAGTTGTGTTGGCATTTTACTTGAGGTCAGATTCTTCATTGTTCTCCTGCCATTCATTCTTCGACACCCAGCCTCAACAAATTGCCATCATTTGGTTTCTTTGTGTTGAAGCCCTTTATTTTTCATTCTTAAAAGAGTCTTAGTGGTTTATGGTTTCTTTTATCTGATCTCTGAGTGATATGCAAAGAAAAGTAAGAGATCTGGCAACATATGTCACATATTTTGGTTATAGTAAAAATCAGCTGGTTGATAGTTATAGACTCTACCATACACCCAACCTCTCAAATGGAGGTAGCCATATGTTAAACATCATTTTTTCATTGTATTTGTAGTTTTTTTTTAATTTAAAATACCCCATTTCTTTCATTTATTTTACTCTCCTGGTCCCTGTTGAGATTTGCTATACTTCTAACTCATCTAAAACTTGTTTGGAAAAAAAAAAAAGAATTTTGATGGATTGCTGAATATATGAAGGATATAATTCTTTCATTCTGTAAATACTAAAATTTGGCTCAAAGTCAAACCCAGGCCATCAGAAAGCTGTGCACTCAAGCTTCGTTGTGTAGGTTGCAGATGCATGTAGTTTTATGGTATTAAACGTTACCATGATGTTAAACACATACACCATAAGAAATAGCTCTATGAAAGTAATTTTTAAAATCAACTTAAGGATGTTGGGCAAACTGTAATGTCACCATTATGAGGACACATAAAAGAGATTATTCACTTAAAGTTTTATCTTATAATTAAGTAATAGATCATATTTTGCTTTTTGCATTTGCTGTTGGAAAAGAGTTAAAGCTCACTTGAATGGTTGAATTCTTGTAAGCATGAATGACTTCATGCATGCATCTGTATATTAAACTTAAGAATGGCTTTGTCCTACTGTTTAACTTATGTTATTTTTAACCTTATTTCTTGAGGTAATTAAAAATAATCTTATTGTACAATATTTTGAAACCAGTATTGAAACCCCAATTGTTTTTCTCAGATACCAAAGCATTTGATATTTCAACTAGTAGTGTATTAGGTTTTCAATTTTTCAACAACCCCTACAGTCCTTGTTTTTCTTCCCTCCCTTCCTCCCTCCTTTTCCTTCCTTCCTTTCTTCCTTCCTTTCTTCTTCCTTCTCTACCTCCTCTTCATTATTATTATTATTATTATTATTATTATTATTATTATAGCTTTTCCAGTAAGGATGAAGTAATATCTCATTGTGGTTTTCATTTGAATTTTCCTAATGACTAATGTTTTTGACATTATTTTCCTATGCATACTGGCCATTCTGGAATATCTTTGGAGTAAGGTCTATTCAAGTCCTTTGCCCATTTTTAAATTGATTGTGTTTTTATTGTTGAGTTGAAGATTATTATTTATATTTTTTTTCTACATACAAATTTCTTATGAGACATGATTTGAAAAAACTTATACTCATTCTTTGAGTTATCTTTTTAGTTTCTTAATGAATACCAAAAAGCAGAAAAGTTTTAAATTTTCTTTAGTGTAATTCATCTATTCTGTCTTTTATCGCTTGTGCATTTTGTGTCATATCTTAACAAAGTATTGCCTTATGTAAGATCCTGAACTTTTTCTCTTGTATTTTCTCCTGAGAAGTTTACCACTTTAGCTCTTAAATATAGGTCTATATTTCAGTTAATTTTTGCATATAGTGTAAGATGGAGGTCCAACTTCATTCTTTGCATAACAATACTCACTTATCACAGCAACATTTGTTAATAGAGACTATTTTTCTCTCTTGAATTGGCATGGCACCCTTGTTTAAATAAAATGACCATAGATTTATCAATTTATTTTTATGTGCTCAATTCCATTCCTTTGGGCCATATATCTATTCTTGTCCCAGTTTCACTTGAAAAAGATGTCACAATGTCACACACACTATAGTTTTGTAATAAGTGTTAAAATTGGGAAATGTGAGTCCTCCAACTTGTTCTTCATTTTAAATATCATTTTGTCTTTTCTCTTTTGTTTTGTTTTGTTTTTACATTTCTGTACAAATATTATGATAATTTTGTACATTTCTGCATGAAAGTCAGCTGGGATTTTTAGATGATTAATTGGATATGTAGAATTTTTAGGGATTCTTGTCAATATTAAATTTCTGACCCATGAACATGGTTTGGCTTTCCATTTATTTAGATCTTCTATATTTACTTTTTTCCCATGTATTTATTCTTTCTTTCTTTCTTTCTTTCTTTCTTTCTTTCTTTCTTTCTTTTTCTTTCTTTCATGAAATTTATTGTCAAATTGGTTTCCATACAACACCCAGTGTTCATCCCAGCAGGTACCCTCCTCAATGCCCATCACCCACTTTCCCCTTCCCCCCACCCCCCATCAACCCTCAGTTTGTTCTCAGTATTTACTTTTTAGCAATGTTTTGTAGTTTTCAAAAGGTACGTTTACAAATTTTTTTGTTAAGTTTTTTTCTACATATTTTATGCTTCTTCATGGCATGGTAATGGAGTCATTTTCTTAATTCCATTTCCAGAGTTTTCATTGCTAATGTATAGGTACAATTGATTTTTGTGTATTGATCTCATATCCTGTTACTTGTATGAAATTTTAATGAGTTGTAATAGTCTTTTAGTGGATTTGTTAGGATTTTCCTAATACAATATCATGTCATTTATTTAAAAAAATTTTTTAACGTTTATTCATTTTTTGAGAGACAGAGAGAGAGAGATAGAGTGTGAGTGGGGGAGGGACAGAGAGAGAGGGAGACGCAGAATCCAAAGCAAGCTCCAGGCTCTGAACTGACAGCACAGAGCCCAATATGGGGCTCGAACTCATGGACCGTGAGATCATGGCCTGAGCCGAAGTTGGACGCGTAACTGACTGAGCCACCCAGGTGCCCCTATATCATGTCACTTATGATTAGAGAGTCTTCCTTTCCAATATGGTTTCCTTTTATTTTATTTTATTATTTTGCTTAAAGTGACCTGGTAAAAACCTCCAGTATAATGTTGAATGTAAGTGGCAAGAGAAACATCTCTGTCTTCTTTCCAGTCTTAGTAGGAAAGCACACAGTCTTCATAATTTAATATGATGTTACCTGTGGTTGTCCATAGATATATGAGATTGAGGAAATTTCCTTATATATCTTTTTTTTTCATGAAAATATATAGGATTTTGTCAAATACTGGACCTGAGATTTATTCTTTAAAATTTTATTTTATTTTTATTTTTAAAAATTTTTTATTTAAGTAATCTCTACACCCTTTGTGGGGCTCAAACTCACAACTGAGGGGTACCTGGGTGGCTCAGTTAATTGGGTGTCTGACTCTTGATTTCAGCTCAGGTCATGATCTCACAGTTGGTGAGATCGAGCTCTGAGTGGGGCTGTGTGCTGGCAGTGTGTAGCCTGCTTGGGATTCTCTCTCTCTCTCTCTCTCTCTCTCTCTCTCTGCCCTTTCCCCACTCACATGCACACACACATACACACACACACATACACACACACACACCCTCTCTCTCTCTCTGTCTCTCTCAAAATAAATAAATAAACCGTAAAAAAATGTTGGGATTAAAAAAATGACACTGAGGTCAAGAGTCACATGCTCTTCTGACTGAGCCAGATAGGCACCCCTATTCTTTAACATTTTAAATGCACAATACTATCATTTTATCTATAGGTACTAAGTTGTTCAGCATATCTCTGGAACTTATTTATGTTGTATAACTGAATATTTACGTGTTGAACAACAAGTACCTGTTTCCCTCTCCCTCTAATTCCTGGTACCAATTTCCTGCTTTTTCAATTGTCCGTTAAGTTTTATTGTGTCCTGGATGTTGTGAATACTATTTTGCTGTGTGTCTGTTTATTCTTGTCTCTCTATTTAAAAACAATGAATTTTATTCTGACAAGCTGTGAAGATATTTGTGAATTGGTTACATCCTTTTGAGTATTTTTTTAAAACATTCTTAAGGGTGGCTCTAGAATTGTATTCGCTAGTTCCAATTTAGTTCTGTCCCTATGTTATAGACCTTCCTGGTGTCCATACTGAATGCTTTGTTAATTCAGTGATGTCCCTGTCCTCTGATTGCTGGACAATCAAAGAGCTCTCAGTCTTAGGAACGGTGATAGTTGCTCTGCTTGCTGCTGTCCTCTAGCAGTTGTCCCTTACCTGATTCTTGTTCCTCGCCTGACCTTGTGAAGTTTCAATCTACGTTCATTCAGCTTAGTATTTATTGAAACACGCAAGGGAAGCTTGTGCTCTTTTCTTGGGTTTTACTTTCTGTTTATTCATTTTTGGATGTCTCATCCTCCCTGAATTCTGATTTCATCCTCCTCATATCCAGCTGTCAAATTTCCAAACCACACAGGCTTTTTTTCTTTTGCTCTGTAGCTCAAACACCAGCGTTTTTTTTTTTTATTTTTTATTTATTTTTTATTTTTAAAAAATTTTTTTTTCAACGTTTTTAATTTTATTTTTGGGACAGAGAGAGACAGAGCATGAACGGGGGAGGGGCAGAGAGAGAGGGAGACACAGAATCGGAAGCAGGCTCCAGGCTCCGAGCCATCAGCCCAGAGCCCGACGCGGGGCTCGAACTCACGGACCGCGAGATCGTGACCTGGCTGAAGTCGGACGCTTAACCGACTGCGCCACCCAGGCGCCCCTCAAACACCAGCGTTTTAAGGCTTAGGATAATTTTCTCTGCTCTGTATGTAGCTCTACTTCAGCAAGCCTAGGTTTATGTATCTTCATCCTGCTAATGTGCCCTTATTCTTTGGTGGGCCATTTCTTACACTTGCTGAAGCTTCGTGTATCTCAGCATCCTATAGTGGTTTAATGTCCCAACCATTGATGTGTCCATGCCATTAACTCAGTGATGGTCCTATTCACCTTTGAAGTTTTTCTGTCTCTCCTATCCTGTCAGCAGCCTTTGGTATGCTGCTGCTGTGCCCTTTGTGAAATGTCCATAAGAAAAGATTGGCAGTTGATGCAGATTGCCAAGTGACTAGGGCTTTGCAGGGTTCTACTCCAACATTCCAGCCCACACGCGGTGGCCAAAAGTTAGTAAATATGTTGGCTTTTTGTTTTTTCTTCAGTCTGTGACAAGTTTGCTGCTCCTCTTGCTTTGCTTGGAAAATAAGTTATGTGTCTCTTGTCTCCTGTGAAGGGGTCATGACTTTATGTAACTTAGATTATTTGGTATACCTTGCCTCCTCAGCCACCTTAATGTGTTAAAAATATGACCATTGTGGCTTTTACAACTTGTTCTCCTTTTTAGAGTGGGAAAGATATTCTCTTGTGACTTTCTAATCATAAACAAAAGTGGAATTCTCCCATGGAGCATCTGTGGGTTTTTTAATTGACATATTTTCCCTCCACACCACCTTCATCCCATGTGAACTCTGAAAAGAGATGTGCAGCTATGACCGTGTGCTTTTGTATGAAAAGAAAATTCTCAGTGTGCTCTTTTACTTGTAGGTCACCTCATATGTGAGGCATCACTTTAGGGAAAGCATAAAAGGTTTTAGCTACTTGTTGAATTAAAAATAACTCTCACTCAAAGTAAAATATTGCTGTTTAAATTGAGGTAATAAGCAAAAAGTTATTAGTGCTAAGAATAAATACCCAAAGTCTGGTATTTATCATTGTTTCCCTTTAATTTCTGAGCTGACAAATGATAATTGCTCAGGCAATTAAAATAATTAGGAAAATGTGGAGTCACAAAAGGAGAAGCCTTTTAGAACGGCAATTTAAATGCATAAGGAGAAATTCTCATATGTTTGCTTCACCTTATCCTGGAATAGACTGATTACCAGGTGCTTTTTAGTGTGTAGTCGATTGATAGATCACATGACATCTGAGTTTTTTCTGGGACATAGGACCACTGGAAACAGGTCTTGAAAGATAGTTCTTATTTTAAAGAAGGATTTGGGGGATCTGGGCACTTATATTCTGGAAATGTCTTGGTAGTAAAGGATACTTTTAAGTTCCATACCTTGTAAACTTGTAGAGTGTGTGTGTGTGTGTGTGTGTGTGTGTGTGTGTGTGTGTTGTGGGAATACACTATTTTGTGCCATGTTTAAACGAAGATAAGAAAAATATGAGTTAAGGGGCACCTGGGTGGCTCAGTCGGTTGAGCGTCCGACTTCGGCTCAGGGCATGATCTCACAGCTTGTGAGTTCGAGCCCCCATCGGGCTCTGTGCTGACAGCTCAGAGCCTGGAGCCTGCTTCAGATTCTGCCCCTCCCCTGCTCGTGCTCTCTGTCTGTCTCTCTCTCTGTCTCTCTCTCTCAAAAATAAATAAATATTAAAAAAAGAAAAAAAGAAAAACACGAGTGAAGTCACAGGATGATCTTACCATTTTAGAATGCTTATTCACTCTGTGACCTGCAGGAGGCCGTCTGAAGGGGGTTGTGGAAAGAATTAGAAGATTGACAATAGCTTTGTGAAAGAAATGAGATTTTCTGTGAAGAAAAGAATATTCCTGGGTAAAATAGGGCAATCTTAATTTAGACAGACTATACCTTAAAATCAATCAATGGGGGCATTTCCTCTGAGAACCAGTTTTGTGTGTGTGTGTGTGTGTGTGTGTACAACAGATACTTAAGCTATTCCATATGCTGACTAGGATTGGTATCAGAGATTGATTATACCAATTTCTAAGGGGAGACTACTTGCAAAGTAAACAGTTGGCATTTTACTACAATTTTGTAAAATTTGTTCTATTAGTCATGACTTAACTCACTTTGGGCATACTTTCTATTAAGTTATACATTCAGAATATTACACCAAAGTACTGAGAGTTATATGCAACAGTACCAAATTATTTATCTCAGGGAACATCCCCTTGATTTAACTAATTTAAGGCTCTATTCCTTCTAACTTAATATTGGCCTTCATTACCTAGAAAGTTTTTCTTTTCCACAAAAACTCATTTATCATATTAGACTCCTGTCATGCAGGACATGATGTACTTTTGTGCACAGTACCTATTTATCTACTGTTCCTGCACGGGTGAAGTGAAATGATTTCAGCTCATGGCAAAATTTAGCACATGATGAGGTTTCAAAGGAGAGTATTCAGTGAATTTGGACAATTCACTCTTAAAATGAAGCTCCTGATACTGGGGTCAGCAGTAGTCACTGGTGAGAGATTCTTGAATGTGATAAGCTGGGAGGCTTATTTCAAAATAAATTATTATGCCATTTTGTTTTCCATTGCATAAACATGATGAATGGTACAAATGAATGACTTTGATTTGAAAACTAATTCTCCTGAGTGATTTTTAGAAAAATGTTCAGAATAACAACTCTAGTCAATCAGCAATTATTTATTGACTGCTCACTTTATTTATGTTAATTTTGTTATTAAGTATAAACATTTATTGAATGTCTGCTCTGTGCAGATCACACTGAAAGTTACACAGAACCCTTAACTAGGCATTACGGAATACGTGGGTTGTCTGTGAATAAACAGAAGGCATAGTCCTTAGTTAATAAGTGAGTATAAATGCATGTAGTATAAAAATTAGATGTGCATCCACACAAAGCAAAGGGGTGATCTGAGTAGGGTAAATGTAACTAGAGAAAATTCCAATTGGGTTTACATATAGGGTAAATTATTATGGTGTTAATAGGTATGTTCCGTAAATAGGACTGTTTTGAAGCAGGACCAGAACACTCATTTTGTTCAACAAGGCAATTGACTTGTTTTTCCCTACTGGAAGTAGAAATATCCTTTAGGCCCATGAATGAATTTTCATCATACTTTCTCACAATATTTTTATGTATTCTTCAAATTTTGGACTTGAGGTGGACTATAGTGATGATCTCAAGGGAAGATAGAAGTCTAAAATAGATTGGTGTCATTTAACTTCTTACTCCCAGCCAAGGGACTGGAACAATGATTGTTGCACTGTGAATATTGAGAACCACATCATGGAGTTATATTATGAACAGTTCTTCCCACCCATATCTCCTAGCCTTCTTGCAGATAATGGTCTTTGGATATTTTAAAATCTTGGCTAAAATTTATGTTGCTTTGGGACCAGAGCCATAGAAATACTATGTTAGAATATGGTGGAGAGAATCTCCACCTTGTGATATTGGGGAAGGTACAGTATAACCTTCTCAAATGTCTTTGGCAGCAGAAGCCCCTCTAACCCGTTACCTATCTGTTCCAAATGTGGATTTAGATAGATCTTGTTTTTGTGTCAACTTTGCTGTGTAATATGCTATGTGTATCTGATACATTTTTCTGATTTTTCACCGGATACATTTTTCTGATTAGCTAAAGGTGAGTGTGATATCATTTTGGAAATAAGGGATAACATGTAGCAAGTCCAAAAATTATTTCTCAGTTTACAGATAAATTTCAAATGTAGTAAATTTTAACTTATATCACACTTTGAGCCTAATCAGAAGACTTTTTGTGTGAAAGCAGTTCACTTAGCTTGGCTCCCTGGGGCTAATTCTGAAGGCGTTAACTTAAACCAACTTATGTGTTTTAAATATATTTTTAATAATTTAAAGCCCTTGACATCTTATAAACAAAGCATAACCTACAAGCTGAGTAGATAATAAATATGTTTTGAGGGGTAAAGGGCAGTTACTTACCATATCTTGTAATTGTTCTTCCCTGCTGCGATCCCAATGCCGTGCAGAGTCTGTGTTAGGAATAATAATCCATTTATCATATCTTTCAATGAGTTCCAGTATGGAACTCTCCAATTTTTAGTAATACTTTAAACCATGGTAGTAGTCTGGAGTATATCTAGGTTGGGATTTTCTTTTCAAAACATTCTTTGAACAGAAACCCTTTTAAGCAACGAGCTCCTCCAGGATCTACTATGAAGTTGCTGGCAAGGTGCTTCCATTAATAATCCATTCCCAAATTATCCTTCCACAATGAATCATTTAGAATGATTTAAATGAGTGTGCAAGGATTGTCCAATATGAAGGCTTAAAAGTGGCAATAGCATATCTGTCCTTTCAAGCTACAATAGGCAGTATAACAGAATCGGGGATGCAAAAATACTATATGGAGGTTGGCGTTTGGCTTCTGGCAAAATAGTTACCCACTGGATTTTATGGAGAGTCAGAGAAGAAAGATTTGGCCTCAGTCAGATGATAGTTTATACCCAGGTATTAAATATAGTCCATTTTAACCCAGAGAGGGAAGAACTTTCTAATGAGGTTGAGTTATGTACATACTTACCATATCCTCATTCTTAGATTGATGTACACAGAACTCGGGATCTGTATAACTACAATAAAACCTTAGATTGCAAGTAACTTATTCTGTGAGTGTTCTGCAAGATGAGAAAACATTTCTAATAAATTTTAACTTGATAAACAAGCGATGTCTTGCAATACGAGTAGTACGTGATGTGGTATGTCACATGATCACAACTGAGCCAATGGTTCTTGAAGTTTGCTTTGATACACAAGTGCTTTGGATTACAAGCATGTTTCCGGAACAAATTATGCTCACAAACCAAGGCTTTATGGCATTTAAAATATACACATATATGTATAAGTGCTTTTATGTATAATTTTTTTCTCAATTCATTTGTTATCTAATCTTGTGTGTGTGTGTGTGTGTGTGTGTGTGTGTGTGTTTAACCTCCTTTGAAAGGACTGTATAGATTTTTGATACAGTAACATTATGAGATTGTAACAATCACTTGAAAAGGTAAATTGATTATTTTGTTTACTTGATAAAAAATTCACAGTTTGATTAATTTATACTTCCTCTGCTAGATAACAAACTTCCCACGAATCACTATGAGAACACTATGTGACATTGTTAACTACCTACTTTTAAGAACTCATCTATTTTGGTTTGGCATAGTTCTCTGTAGATTCTTCTTTTAACTCTCTGTTAATGTTCTTCATAGGCAACTCTCCGTTTATAGATTTCATGAGGTTTTTGTTCCCCAGACCTCTTTGCATAACTCTCATGTACTCTATCCTTTCTACCTTCATGGTTTATTTTAGTGAATTCAACTCTTCTCCTTATTTAATGATCCCTGTGGCTAACTATCACCCTTATATTTAATTTTGGACATGCATTTCACTCTGCTTTCTGCTTATATAACTTTTATGGATAAATTTGTGGAATTCAAACTCAATATGTATAAAATCAATTACATCATTACTTCTCTTAACCCGTGTTCTCAATCTCATATGTTGTTTCTGTTAGGACTTCACCATCTGTCCAGTCGCCACATGTTAAAAATGTAGCTATCCTTAATTTCATTTTCTCCTCTTTTTTCCCTTCCACAAATATCTCAATCGTTCGCAAAGTCTAACCTATTTTTCTTTGCAATATTTCATCCATCTCCTTTTTTTGTATCATTCCAATTCTGGTTCTTATTTTTTCTCATCTATTCATTTCCTACCTATGCCTGGAATTTTTTTTAATGTCTTAAAACTTTTCTCAGGGACTGACTCAAACTCATCTACTGGTATAAGACTGTTTTCTCTGTGTTCCTCTTTTACATCATTGTGCACATGGTACTACATCTAAGTTTCTCTAATATAAGCTCATCTATATGTCTGCCTTTTCCTGTTAGATTTTAAGTTCTAAGATGTAGAGGCCATATATATATTTTTGTACCCCTTTGAGTACAATTCAGTGTTTATATGGAATAGGTACTCTGTAAATATTTGTTTAAGTAAACAATGCAGAAAATTTTAATAATAAAGAGTTGATCATTGTGTTGGTCATATTGGCCTTTGTTTTCTATGGAGGAAAATATATCAGGAATTGTTTGGTTGGCAAATATATAGTTGGAGAATATGTATGTATATATATATATATATATATATATATATATGATGAAATGTAGTTTTATATTTTTTTAAATTTACCTTTTTATTTTGTTTTATTTATATTTGAATGAGCTTATATCAAAGAGAAAGCAGTAGCTCTTTACAGGGGAGTATTACCATAAGTAACCAAATGCCTACCTAGTTGGCAACCATGAAGTAACTGAAGTCTCACCAAGGTACTGAGGTTCTAGAGTTAAGACTTTGTTCTGAAATTTCCAAAGTGCAGCCTTTTGTAAAATTCTTTTGTCAAAGGACATCAGTGTGAGTCCTGGTATAAAAGTAATCTACTGGCCTTTGAGTGCATTCCCAATGAGTAGAGTAATATGTGACTGGACTGCCAATACATTTCGCTTTGTGGAACCTTGCCCCTGAAAATCCCAGGGGACTTGTTATTTATACGCTATAGTTGTTCATTCCCTTTCTTCTTGTATATTACAATTTCCCCTGGCATTTTCTTTTTTTCATAGGGAAAGGCATCTGGAATGAATCTAAAGACTCAGGTCTCCAAGAAGCCATAGTTTGAAGTTGGTACTATGGCAGTTATCTATCCAAGATGAAACAGTGGAACATTTTAGAAAAATGAACTTAATGTTATTCAAATTTTCAAATGGCATGAATAACACAGTCCATTTGACTTTAAATACATCTTGTTACAGATGACTTGGCCATTAACCTTGGCAATGTCAATCTGTTCTTAGTATCATATTCCATTAAATTACTGTTCCTAATAATAGAGGTGTATTTTACAAGGATCAATGCACTGCTGGCTTCTAAAACCGATATGAGGAAGGTAGGGCTGGGCAAGGGGGATAGAGTGGGGGAAGAGGAAGGGAGAGACAGAGAAAAAAGAAGAGAAGGTGGAGGGGAGATAGAACTATAAAAGGCAAACATTGTAAAAGAGGAATGAAAGAAACAAACACATAGACATGTGCTAATAAAAACAGTCAAATCTGTAAAGGTACAGATCACTGTCTGGAATAGTGAGTTCGTAGTACCTCAGAGGACTCACATCTCTTGCAGGTTCTGTGACAGATTGTTCAGGAGCTATGTCTTAGCCTTCTCGTACAGCCTACTGGTTGAGTAAAGGGTTATATGACTTAAAGGTCTGGCCACAGGTCACTGAACCAGGGACAGACAGCTGATCCAAGGAGAACAATTCATATTCTCTCTGCTAGGAATTTGGAATTGGGACACAACATTCTAGTTAGTCTCTCTTGGTCCCTTGAACTGAGAAGATATAGACTCAGGAACCGAGATTACCATTCTGGCAATGGTGTGTTTATATCATGTTTATGGAAAAGTTAAGAAAATCAATCTTCAGAGAAAGAGATAATACTGAAGCAGTATTCCAGAGAGGAATAGAGACAAGAGCTCATGTAACTACAGACATAGGAAAAGAATAATTAGAGCTCCTGTTAGTCTTCTCATTCCTGGTTTTGTCCCATCATGTAGGCCAGCTACGTTTCTTGCCTTTGGTTTCTATACCTTTATTAGTCAGCTTTGGTTGCAGTAACAGAATGCCATAGAGTGAGTGGCTTAAATAACAAGAGATTCGTTTTTCAATGTTATGCAGGCTAGAATTCCTAAATTAGGGTGCCAGCATGGTCTTGTTCTGCTGAGAGCTGTCTTCCTGGCTGCAGACAGCCATGTACTTACTACTGTGTTATCTCGTGGCCAAGTGAGAGGTCTCTGGTGTCTTTTCCTCTTCTTAGAAGGGTACTAGCTCCATCATGACAGCCCCCTCCCATCACCTCATCTAAACCTAATTATCTCCCCATGGCCTCATTTCTAAATACCATCACATTGTGGGTTAGGGCTTCAAATTATGAATATATGGGGGATAAATTCCATCTATATCTTTTCAAAATAAGCAGAATCCTGTATTTATGTTTCAGGTGTCTCCAATGGAAATGGCCTCAGAATCTTTATTATTGCTAAGTTCCTCTTGTCCTTCTGTTTCTATTTGTTTACAAGTTACAGTTGGAGAAATTCTGTATCACAAGAATACAAAGAGTTGAATTAAGGAATCAAGATCAGCCAATAAATATTTAGATCAGTGTTGGCTGGAAAGAGGGACAAAGTCAAGAACAAGTCCATGGCTAACGAACAGCAGGAGAGTATTGTGGATAAACGTGAAATACTAAAGTGTTTATAGGTTCCTATGGTATATATGTAGGGACAAAAGGTGATTAGGACAGCCTAAATATATAGGGCCAGTGTAGACCGATGCCGGCCTTATGCAGCTCTTGTTGTCTAACTGTTCAAACTTAAAATCTAAACAAACACCTATGGCTAAAACACCATCTATTGTATGTAATGAATTCACATAAACAAATGAAAAAACCAGCAAATCATTCTTAATTTCTCTCTTATCTTTAAATTTAATGTGTTAAATTTAAATAATGCCCAAATTATATTCAGCACTACCTTCAAAACTTCCAGAATATGTCTTCTTTTTTTCTCCATCTTTACTACAACCGTATGACTTTATTTCTCACCTAAACTACTTTAATAGCTGTCCCTTTTGTCCTCTTGGCTGTCATTATTATTCATCCTCTCCAAACTATTTTCCCTAAAGTATCTGGAGAAATCTTTTAAAAAAGCATTATATCCCTTTTTCTGCTTAAAATAGTTCATTACTTCCAAATTGTCTGTTGGATAAAGTTAAATCTCTGTTTCATGATTATAAGCCCCTCTATGATCCCTGCACTTTTATTTACCTCTTGTAAAAGTGGAAGAGGACTGGGTTTCAGTAAAATTTAACTGTTTTTTGTTTCTCATCATATAACCATCTCCCAGATGAAAAACGAGAACATGGATTCCCTTCACATTGCATAAAATCTCTTCATAATCCCTCGAAGTATTTCATTCTCCCCAAACGTAACCACTATCACCATAGATTATTTTCACCACTTTTCCTAACTATGTAAATGAAATACATGTATTACATTATATATGTCTGCTTGGCTCAACATTGTGAGATTTATCCATGTTGTTGCTTGATGCAATATTTCACATATTCTCATTGCTATGTAGGGTTTCATTGTATCAATTTGCAACCATTTTAAAATTCATTATACTGTTTATGGACACTTTAGTAGTTTCCAGTTTAGGATTATTACAAATCAAGCTGTTATGATCATCCTCATATATGTCTCTTGATACATATGTACATTCATTTCTATTAGGTGTATACCTAAGAATGAATTATATTCTTTCTTATGACTCAACCCAACTTAAGTGTCATCTCCTTTAGGAAGGCTTCTCCACTCTCCAACCCCACTTTGGGTTAGTTGGTCATCTTCTTTGTGGCCATAGAATCCTGTGCTTCTCTCTAAGAAAGTACTTATCACCTCTAATATGATGCATTTACAAGCATGTTTTCCTCAATAGATTGTAAGTTCTTTAGGGGCAGGGAACCTACCTTGTTAATCTTTGTAGTTCTAGTACCTAGCAGAGTTCGTGGCACAAGGACAACGTAGAGTGATACATAAATATTAAAGTAATCGAAGAGTCCTGGAATTTTCTAAATAATAAACAAACTAGTTAAATTTATGATCACCTTTTGTGTAACGAGACTGGTGTAGGTGATGTTGGTGATACCAAGTAATAAAAACTGGATTCCTGACCTCAAGAAGCATACAGTTTTGCTCAGAAGGATGAGTTGATATTCATTAAATACTAGAAACAAATAAATAAACTATATGGTAAAATGGATCTTAGTACAATTAAGTTTCAGAGAAAGGGCAAGACTTCTAAAGTTGAAACATTCTGTAGGATGAGCTAGGATGAGTGTTGAAGGAGGATTGTCATGTTTTAGGAAGGAATAATGGAGGGAGGCTGATGAATAGTAAAATGAACCCAGATCTGGTAAATTTATCTTTCATACTTCCCATCACTTCTGTGGAATAAACACTGTGTTTTGAGACAGGTTTGCTTTAATACTGAGCTAAAGTAGATATGTCATAATTGTGGAGTCTTCCGTGCCTTGCTAAATAAATTGGCCTTTTATTCTTATATTTATAGTGAGACTCCAATGGAAATATTTCATGAAAGGAGACGATAAATCTTGTGGAACACGATGAGGGTCAGAATTATGGCAGTGATAGTGAAAGTATTGGAGAGAGAGAATGTGGAAGTCATTCAAAGGAAAGCTAAATAGAACATGGTGGTACCAGGATATAGTTGTAGGGTGCTTTTTAATGAAGCCAAAAGGACACTATGTGAATACATTACTTTCTTTTTTTGGGAGGGAGATATATTACTTTCAAAAGAAATATGTTTCTTAGTCAATTTGTGATGCAAAATATGTCAGTGGAACATGGCAACATATAGTCATTTTTAAAAATATTTTTAAGTTTATTTATTCATTTTTGAGAGAAAAAGAGTGAACATGAGCAAGTGGGGAAGGGTCAAGCGGGGGGTGGGGGCAGAGGATCTGAAGTGAGTTCTGTGCCGACAGCAGAGAGCCTGATGTGGAGTTTGAACCCACAAAACATGGGATCATGACCTGAGCTGAAGGCAGATACTTAATTGAGCCACTGATGTGCCCCAACATATGATCATTTTTAATGCTGAGGTTCTTCTTAGGAGTATGGAAAAAATTTATATTTATTTTTTAAAATTTTTAAAAAGTTTACTTTTATTTATTTTGAGAGAGGAAGAGACAGCACGAGTAGGGGAGGGGCGGAGAGAGAGAGAGAGAAACCCAAAGAAGCTCCATACTGCCAGTGGGGCTTGAACTCACAGAACTCACATGGGGCCCAACTCACAAAACTGTGAAATCATGACCTGAGAGGAAACCAAGAGTGAGAAGCTTAACCTACTGAGTCACCCAAGTGCCCTTGGTAATATCTTTTAGATCTAAGATTTGACAACAAAATTCTTATACTGAAATGTTGTTTTGCTCCATTATAAGAAGTGGCTTGCATTGATGTCTCATCAAAGGCTTTATGAGCTATGGATTTATATGTATATGTGTTATATGTATAAACACACATATACTTTAGAATGAAGGAGTAACAGGCATTTTTCATCAACAGATTGAGCAAGGTCTCCATAAGCAGGAGGTCTTAGGCTTTGAGAAGTGTTTGAACCAAAGATGACTCCAAAATTGCTGCCACAGTAGTGGTTTCTCACTGTACCAGCACATCAGCATCACAGGGGCAGAGATGAGCTTGTTGGGAAGGAAGATCTTCCTCTGCCCTGTGGTCCTTCTGGCTAGACTTTGAGTCAAATTGGTATGAGACAGATTAACAGGAAAAACCAAATCGAATAGGTGTATGTATGGGGAACCCACAGAGACATGAACTTCCAAAGACGAGGAGGGAACATGGACTTATATGAGCTCAGGAGAGGGGTAGGGTCTAACAATACAAAGGGGAGAAGGCTCATTAGCAGGAATGTGAAAGGAGGAGATGTCTTGAAAAAAAGGGGTGCACTATTATGTACATAAGTTTCTTAGGTGAAGGGGAGTCTTCATCAGTAGCTGTCTTCCTGGCACAGGTTCTCCTTTCCAATGTAAACTTAGGCAGTTGAAGGCAAGGCAGAGAGCTTTTCTTGCATCTGCTGGGTTTTGATTACTTTTAACTGGAAATAATCTGTATGCCAAAGTGGCCCATCTTAGGTGATATGGAAATGGGTTTGGGGCACCTGGGTGGCTCACACACTTAAGTGTCCAACTTTTGATTTCAGATGAAGTCATGGTCTCATGGTCATGGGATCAAGCCCCCTACCCCCACCCCATTGAGCTCTGAGCTGAGAGCATGGAGCCTGCTTGGGATTCTCTCTCTCCATCTCTTTCTGCCCCTCCCCTGCTCTGTCTCTGTTTCTCTTTCTCTCTCAAAATAAATAAATAAACTTAAAAAAAAAAGAAAGAAACAAATGTTGGAGTTCAGAGCCGATGGCCAAGAAAGGATTCTTGAGACATCTTTGGTGCAAAAAGGTGATTTTATTAAAGCACAGGGACAGGACCTGTGGGCAGAAAGAGCTGCACTGGAGTTGTGACAGGTGACTGATGATATACCTTCAAGTATATAACCCCTCGAGGGAGGGGGTTGGGAATTGCATAAGTCTCTAAGGAATTTTGGAAGCGAGCTGTCCAGGACCTTAAGGAGACTAGCTATTGTTAGGAACAGGTCACTTACTACTGTCTAGGAAAACCTCAGTCATGAAACCATTCAGATGTATATCAGTGAGCCATAAGCTTGAAGTATGATTGCCAACCTATATCTTAGGGGTTGTGGGTAGAGATAAAGGAAGTTTCCAAAGGGAGTTTTATATGTTAAAGTAGACTTACAGGATCCTGGAAGGTTGGGCTAAGATTGCCTTTTGGCCTTAGCAAAGTGTCATCATCAAGGCAGCTGAGTTCCTAGAGGAATGTCACTCTGCCTGTCTCAAAGACTTGTCAATGGGCTGTAAGTTGTAAGGAACTTAGATTTCTTGTAAGGAAATTTAATATTTTATCTTCTTTGTTTTCCACATCTCTGGGGACATGTGCCCTTGTTCCCTACTAGCTTTAAAAATATTATTTCCTAGGTACCACCTCTATTGATTTTCATGAGTGACCTGAGAGTCACCATTGGATTTGGGATGATCTTTTAGATACAACACCAAATCATGATCCATGAAAGAAAAAATTGTAAGTTGCACTTCAGTAACATTAAGTACTTCTACCCTGTGAAAGGCCCTCTTAAGATAATTAAAGTATAAGCCATGGTATAGGAGAAAAATCTTTGCAAAATACATATATGATAAAGTACCAATATCCAAAATATATAAAGAATCTATAAAAATTAAACCATAAGAAAACAAATCAATAAAAACAGGCACATCATCAAAGAAAATATGCAGATGGCAAAGAATCATGTGAAAAAATGCTCATCATACATCACATACCGTTAGTTAATTGCAAATTAAAACAATAATAAGATACTAGTACACACCTATTTGAATGGCTAAAATTCAAAAGACTGAAAGCGATGCAAGTAGAATGGGAAGCAGCGGGAATTCTCATTCATTCCTGATGGGAATGCTTAATGGTATAGCCCATTGGAAGGCAGTTTGATGGTTTCTTACAAAACTCAACATACTCATCATTCAATCTAGGAGTTTTGCTCTTTGGTATATACCCAAATAAGCTGAAATCTTGTATATACACAAACACCTGCACATGAGTGTTTATAGCATCTTTATTATAATTGCCACAACACAAAACCAATCAAGATGTTCTTCAATAGTTGAATGGATAAACAAACTATGGTACATCTAGTGATGAAATATTATTTCAAGATAAAAAGAAATTAGCTATCAAACTATGAAAACACACGGAGGAACACTAAAAGCATATTGCTAAGTGAAAGAAGCCGTCCGGAAAAAGCTATATATTTAATGATTCCAATTCCATGACATTGTGGCCAAGGCAATACTGTTGCAGGATTTTTTACCTCAATACCTGGGGTTCGTTGTCTTGCTACTTCGAAGAATGAAGAGTTGGACACAAAATGAGCAGCAAGCAAAAGTTTATTAGATACAAGATCAGAAACTAAGAATAATATGAAAGCTGTCTTTACAGAGAGGGGATGCTCGAAAGTGAACACCCGTGACTATAGGCAAGGGTCCTTGCTTTATAAGGTTCTGGTCAGCCCTCCCTTCCCTTCCCCCTCGTTCCTTCTCGGGTTCTACCCTTATTGGCTGGATAACTCTAGGTTCTGGGTTGTCCATTCCTGATTGGCTTGACTCCATTGTGTGAGGAGTCAGACTGGTCATACTGTCCCATGTATAACATGAGTTTTCTGGTTTACTTTTTTTAGTTAGGTATTTTGATTGTGAAATTCCTGAGGGGAACCTGAAGATGAGTATGTGGTGTCTGTTACATTCTTAAGAGGGACCTTATGTCTGAGGGGTTTGCTGTAGTGAAATGCTCCAGCATTGTTCCAAAATAGGTGTTTTTCCCCACCCAGGGACCTCAGGTCCTAATCTTTCCCTCTCTGCCTATTTTAATCTATCTTGCCCTATTATAATACTATGGAAACACTGAAAAGATCAGTGGTTGCCATAGGTAGTGGGTTAAGTGAGGGAGGGGTGAATAGGTATGGCACAGATATTTTGGGCAGTGCAACTATTGTGTATAATACAGTAATGATGGACATGTGTCATGCTATATCTTTCAAAACCCATAGAATGTGTAACACAAAGAGCGAATCGTAATGTAAACTCTGGCTTTAGTGAATAATAATGTGTCTATATTGATTCATCAGCTTTAACAATTGTACCACACTGATACAAGATGTAAAAATAATAACGGAAACTTCTCTTGAGACTGGGAGTATGTGGAGACTCTTTCCTTTCCAATCAATTTCCTTTCCTATCAAAAATACTCTTAAGATAACCAGTCTTTTATTTAAAAACAAACTATCTAGATTACTTTAATGTGCTGACATTGTGGAGAATTAATGAACTAAGATGTCTGATTTGGGATCTGGAAGAAATTTGTGGCAATTTATCAGAATAGGGAACCCAGCAGGAAAATTGGTGGTATAAATGATGGAGTTCTGCAGAAGATATTACTGTTTAGAATTGCCTGTTAACAATACAGGTAGAGCTGCCCAGAAGACATTTCTTTCTTTCTATTACCATGTTTCATATACTATTTCAGATTCAAAACTTTTTTCCAACAACCATTATCCAAGCAATATTTGAAAAGCCAATCACAGTTTAGCATTTAAAAGCCTAATGGATTTGAAAAGAATGACTCAGAGCGAACTTCTAATTAGAAAATATTGCTGGGCTCAAGTTTCTATCCATAGCAACAATGCTTAAATGTTATCTCCTGCTTTGCCTGTAGGTATATATTTTGCCACAAAATAATATACTCTTCCTAGATTTGTAATTTTAACTTCGAAAGAGAGAGAGGTAGAGAGAAGGAAATAGGCACTAAAAACACCCCATACTGTTTGGCATAACAAAAGCATACATATGCATAGAAGAAATTCACATAACTAAACAGAGAAAATGAAATGTATTCCTCCAGAGACAGAAGTATTTCCTAGATAACCAAATAAAACTTCTGTTTAAAGATATTTCTTTCTTTTGTTTGTGGCTACTTAAAATGCTTTACAATTCTTTTCAAAGCAGTTAAGAACTGCATTTTGAACTCTGATGTTGGTTTCATTTATCCTTTCCCTTGCTGCAGACACTCTAGCAGTTCATCAAAATGCAATCTTATCTCTGGAATTTAGAATATTCCAAACACTACTAAAAATGAATTGGTTTGGTAAGATAAAGCTGAAGTATCATTCTTTTCATTTCTATATAGTTAAAGTTGTCAGTCATCAAAGGTGAGATCTTTAAAGTTTTTCTTTATCTACAAAATGAAAAAAAGAGATTTGAAGTGATTATTGTCCAATAAGCATATTTTAATTGGCATTACATTGACATTTGACAGGTAACATTGCAGAGTATTAAGATGTATAATGTATTTCTTTGATACATTTATATGTGTTTGATGATGACATGTATATGTATATATATATACAGTAAAGCCTTGGATTGTGAGTAACTTGTTCTGCGAATGTTCTGTAAGACGAGCAAACATTTCTAATAAATTTTAACTTGATAAACGAGCGATCTCTTGCAATACGAGTAGTACGTGATGCTGAACCTCACACGATCACAAGTGAGCCAATGGTTCTTCTCTCTCTCGCTCTCACTCTCTTTGGGATTGTGGGTGATCATCTCCCATGCTCGGATGCTCAGTCTCAGGCGACTGTGTTTGGCAGAAATCAGTGATTTTTCAGAACGTTGGAAAGTGCCCACAACCAGCACTAGTGTATTTTTTTGTCACTTCAAAGCACCTCTGGACAGTCCTTTGCTTCATTCTAGATCAGGCTGCCTGCAGGTATAGACCTTATTGCCAGTTACATTAAATACAGTATATGACAAGAGTTTATTAATACTGTACTATAGTCAACACCTGTGCAAGTGTATACAATGGCCCCCCATGAAGAACAAGATTCCATTGAGCCAATAGATAGCAGTGGTTCTGTTAGTGATAGTGAAAGTCATTCTACACAATAACCCTCCTCTCTCTTGTCTCCCTCACACCAGCCACGAAGGGTTTCAAAGTACAGGTTAATTTATTTTTCTTTATGTTTTGTATTTTCTTTATGTTTTTGTATAGTTGTATTGTCTTTACATTATCACAGTATTGTAATCATTTTTATATGAATATTTTTGGGTTGTGGAATGAATCATCAGAGTTTCTATTTTTTCTTATGAGGAAATTCTCTTTGATATATAAGTGCTTTGGATTACACGCATGTTTCTGGAACGAATTACACTTGCAAACCAAGGTTCTACTGTATATTATTTCTCATGTGATGACATTTATTACATTGCATAATTATAGTACAATATTATTGTCTATATTCATTATACTGTATGTTAGATCACTATAGCATGCTTATTACTTGTTTTAGTGATAAGTTTGTATCCTTAAGCACTATCACTCTTCCTGCCCCATCCCCTGATAACTGCTATTGTACTATATGTTTTTTATAGGTTGAACTTTTAAAGTTTCCACATATAAGTGATATCATACACTACTTATTTTTCTCTGACTTATCTTGCTTAGTCTCATGTGTTCAAGTTTCATCCGTGTTGTGGCAAATGGGAGGATATCTTCCTTTCTCATGGTTGAATGCTATTACATTGTGTATATGTAGCACATCTTTTTTTTCCATCAGTCCACCGATGGCCATTTTGTTTCCATATCTTGGCTACTGTAAATAATGCTGCATTAAACGTGAGAGTGCAGATAGGTCATTGAAATCCTGTTTTTATTTTCTTTGGGTATATGTTCAGAAGTGCAATCGCTGGATCTTAAGGGAGGTCTATTAATTTGTTTGAGGAATCTCCATATTGTTTTCAATAGTTGTTAGACCAATTTACATTCCCACCAACAATACATAAATGTTTTCTTTTCACACATCCTCACCAGCACCCGCTTTCTCTTGTCTTCTTGATGATTGTCATTCTGCCAGGTGTGAAATGATACTTCACTGGATGTTTTGATTTACATTACCCTGATGACTGGTGATTTTCAGTATATTTTCATGTTTCTATTGTCCAATTTGATGTCCTCTTTGAAGACGTCCTCTTTAGTTCTTCTGTCCATTGTTTAGTTAAATGTTTTGGGGTCTTGTTATTGAATCGACTGAGTCCTTGACATATTTTGGATATTAACCCCTTATCCAATATATGGTTTGCAAATGTTTTCTCTAATTCTATAGGTTGTATCTTCATTTTGTTTTTTTCCATTTTTGTGTAGAAACTTTTGAGTTTGATGTAATGTCTGTTGATTTTTGCTTCTGTTGCTTGTGCTTCTGGCATCATGAAAAAAAATTGTTGCCAAGAACAATATTGTTGAGTTTTTCCCTATGTTTTTTTTTTTCTAGGAATTTTATGGTATCAGGTCTTATTTCTTTTTAAGTTTATTTATTTATTTTGAGAGAGAGAGGGAGAGCATGAGTGTGCAAGCGAGGGAGGGGCAGAGAGAGAAGGAGAGACAGAATCCCAAGCAGGCTCCGCGATGTCAGCACAGAGCCTGATGCGGGGCTGGAAAACATGAACTGCGAGATCACGGCCTGAGCTGAAATCAAGAGTTAGATGCTTAACCGACTGAGCCACCGAGGTGCCCCTCAGGTCTTATATTTAAGACTGTTCCATTTGAAGTTAATTCTTGTCAGTGGTTTGAGATGGGGTCAATCTTATTGTTTTGCATGTGTTTCTCCAGTTTTCCCATTACTGTTGGTTGAAGTGACTATTCATTCTCCATTGGGTATTCTTGACTCCCTTGTCCTGTATTAGTTGACCATATGTGCTGGGGTTTAATTGTTCCATTTTGAATTTTTTTTTTTTTTTGTATAAGGTGTGAGGTTTTAGGTAAAAGTAGATTTCCTTAGGCTATAGATGTCCACTTGCTCTGGCACCATCTGTTTAAAATTCTTTCCTTCCTCTGTTGAATTGCTTTTGCACCTTTGTCAAAAGTAAGTTGAAGATATTTGTGTAGATGTATTTCTGGGTTCTCTATTTTGTTACATTTCTCTATATGTCCGTGTCTTCACCAATACCACTCTTTCATTACTATTGCTGTGTAATACTTATCCTTGGGAAAAATGATTCTTTCCACTTCCTTTTCATCAAAAGTATTTTAGATTTGGGGCACCTGGGGGGCTCATTCAGTTGAGTGTCTGACTCTTGATTTTGGCTCAGGTCATGATTCCGGGGTCATGGGATCAAGCCCCACATCAAGCTCCACACTGAGCATAGAGCCTGCTTAAGATTCTCTCTCCCTCTCTCTCTCTCTCTCTCTCTCTCTCTTTCTCTCTTTCTCTCTCTCTCTCTCTCTTTCTCTCCCTCTGCCCCTGTCCTCTGCTCCCAGTCTCTCTCTCTCTAAAGTAAACAAAACAAAATGGTATTTTGGATTCTATAAGTCCTGTGCCTTTCCATATAAAGTTTTGAATAATTTTGTCTCCAAAAGTACTTGCTGGAAGTTTGATAGAAATTGTGCTAAATTTATATATCAATTTAGGCAGAATTGACATCTTTACTATTTTGAGTTTTACAATCCTTGAGTATGTTAAATCTTTTAAATTATGTATCTTATAATGTTTTGCTCAGTTTATACCTAAGAATTTTATTTTCCTAAAAGCAATAACTGATATTTTGTGCTATGACTAAGATGAGCTCTCTTGTTGATTCTAGGGAAGTTTTTGTTTATTTGTTTCGTAAAATAGAGTTGTTGAGATTCTTTACATGGATGATCAAGTCATCTGCAGAATAGACACAGTTTTACTTCTTTTTTTCAAATATGTATGTGTTTTGTTTTCCTTGCTTTATAGTGCTGATTCAAACTTCCAGTATTATTATGAATAAGACTAAAGACAGCAGTTGTCCTTGGCTTATTCTGGATCAAAGGGGGAAAGCATTCAGTATTTCACCTTTAAATATGTTACTAGTTCTAGTTTGTTTTTAATGAAGCATATTCTAACATAGGCGTTTATTGCTCTAGATTTCCTTCCTAACTTTAACTGTATATATAACCATATTTTTTTTCTTCTGAAGTGTACTTGATCTGATATTAACAGAGCTACTCCCACTTACACTGCTCTTAGTGTATTACAAATATATTTGTATTGAATTACAAATATATTTTGCATTCTTTTATACTCAACCAACTTATTTCCTTGTTTGTATATGTAGAATATAGTTGGCTCCTGGTTTTTTTTTTTTATCTATTCTGCTAATCTCTGTCTTTTCTTTGGTGTATTTATACCATTTACATGTGGTAATTATTATATGTGGTGCATAACTCTACCATTTTCGTATTTGTTTACTGTTCCTTTGTTTTTTCTTGTCGCTCTCTCCTTTCAGTGGATGATTTGCATATTAATAATTTCATCTTTTTCAAAAATCTTCACTCCATATAGTTTTATTCATGGTTGCTATGTGAAATAAAATATACAAACATAAAAACATTGAGTACCACATCAAATGTGACTTAAGAAACAAATGATTACAAGAATGGTTTATTATATTTGCACTTATTTTGTTTCTTTCCTTTCTTTTTCCTTTCTGAATTTCTAAGCCTTAATGTTTCATGTCATTTGTTTTTAGAGAACTTTCTGTAGCCATTTTGACATGCTAACTTGCTTTCTCAATTCCTCTTTTCCTCTTTTTTTTTTTTTTTTTGGATTCCCTTGATACAAATGTTGGATCTTTTGTTTCATAGACTTCTGAGGCCCTGTTCTTTTTCTCTTACTCTGCTCTCTGCTTTTCAACTTGTGTGAATTCTACTGATCTGTCCTGAAGTTTACTGATTCTTTTCTCAGCCTCGACAGTTCTGTATTGAGATGATGCAGTAATTTTTTATTTCATTTTTTTTTTTATTTTCCAGTTGTATGGTTTCCATTTGGGTTTTTTTTCCATGCTTCTTTATGTTTGCTTAGATTTTATATTTTTTCATTTGTTTAAAGATAATTTATAATTTTTAGGTAAAGCATTTTTATGATGCCTCAGTCCCTGCTGGTTAGGCCCATGGGAGCAGAACGGACTCCCTATGCTTCATTGTGCCACCTGGGGTATGGGGAACATTGAGTTTGTGGGGCAGAGAGCCTTTCCCCCAGCCTGCTGTCTGGGTTGCTCTTCAGGCCCGTGAGCTTCATGGCCAGACTGTCGGTTCTGCTGGGAAGAGAAAAATATCTACCTGGCCACTTCTGTCATTGCATGGGGCAGGGTGGTCAATAAATGTAGTAGTTTCTGGATCACCCTCTGGCACTAGGTTAGAGGTAAGGAAAAATCAGACCTGTTTTTTTGGGGGGGGTTCCTACTATTAAGTGGTTAGATAGGAAACACCAAGTATGGACCATCGTCTCTTTGGTACAGAGCTGGGAAACATGACACTGTATTTGCCTTTTGTTGCTGTGTGGATGTGTTCGAGATGGAGGACTTGGTGAGTGATGGGCTTGGAAACGCGAGCCTCGCTGGCGCCTCATTTGCTGGCACAGCTGGCCTCAGCTGCAGTCAAGCCTGCAAGGCACAAGGAATGTGCTGCTGTATTTCTGCTCTATTTCTGCTCTCATTGCCAGCGTGTGAAGTATGGCTCCATATTTTTTTTATTTGCTTTATTTTATTTTGTTTCATTTCATTTCATCTATCTATCTATCTATCTATTTATTTTGAGAAAGAGACAGAGAGAGTGAGCAAGGGAGGGGCAGAGAGAGAAGGAGAGAGAGAATCCCACTCAAGCTCCATACCATCAGTGCAGAGCCTGACACGAGGGTCGAACTCACAACCATGAAATCACGACCTGAGCTGAAATCGAGAGTCAGACGCTTAACTGACTGAGCCACCCAGGTGCCCCAGTATGGCTCCAACTTTATCTCATCTTCAGGGTTTCTCTATGTATATATAAAGTCTAATAGGGCTAGCCTGTAAATGACTTTTATCTATGGAAGGTGTCACATAATGTAGTTCAGGTGGGGAATTTCCCAAACTTTCATCTTAGAGTTATATGAAATAAATCTTATGTGCTCTGGAAGTGTTGTAAAATTGTAATCTTATAATTATATATTAAATTAGCCTAGAAAAATGATGCATAGTTTTAGCCAACAGATTTGATTCAAGGTAGTAAGAAAAGTTTCTCTCTATAAACATTAGGGAAGCAACTTACAATAAATGCTCTTCTAAGGATGCCTGGGTGACTCAGTTGATTAAGCGTCTCTTGACTTCGGCTCAGGTCATGATCTCAGTGTTCATGAGATGGAGCCCCGTGTCAGGCTCTGCGCTGATAGTGCAGATCCTGCTTGGGATTCTGTCTCTCCCCATCTCTCTCTGCCCCTCCCCTACTCATGCTCTCTCTCTCTCTTAAAATAAATACATAAACCTAAAAAAAAGAATATATGCTCTTCTAAAGGTTCAAGAATTTCTGCAATACCAGCTCAGTTGCTTCACTGGAAAATGGTCAGGTTGATGTACACCATTTGTTAGATAACTGGCTGATTTCCTAGGAAATTACCATGGACAAAAATTTCATACCAGTGATGTCTCTTGTCATCTGTGGCTGTTCTCACGCATTGCCTTTATTAACTGCATGCTTACACTGTAGCTCATGAGTGTGTGTGTCTGTACATGTGTGCCCTTGCCTATGTGTGTGTAAGAATAGTAATGAAATGTAGGAAAAATAGGACTTATGTTGCTTTCATGACATTTTATATTACCATATATCTTTGGAATATATTCTTTGTGTAATACATTATTATTCTCTTCCACTCATTTCAAATTCCTGAAAGTCAGTTAACCTACATATTTTTTTTTATTTTAAAAAAAAATTTTTTTTCAACGTTTTTTATTTATTTTTGGGACAGAGAGAGACAGAGCATGAACGGGAGAGGGGCAGAGAGAGAGGGAGACACAGAATCGGAAACAGGCTCCAGGCTCCGAGCCATCAGCCCAGAGCCTGACGCGGGGCTCGAACTCACAGACCGCGAGATCGTGACCTGGCTGAAGTCGGACGCTTAACCGACTGCGCCACCCAGGCGCCCCAACCTACATATTTTTAAATCTTATTTTTAAAAAATCGTATTTTTTAAAATCTTTTCTTTAAAAAATTTTTTTAATGTTTAATTATTTTTTGAGAGAGAGAGGCAGAGCACAAGCAGGAAAGGGACAGAGAGAAAAGGAGACACAGAATCCAAGGCAGGCTCCAGGCTGCAAGCTGTCAGCACAGAGCTCAACATGAGGCTCAAACTCACGAACCGTGACATCATGCCCTGAGCTGTAGTCAGCTGCTTAACTGACTGAGCCACCCAGCACCCCTTAAATCTTATTTTCATGTTTTCCACATATTTGGAAAGTTTCATACAATAAATTGTGGAGGCATTCTGATCCAGCAGACTAATTTTTTAAAAATTACTGAATATTATGTTTCAATATTGAAACATATAATTATCGTGGCATCTCAGATAAATCTTATTTACAGTTGCTACTGTAGATTGTAGCAGAGAAATTTGTGACCAGATATAATTAATAATCCTTTATTCATTTTTCAGAAGCCTTTATTGAGCACCTAGTATATTCCAAGCCCAAGATAAAAACAGAAAAGGTTGATAAGACACTGAGTATGATTTTCAAATGCAAAATTTCAATGTTTTAAATGAGATCTTTCCTACTATAGAAATCCTGTTAATGGATAGCACTGTCTACTGGTTCTTCCTTTTCTCAAATGCTCTGAGCAAACTCTTGGATGGGAAAAGGCAAGGCCCATTATTAACACGAGTATTGAATTTTATCTGTGTATTCTGTGATACAGTTTTGTGATATTAAAGTATATTGCTAGAAATGAATCTTTTACTAAGCCATGAGTTAGAATGTTTTTGGCTAGATTGGTTTTTTGTTTGAATTTTTTGTTGATTTTATTTTTGTGAGAAAGTTGATAGATCAATTGTATTAAGGGAGTTTTCAAAAGATAAAAATTCTTGGGGCATCTGGGTGGCTCAGTCAGTTAAGAACCCAACTTTGGCTCAGCGCAAGATCTCATGATTCATGAGTTCGACCCCACATTGGGCTCTCTGATGTCAGCCAGAGCCCGCTTCAGATCCTCTGTCCCTTCCTCTCTCTCTGCCCCTCCTCAGCTTGTGCTCTCTCTCTCTCTCTCTCAATAATAAATATTAACAAATAAATAAAAGAGAAAAATTCTATCCTAACAGAAGTTATTTTCATCCTTGTGTATTCCTTTCTTATCCTTATCCACTTACACACATGTTTTTACATAATTGCAATTTGTTGTACATATTGTTCTATGTTTTTTTGTTTTGCATTTAAAGAGCTATAACTCTTAACCACGGTTTATATAAAATAAACACTTTTAACAGCTGCATAACAATCTAACATTCATGAAGGAGCTTTGTGTATGAAAGGCCAAGCAATGAGTTTAACATTTTTCTTCCCAGTTAACTGATTTTGTTTCAGATTTCACAAATTATTTTACTTGGGTATGAGTTAGTTGGGTTTGTATACTACAACTTTATGAATGTAGGCTTTTCACTGAATTCAGATGAGCTTAAAGCTGAGTCTATATAGATAAATTATTTCACTACCTAAAATAATCTTGAGTAAAAATAGTCACATTGGAGGGTCACACTTAGAGAAAATGGAGATGGGAATGGAGGTAATTAGCATAGGGGCACTCTTCCTTACTTTTTTTTTTAACGTTTATTTATTTTGAGAGGGAGAGAGAGAGAGAGAGAGAGAGAGAGAGAAAGAATGAGTCAGCGAGGGGCAGAGAGAGAGGGAGACAGAATCCTAAGCAAGTTCCACACTGTAGGTGAAGAGCCCGATGTGGGGTTCAAACTGAGGGACTGTGAGATCATGACCTGAGCAGAAATCAAGAGTCGGATGCTTAACCAACTGAGCCACCCAGGCACTCCTTCTTACATTCTCTTACAGGATGATTCTCCTTGTTTTAGATACTTGGCACTGTATCTTTATACTTCATCATATAGCACTTCTTGTAACCATGTTATTGTAGTATAAGTTAGACGCTTATGACCTTAATTGAGTTGTGTTGAAGTCATATCCTTAATCCAAGAGCTTTAAATTCCACATTTCCTGGATATTACAACCATGGGATACCAATGTAATGTTAGTTACCAAAGGTAGTGAAAAGTGGTCTTTATGCTTTTTCCTTTGTTTATTTTCGACAAAGCAAACAAGATTAGTAAGCTTCATTCTGATGCATTTATGCTATTAACTCAGTGAATTGTCTTATTTCAATTAAATGGCTTCATTCAGGTAGAACTTTTAAAGAAACAACTAAGTCTATTCCTATCCTTGTAAATTGCAAGCTCTTCAACATCTAATTGAGGTTTGTGTTGTTCTCTGATCTCATATTTTTTTCCTTGAATACCATATAGGAACCAACTTTGTGAACTCTAACCTTTTTTTTGTAAATGAAAATGAAAATTTCTATTTTGTAAGGGAAGGGACTTGTATTTTAATAAAAGAGTGCACTTGCTTCTTTCTGATACACAGTTCCAGGGGGATTAATTAGTAGAACTCTGATTAAAAATGTGTCATAGTACCTGCTCCTGAAGAATAGTGTTTCCTGCTGAGAGAATCTTGCAGTGCATAGAAGAGAACTTATAACCCTGTACTTGGAGCTTTTTATTTATTTCATCTGGGAGGTAACATAATACACTTATAAATGGATCTTCATAAATGTAAACAGGGAGACATTTGGTGCAATTTACTCAACCTAAACTTATTATTATGTATATATGTCGTGTTGTCACCTTGTGGGTTCTCACACCATGACAGCCAGCATTAACCCTGTGTTCATCCTGCATGGAGAAAGTGCTTTTTCTTTCCTAGCTAAAACCCTAATTTTGCTCTTTATCTAGGACGCTGATTGATATTACATTTTTGACCAGGTGGGAAATGCTCTCTGCTCAATTTAACTGAATGCTTTTCTCATTTTGAAAAAGACTGTTAGATTCATTGATGACTGTATCTTAGTACTCTTAGGTACATCAATGAAAAATAACTTGTTTTTTCAGCTATCTAGATGTAAAGTGAAAATGAAAGGAAATAAACAAGAGACATTATTAGAGCAGGAACAGGGCATACTAGAGGCAAAAACAAATGAGGAATTGTGGGCAGGATACTTATTATGTCATTATTATGACATCTGTGATTTGTTCTACCAAATAAAATAGACTATGAGCATATTAGTAATATTAAGTCTGAGCAAAATTCAAAATTGTGATTTGTCCCAGAAATGAAGAGTAATTGTTGCCTTAGACATATTTTATTTGTCTTTATTAAGGGTCTCTCTGCACACAAACTATTGTATGTGGCATGGTAAAATATTAAATTGAAAAAACATTTCTTTCCCTCAGGGACACTGTAATCAAATCATGCTCTTACTCTAAATTGTTTCCATGTGATACCAAAGGATTAGAATGTGCATTTTGCCCTTAGGACAACTGATCTCTAAGCCAAATATTGAATTAAACTGTATCATGTTTTAAACACCATAAAAAATCACAGTCATTTGCTGAATTTTGATTCATCCTTCATCAGTTTTCTATCTTTATGTATCGTATATTTACATATCTATTAAACCATAAAGCACAGCCAGTTTTTCCAGAGCTTATAGTGAAAAGGATATGCAATGGAAGTAATATACTTTGTGTAAGTTTAGAACTAGAACAAAACTTCAACTTCTGTATGTCTTATACAGAAATAAAATCATATATAAACTGATAAATCATTAGGTTCACTCCTCTTGAGTTTTTCCAGTTTATCTGTAACTTCCTCCTTTGAACTTCCAAATCATCTTACCTCTTTTATAGTTTTATTATCACTTTGCATTACATATTTGTTATATCTACTTGTCTTATTCTTTCCACTAGATGGTAACTCCCTTTATCTGTCTGAATCTCCTAGACAATACAGTACAATATCTTATATCTGTTACTGATCTATAGGAGATATGTTATATAAATGACATGTTATATGTAATACATATCAATATATACTAATAAGAAATGAAGTAATACATTTGACATCTATATATCTTTGACACACGTCTTCTTTTCTTATATGGGAAACTGGATATTCCTAACATCTTCAACTGATTGGATGAGGATCACCAACATCGTGGAGGGTAATCTCCTTTACATACACTCAACTGATTCCAAATGTTAACCACATCTGTAAAATACTTTCACAGCAACAGTTAGGTCAGTGGGGACTACAGCCTAGCCACATTGGCACGTAAAATTAATTAAACACACACACACACACACACACACACATACACACACACACACACACACACACACTGGGGCACCTGGATGGCTCAGTGAGTTAAACGTCAGACTTTGGCTCAGGTCATGATCTCATGGTTTGTGGGTTTGAGCCCCGCATTGGGCTCTGTGCTGACAGCTCAGAGCCTGGAGCCTGCTTCGGATTCTATGTCTCCCTCTCCCACTCACGCTCTCTCTCTCTCTCTCCCTCTCTCAAAAATAAATAAACATTAAACAACTAATCTTAAATACATACACACACAAACATATACTCAACTGAACCTTGTAAAACCCAGAGTTTAGGAATGCTGAGCACCCCCATGCAGTTTAAAATTTGCATATAGCTTTTGACACCCCCTCCCAAGTTATCTACTAATAGCATACTGTTGACTGGAGGCGTTACTGTTAACATAAATAGTGGATTAACTCGTATTTTATGTATGTATTATATATACTGTATTCTTATGTAGCAAACTAAAGAAAATGTTATTAAGAAAATTATAAGAAAGGACAAATACATTTCCAGTATTATACTATAAAAAGTTTGGTATAAGTGGACCCATCCACTTTAAACCAGCATTGTTCAAGGGTAAAGTGTGTATATATGTATAGGGGGGAGAGAATATGCAACAGCAAGAGAGAGATTACAAAGAATCTGCTCACAGTATTGTGGAAACTGGTCATGCAATTCCTGAATCCTGAGGACAGGCAGTCAGTAAGGGAAGATTATGAGATGGTTTGAATACCTGGGCATGGGCTAAATCAAATGTTGTTCAGCAGTTCTTTTCTCCACAGATGAAACTTCAGTCCTGCGTTTAAGTTCTTCCAAAAGACTTAGATAGACCCAGCTAAATTATCTGCACATGATAATCTGCCTTAAATTCAACTAATTAGGGACTTTAGTTACTTCTGCAAAATAAATTAATAGTAACATCTAGTTAGCATTTGATTAGTTCGGTCTGTTAATCAACTTAAATCAGTGAATTAATTACATTAATTATTAATTAAATTGACATAAAAATCACACTACTAGGAATCAATAAATATTTCAGTGAAAAACTAAATGGATAAAGGTACTTATTTCAAATAGACTTAGGTGATTTAAAAAAAAAATTAATGTTTATTTATTTTGAAGGCAGGGGGCACACACGAGCAGAGAAGGGCAGAGAGAGAGGGAAAGAGAGAAAGAATCCCAAGCAGACCCTGCCCTGCCAGCACAGAGCCAGATGTGGGGCTTGAAATCACAAACTGTGAGATCATGACCTGAGCCAAAGTCAAGAGTCAGACACTTAACCGACTGAGCAACCCAAGCGCCCCTGGACTTGGGTGATTTAATGCTTTCCAAACTAAGACAATGACTCAAATTTACATGCAATTTTCAATAAACAGTGGAAATATACCACATGCCACTCAGACTTCAGAGTATAGATGTGTAATCAAACAATTTATGTTCTGGAACAGCTTCTGTAAGTATCCTCAAGTTTTCTAGAAAGTTGACTAGATACAATGTGCTACTACCGGTGAAACAATCTTCCTTTGGTCACTAAGTTATACTAAATGGTGGCTGACTGAGCATGTGGAAGCAGAAGTTTCTCAGGAGGATGAGAGAAGGATGTGATTAAGGGCAGATGGATTAGGATTTGATGACTTTGATCAGGTTGGTTTCTTCTTCTTATCTTCCAAACATTCAGTTTCACATTGTGATATAGTAGCAAAAATCATCTCCTGGGGGGTTGGTACACTAATAGCTAGCTTGTATTGTGCAGTGCTTGAATTATGCTTTGGATTCCTGCTAGACAAAGTCCAAGGAAAGGATCAGAGGGAGATTTGGTTATCAAAGACAGCTTTGATAGCAGTTTACAAAGAATTGCAAAAGTAGGCCGTGTCACTTATTGTAATTGAAATGTGTGCAAATGGTAGAATCTTGAATGTTGTGGCTGGTTTGATCTTCTATCCAGACCATGAAAATTTTCTCCATGTCTGCAATAAGGCTGTTTTGCTTTCTTATTATTTGTAGGTTCACTGGAATAGCACTTTTAATTTTCTTCAAGAACTTTTCCTTTGCATTCAAAACTTAGCTGTTTGGCACAAAAGGCCAGTGTTTCAGCCTATCTCAGCTTTTGAAATGCCTTCCTCACTAAGCTTAATCATTCCTCTTTTTTTGTTAAAGTTTATTTTTTTGAGGGCGGGGGAGGGGCAGAGAGAGAGGGAGGGAGAGATTCCCAAGTAGGCTCTGCACTGTTAGTGCAGAGCCTGATGTGGGGCTCAAACTCATGAGCTGTGAGATCATGACCTGAGCCGAAATCAAGAGTCAGATGCTTAGTCCACTGAGCCATCCAGGTGTTGCTAAACTTTTAATGTAAAGCAAAAAATATGTGTGACTCTTTGCCTAAATGCTTAAAGGCCATGGTAGAGTTATTAATTGGCCTAATTTCAATATTACTGTTTCTCAGAGATTAGGGAGGGCCAAGGAGTGGGAGAGGAACAGGGAAAGGCCAGTCAGTGGAGCAGTCAGAATACTCATGTCATCTATCAATTCAGTTTGCCATCTTCTATGGGTGTGGTTTGTGGTATGCCAAAATAATTAACAATAACACCATCAAAGATTACTGATCATAGATCAGCATAAGAAGCATAATAATGAAAATGTTTGAAACATTGGGAGAGAATTACCAAAATGTAATATAGAGTTAAGAGGGGAACAAAATGTCATTGGAAAATTGTGTCTACAGACTTGCTGAATGCATGGTTGCCAAAACCTTCAATTCGTGAAAAATGCATTACCGGCAAAGGGCAATAAAACAAAACACAATAAAACAAGGTATGCTTACATAGAGAAAGTATTACATTTTTTCTTTCTTTTTTTAATTAAAAATTTTTTTCAAGTTTATTTATTTTTGAGAGAAACAGAGACAGCATGAGTTGGGGAGGGGCAGATAGAGAGGGTGAGAGAGAATCCCAAACAGGCTCCAAACTGCCAGCACAGAGCCCGATGTGGGGCTTGAACTCACAAAACCATGAGATCATGACCTGAGATGAAACCAAGAGTTGGACTCTAAACCAACTGAGCCACCCAAGCACCCCGAGAAAGTATTACATTTTTTATTTTCTAAGTTGAAATATGTCGTCACACAGTAGTAAGTCTAATTGCTGATTGTCTAGAGTGGTGCTTTTCAACTATAATATGTAAATGAATCACTTGAAGATCTTGTCAAAATGTAGATTCCAATTCACTAGATGGAAAATAAGCTCTCAGGAGATGCTAATGCCACTTGTCCATGGGCCATACTTTAAGTAACTTAGGATACAAATATGTGTGAGTTTCCTAAGTGTTATACATTCGGGAATGAATAGCCTCATAAATTGGATAGTGTTAATTAATATGGCAAGTTAATTCCTTCAAATTCAATCCTGAAATAATGTGTAATGTTTTAACTGACAGTTTAAAGAGTTTTCTAGATAGAAATACAGCCTCAGATTATACAATTTTGTCCTGTTTTTTTTTTTTTTATGTCTGACTACCTACCCCCTAGAACAATCATATTCTTATTATCCACAGTTCTCTTCCTTCAGCATCATAAGCAGGACTGAAATTGTGAGTTGGTTATTGTTGCAACTATAATTAGTATTATTCCATTTGATTTCTTGTACCATACACAAAATAGATAGTATCATCCACTTTTTAAATTAAACTTTTTTGAAGTTAAAATTTTATGATCCGAATGACATAAAAGATTTGTTTTCCATGTTTCAACAAAAATGGTCTTAAGTATATCTTTGGCTTATCTGTTATTCCCTATACATCCCAACCTAAGTTTCTTGGTTCTCAACTTTCTCTATACCTGTGGGAAGCTTCATTGCCATCAGTGGGGAACGTTACGTGGCTTGGCAAATGTCACATAAGAAATAGGCAGCCTGTGAAACTGAAACCAAGCAGAAGTTTTTATTTCCAAAGTGAATCTTTTATTTTAAGATATTCTCATTTTACCATCACACTTATTTTGAGAAATTTAAATGATGAGTCTTTTGGTGTGGCCGTAGAGAAATTCTCCATTATATTAAACTGTTTTATTGTAATAAAATTGTAGGTTCACATGCAGTTTTCAGAAAGAATAGAGAAAAATTCTGTGTACGCTTTAACCAGGTTCCCCGGGATAAAATCTTGCAAAATTAGAGTATGATGTCACAACTGGGACATTGACATTGATACGGTCATGACACAGGATATTTCCATCCCTGTAAGAGTCCCTCATATCCTGGTATAGACATTTTCACTTCCTTCCCATCCTACCCTTACCTTCATTCATGACAACAACTAATTTGTTTTCCATTTATATAATTTTATCACTTCTGCAATGTTATGTATATTGGCCTTTTTCACTCAGTGTGTTTCCTTAGGATCCCCCCCACCCCAGTTGTTGTATGCAGTATTGGCACGTGACACAGTCTGTTTAACCCTTCACCTGCTAAAGGGAAATTGGAATTGCTTCTAGAATTTGGCTATTATGAATAACACGTTATAAGAATTGAGGTATAAGTTTTCCTGAGAATGAACATTTTATTTTGGGGATAATACCTGTGAGCACAACTGCTGGGTTGCATGTTAGTTACAAGTTTTTTAAAAGAAAAAGTCTAGTTTTCTAAAAGAAACTTACAAACTACGTCCACAGTGGCTATAACATTTTTCATTCTTAGGAGTAACATGTAAACGATTGTTTCTTCTCTCCAACATTTCCTGTTTTCACTTTATTTATTTTAGTGATCTTGATAGGCGAGGCAGCTTTCATTTACGTTACTCTAAAAGCTAGTAATATGAATAAATTTTCAAGTGAATATATCCTCTTTGCTGAAATATCTTCATATCTTCCGTTCATTTTCTAATTTTTAGATTTGCTTTGTTTTTTCATTTTCTTTTTTACTTTTTCTTATTTATTTATTATTTTTACTGTTGAAATTTGAGAGATACTAGCTCATTGTCGGATGTGTGTTTTGTAAATATTTTCTCCCACTATGTAACTTTTTCTTTCATGGCCTTTTTTTTCTTAACAGGGCCTTTTGTAGATCAACAAACTTTAATTTTGATGCAGTACCATTTATCAATTTTTCTTTTATTGATTATGTTTTCGATGACAAGTCTAAGAACTGTTTGCCTTGCCATACATCCCAAAGATTTCACCTTTTCTATTTTTTAAAAAAGTTTTATGCTTTTAAATTTGACATTAAATTCCGTGATCTGTTTAGAGTTAATCGTGATCTAAGTTGTAAGGTTTAGGTTGATGTGCATTTGTTTTCCAGTCGTGTACAAATGCTTCAGCACCATTTGTTTAAAGGTCAGCTTAATTCCATTAAACTGCTTTTGCACTTTTGCCAAAAATCACATAAGCATATTCATGTGGGTCCATTTGTGGGTTCTTTATTCTGTTTCACTGACCCCTCTGCCCATATCCCCCTGCCATGATTTCTATAGCTGTGTAGTAACCCTTACTATTAGGTAGAGTGATGCCCCTCACATGTGATTCTACTTTTTGAAGACTGTTATAGTTATTTGAGGGCTAGAACATTTGTGTTTAAATTTTATAGTAAGCTTGTCTGTGTCTACACAAATTGTGCAAGTACTTTGATAGGAACTGTGGCAAACCTATAGATCAATGTGCGGGGAAACCATATCTTTACTGTCATGAGTATTCCAGTCTGTGAACACTGTGTCTTTTGATTTATTTTGGTATTTGATTTCTTTCACCTGCATTTTATAGTTTTCAGCAAACAAGTCATGAACATATGTTGTTAGATTTACACTTAAGTATTTTTTTGAGCAATTGTAATCATATTACAGTTTAATATTAGTGTCCATGTATTCATTGATTATATATAGGCATATATTTGATATTTTATATTTGTCTTTTATCCTGTGTCCTTGCTGAATAGACTTATTCTAACAGGGCTTTTTTGTAGATTTGTTTGATTTCCTATCATATCATCTGCAAATATTGATAGTTTTATTTTTTCCTTTCTCTTTTCTATAGCTTTTAATTTTTTCTTGCTCTATTAGAAACTAGAACTTCTAGGGGCGCCTGGGTGGGTCAGTCGGTTGGGCGGCCGACTTCGGCTCAGGTCATGATCTCGCGGTCCGTGAGTTCGAGCCCCGCGTCAGGCTCGGTGCTGACAGCTCAGAGCCTGGAGCCTGTTTCAGATTCTGTGTCTCCCTCTCTCTGACCCTCCCCCATTCATGCTTTGTCTCTCTCTGTCTCAAAAATAAACAAACGATAAAAAAAATTAAAAAAAAAAAAGAAACTAGAACTTCTAGCACAATAAGGATTAAGAATAGTCAGAGTAGACATCCTTGCCTCGCTTCTAATCCTGGTGATGAAACATGTATCTTTAACCAGCAAGTGTAACGTTAGAAGATTTTTGTGTAGATGCTATTTATCAGATTGAGGAAGCTCTACTCTATTGTTAATGTTTTTAAAGTTTATTTTATTTCTTTTGAGGGGAAGTGGGGCAGAGAGAGAGGGAGAGAGAGAATCCCAAGCAGGCTCCACACTGTCTGCACAGAGCCCGACATGGGGCTCCATCTCATAAACCATGAGATCATGACCTGAGCAGATTTTAAGATGCAGGTGCTTAATCGACTGAGCCACCCAGGTGCCCCTGCTCTACTGTTATTTTTATGACTGTTTTTTTTTTCATCATGAATCAGTGTTGAATTTTGTCATATGCTTTTGTGTATGGCAATTAATGTGATCCTGTCATTCTTTAGTCTGTTAATATGGTAATTACATTGATTGATTTTTAAATATTAAGAGAATGTAGCATCCTTGGAATACAAATCAATTGTCAATGTGTATAATGGTTTTTCTATATTGTTGGATTCTATTTGTTGATGTTTGGTTCCAGATTCTTGTGCCTACGTTCATTAGAAATTTTTGTACTTTTATTTATGGTACTCTTGTTTATAAAGTTAAACACTGGCCTTATCATAAGAATTGTGAATTATACCTTCCTCTTTGAATTTCTAGAAGAGATTTTGTATAATTTGTATTAATTCTTTCTTAAAGACTTGGTAAAAATACTGAGGCCATCTTGGACTTTATATTTGTTTTAGAGTTTTATAATTAGAAGTTACATTTACTTAATAGTTATATGGCTATCAAAATAATTTTTTTACACATTGGGTCAGTTGTGGTAGTTTGTGTTTTTCAAATAATTGCTCTATTTTATCAAATTGCCAACTTTATGTGTGGAGATTTGTTTGTAGTATTTATTTTCTTCTTTAAAAAATATTTTATTTTTAACTAATCTCTACACCCACTGTGGGGCTCAAACCCACAACCCAAGATCAAGAGTTGCACACTCTTCCGACTGAGCCAGCCAGATGCCTCTGTAGGTTTTCTTTATTATTTTTGATGTCTGCAGATTCTGTAGTGGTAACTCCTGTTTCATTCTTGATAGTGGTGATTGGTATTTTCTTATTTTTTTCTTTATCAGTCTTGGTATAGGTTTATCAATTTTAATGATATTTCAAAGAACCTACTCTGTGTTCCATTGACTTTATCTAATGTTTTTCTGCTTCAGGGTTCCTCGAGTGGCTCAGTCAGTTAAGCATCTGACTCTTGATTTTGGCTCAGGTCATGATCTCATGGTTCATGGATTCAAGCCCCACAGTAGGTTCTGCACTGGCGATGTGGAGCCTGCTCAGGATTTTCTTTCTCTCCCTCTCTCTCTGCCCCTCCTCTACTTGCACTCTCTTTTTCTTTCTCTGTTTCTCTATCTCAAAATAAATAAATCAACTTCATGTTTTTCCACTTTCAATTTCATTGATTTCTGCTCTTATGCTTCTTTTTTGATAATGGATGCATTATTTAGTGGTATAAATATTTTTCCCCATACTTCTTTAGATATATGTTGCATATTTTGATATATTGCATTTTCACTTTCATTCTGTTTAGTGTGTTTTCTTATCCCTCTTGAGATTATTTTTTTGAATATTTTATTTTATTTTATTTTATTTTATTGTAAGTCTATTTATTTCTTTTGGGAGAGAGAGAGAGAGAGAGAGAGAGAGAGAGAGAGAGAGAGAGAGAGGTTTGGGGAGGGGCAGAAAGAGAAGGAGAGAGAGAATCCCAAGCAGGCTTCATTCTGTCAGCTAGGAGCCCAACATGGGATCTTCACCTGAGCTGAAACCATGAGTTGGATGCTTAACTGACTTAGCTACCCAGGTGCCCCTTGAAGATTTTATTTTTAAGTAATCTCTACACCCAATATGGGACTCAAACTCATAACCACGAGATCAGAAGTCACAGCTCTGCACACTGAGCCACCCTGAGCCAGCCAGGTGTCCCTAGATAGCTCTTTAATCTATGAATCACTCAGAAGTGTGTTGGTTCATTTTAAAGTATTTGGTTATTTTACTGTTTCCTTTCTGAGTTTGCTTTCAAGTTTAAACTCATGGTGTTCAGAGAACACACTATATATGATATCAATTCTTTCAAATGTGTTGAGACTTATTTTATGGCCCAGAAAATTGTGTATCCTTTGCATATGTTTTGTGGGTGCTTTTTAAAAAAGTAATCTCTACACACAATGTGGGGCTTGAACTTAAATCCCTGAGATCAAGAGTTGTGCACTCTACATACTGAGTCTGCCAGGTGTCCCTGTTTTTTGGGTACTTTATTTAAAAGAATGTGCATTGTAGTGGTGTTTGGTGGAGTGTTTTATAAATGCAAATTCGATCCTATGGTTCATGATGTTCTATTATTCTGTGTCACTGGTTACTTTATTTCTAGTTGTTCTGTCGAATGTTGAGGCAGGGGTGGGGGGGTTGAAGTTGCCAATTATAATTGAGGGTTTGCTCTTGGTTCTTCCAGTTCGGTCGTTTTTTGCATCTCATATATTTTTGTTTGGTACATACACCTTACGGTTGCTAAGTTTTCTTAGTGGATTGACCCTTTTATTTCTGTGTAATATTTCTCTCTCTCTTTCTGTCTCTCATACTTTCCTTTTGTCTGATATCTACTTTATATGATCTTAATATAGCCATACCTTCTTTTCTTTTGATTAATGTATACTCAACATTCTTTTATAATTTCATTTTGATCTATCTAGTCTTTTTTTTTTAAACAAACCTCTTTGGGTAGCTTTTTAAATGGTTGCACTAGATTTTACATTCTGTACATGTAACTTCTCACAACATATTAATGTCATTACCAGTTATGAAGTGTAGAATGCTTACCTCCCTTCATTCTTTCCCATTTAAAATTCATTTGTCTTAAATAATTCTTGTATATACTTTTAAAAGTGCATTATACACTATTTTGTTTTTAATTTTTTAAATTTTATTTTTAATTTTTTAAAATTTACATCCAAATTAGTTAGCATATCATCATGCACTCTTATAATTTTTGTTTCAATCATCCAATGTGATTTAGATAATTCGACAGAAGAAAAATTTACTGTCATTACTCACCTTTTTGCATACTGTATTATTCATTTCTGATGTTCTAAGATTACTTTTCTTATCATTTCCCCTTTGTTAGTGAACTTCCTTTAGCTAGCCTTCCAGGGTAAATCTGCTGGTGACAAACTTCGTTTTCCTTTATCAGAGAGTGTCTTGATTTTCTTTTCATTCCTGAAAGATATTTTTGCTCGTTATAGGATTTTGCATTGATAGTTCTTTTATTTTTAGCCCTTGAAAAATATTGTGGAAATTCCTTGTGGCTTCCATCTTTTTGTTTACACATCTAGTGTCGTTTTGTCTTTCTCCTATAGGCAATGTGTTGTGTATCTCTGGCTGCCTTCTTTCTTTCTTTTCTTTTCTTTTTTAAATGTTTATTTATTTTAGAAAGTGAGTGACAGAGTGCAAGCAGGGGAAGAGGCAGAGAGAGAGGGAGACATAATCCAAAGCAGGCTCCAGGCTCTGAGCTGTCAGCACAGAGCCTGACGTGGGCTCGGACTCACAGACTGTTGAGATCATGACCTGGGCTGAAGTGGGACTCCTAACCAATTGAACCACCCAGGCTCCCCTCTCTGGCTGCTTTCTTTTCTCTCTTTATTTTTTTTTTTTTTTAAATTTTAATGTTTATTTGTGAGATAGAGAGAGACAGAGTGCAAGCAGGGGAGGGGCAGAGAGAGAGGGAGACACAGAATCTGAAGCAGACTCCAGGCTCTGAGCTGTCAGCACAGAGCCTGACGCAGGGCCTGAACTCACGAACTGTGAGATCATGACCTGTGCTGAAGTGGGACGCTTAACCAACTGAGCCACCCAGGCTCCACTCAAGCGTTCCTTTTAGAATGCTTTCTTTGTTTATGAAATTTAAACTTTCAAATATGATTAATTTAGATTTTAATCAGTTTTCTTCATTTTTCTGTTCTCTGGTAAGTTCTTTCAACTTGTTGATTTAATTCTCCATTCAACCCTCATTAAACTTTAATCCTATAATATCTCTGCTCATTACTATTTTACATTTGTCCTGGTCTATTTTTACCAGCTGTGTGGTGTGGGGCAAATTATTTAACCAGTGTGAGCTTTGGTTTACTTATCTGTAAGATGGATACACAGCTGACCCTTGAACAACACGGGTTTGAACTGCATGGGTCCACTTATATATGGATTTTTTTCAATAAATTTATTGGAAAAATTTTTGGAGATTTGAAACAATTTGAGGAAATCTCATGGATGAACTGCATAGCCTAAAAATATAGAAAAAATTAAGAAAAAGTTAGGCATGTCATGAATGCACAAAATAATTGTAGATAACTGGTCTATTTTATAATTTACTACCATAAAATACACATAAGCGTGTTATAAAAAGTTAAAATTTATCAAAATTTATGCACACACCACACATGGCACCATTCCCAGTCAAGAGAAATATAAACAAATATAAAGATGCAGTATTAGGTCATAATTGTATAAAATTAACTATAGCAGTACTCTAACTGTATAATTTTATTTCATTTTATTTTTTTAATTTTTTAAATGTGTATTTATCTTTGAGAGACACAGAGAGACAGAGTGCAAGCAGAGGAGGGGCAGAGAGAGAGGGAGACACAGAATTAAAAGCAGGCTCCAGGCTCCAGGCTCCAGGCTCTGAGCTGTCAGCACAGAACCTGATGCGGGGCTTGAACTCAAGAACCGCAAGATCATGACCTGAACCGAAGTCAGATACTTAACTGTCTGAGCCACCCAGGTGCCCCTGGCTGCTTTCAAACTTACTCTTTTTCTTCTTTAGTTTTTGGAAGCCTGAATATGCTGTGCTATGATGTCACCTTCTTTGATTTTATCATGTTTAGCAATCTCTCAGGTTCTTAAAACTGTAGTGTCTTCTTCATATGATGAGTAATTTTTAATTGAGTCCTTTACAGTTTGAGTATTATACTTTGATATTCAAGATCTTATTCAAATCTTCTATTTTAGCTGACTTCCTCTGACACCTTTCCAACACTGGAATGGATAAAGGGTGACATTGTGGTAGGGGAGTGCTCTTACTGCCTGGTAGCATTGAAAGTCCTGGATTGTTGCTCAGCCTTTTCTGACATAATCTGCTGGGAATATTGGGGTGTTTCACTGTACCCTGGCAATGGTGGTGGTCTTGGTTCTTGACCTAATCTTTGCCAATATTGGTAGTGTTTGGGTCACTGTTTATTCCATGGTGTTTGGCTCGAGTAGAACTGTTATTTCCTAAATGTTTCTTGCCTTGCTAGGCTGCCTCTTTCATGGTTCTATGGCTAGAGAACAAGATTGTGGGGGTTTTTTTGTTTTTGTTTTTTGTTTGTTTTTTTTTTTTTTTGGTCTGCATTCCTTGGCATTTCCAGATTGCTGTCTTCTACATCTCCAAGTGTGTGATAGACAAAGAAAAGAAAGCCCAGAGAGTTTACTACTGTGTTGTTCTTTTTGTCTTGAGTTTTCTAGCTGGTCTTCTATTCTCCACTTTTCAGTTTTCTTGTTTGCTTTATATATATATATATATACATATATATATATATATGTATATATATATATACATATATATTTATATTTATACATATATATTTATATATATAAATATATAAATATAAAAATATATATAAATATGTAAATATATATATAAATATAAATATATATATATTTATACATATATATATGTATCTATCTATATCATTTATATATAATGTCTAGGGGTTTTTAAATTTTATTTAGCAGTAGAAATAGGCAATTTTATCTAGGAAGTGGAAGTCCCTACTATGCATTTTATAAATGAAGAAATAGATACTTAAAGGAGATACATAATTTACTCTAACAGAGCTAAGTCAACAGAATTGTGAGGCCTCTCTGTTCCTAATTTGTCATCATGTAACATTGTTATAATTACATTATAATGCTAATGCTAGTCTTCTCTCTTATTTTAGGTCTTTGAATTTTATCATCAAAAAAATCACAAAATAATATTTATCTTTACACTTGCTTCTAGAACCACATGGCATATTCTAAAAGGCCCAATTAGCCATTTGTTGATCATTACTGATTTAGAGAAGTATGGTTTTAAAAGTTTTGAAAGTTATTTTAATTTGTCTTTTTGAAGTTCAATCGGATGTCGACCTCAGGGCTGGGGTTTTAATGAGTTTGTATTTCTTCACTTTTTTAGTAACTTATTTTTATTCATTGAAATGTTTTATTTGCTTCGTTTCAAAATGCAGTTTCTTCAAATAAGTTCCCCTTCCCCTAGTATATTTAAATTATGATGCCATTTATTAACTACACAGAAAACTTTTTAGGACATGCCCTTCCTAATGGTGAGTTAATAATACCATTTTTCAAACATGAAAGACAAGTCATTATGCATTTTTATTTGTGGGATGTGAATACCACTATAGTGGATATGACCCTTCATGCCATCCTCTGTCATTTTCCAAGTCAGTCCCAGAAAGGAGTTTTGCTCTTCGTGCTTCTTGAAATACAGTATGAATCCATTAATGTTTTAGATTTATAACCTTATTTCTTACCCTGCAGGATAGAGAGTGAACTGTCATATATCTGCAGAGGAAAGCATTTTGTGCAATAAAACAGAAAGAAGATACGCTCTTTGTTCACCCTTCTTTTTTCCCATCCTCCATACCATAGTTCCCATCCCCTTTTCAGCAACTATTCTAAGTATACATCAAAATATAAAAGCATATTCCCTAAGTGTTAGTGAAGCCTAAAGATGTAAGAAATCTTAAGAAAGTTTTAGAGGATGGCTTGGCAGCCAAAGTTTTATGAAAGGGTTATACCTGAGCCTGAAATAGTGATTCCCTAAGTCTTCAGATTGTGAAGTAGGGCTTGGGATAATCAAAGCCCCTGAGCTGGTGACACTCTGGCTATAAGCAGCATCTACATTTATCGTAGTGAAATTAAGTTTAGGAAGCACTGATTTAATTAGTGACATTCACAGAGGCCTCATTCATTCATTGATTAATTTTAGTTCATAAGAAGGATCTGAGGGGAGAATTCAAATCCTGTTTCACTATCTAGGAGAAATTGGGACACTTGAAATAGATTGGTAAACTTTGAGGTTATTACTAAGTTTTTATAACATATGGTTTAGTGTCATTTTTAGGGACAAAATATCAGACTGGTATGGCAATATAGAGTATGGCATAAAAATAAAGTTCTAGAACAAGACAGCTGGGATGGATTCCTACCTTGGCTATTTTCTAGAATAGAGCAGAGGTTAATGCTATTGTCTTTGGAGTCAGATCAGCCTGGGATTTGAAACCAAGGTGTGGTAATTACCAACTTGGGTAAGTTTTTCAACATTGTCTCTGTCTCAAATACTAATCTCTAAAATGATACTAATAGTAGCAACATATGTCACAATATCACTTTGTGATTAAAGGAATCAATACATAGTTAATAGTAAGCACAAAGAACGGAACTTGGCATATAAATGTTCAAAAAGGATTGATTGTTATAAAATGGCATTGTGGCTATCATCATTAGCTGGATTGTAAAGATTACAGGATTCACTTTATGTGATAGAGTTTATGGTTAAAAGGGTAAACCCAGTTATAGTATTTTGTTAAAAAGAAGTCCTTTGGTCATTAGGCGAGTGGAATGGGCTTCAAATGATGCTATGTATTAGAGGTTGTCTATCTGTGTTCTGGATAGTGCGTGGTAAAAGAAGGGGGCAATCACATTTTTATCTCCTCAAAGTTCTAATCAATTACACTGATGAAACCATACTGCCACACCAATTCCTTGTATCGTAAGCTCTGATTAATTATATGATGCAAGTTCCTAGGCATAAGTAACTGATATCCATGAATGTTCTTATTTGGAATTGTCATAATTATTATGTTGAAAATAAGTTTAGTATGTTGGTTTTATATATTTGTCACCAAGATAAATTCACCAGGAGGTGTTCTTACATGCCTTGTTAAATGTCAGTTCCTCTCAAAGGATAAACATTTCCCACCACAATTTCAAAGTTACCTGTTTGGCTAGATTTTAAATTTATCTTGAACAGGGCAAGGTAAAGATAAAAGATTGATTAGCAACTACACCCAATGATATGACTCATTAAGTCTTTGTTGTATTAATCTTGTGAGTTTGAATCATTATCCCAATAACCTAGAGTTAATCTGTTCAGTAAAGTTTAACTAGTAGATAATTTAGAAAAATACAGTTTTATACAGAGATCAAGATGTTTCTGTGCTGTAGACATTTCTAGTCTCTGAATTCACTAAGTTTTTTTTGAAGGTTTCCCCAGAACACATTTGTATTTCTAGGTGTTATATACCAGAAAGATTAATGCAATTCTGGTGTAATTGAGAGACAATTGAAAACAACACAGACTCCTTATTTCTACTTACAGTGAACCACGGTACCTCCACATTTGGGATACGTTAAGAAATTATGATTATTGCAATTGAAGAAAGGTTGAACTGGATAAGTCAGGGAGGGGGAAACTGAAGGCACTGGTTAAGATTTATTTAAAAGGAAAAACAAAACAATGCAAATGTGTCTTGGAAAAAACAGACCAGCATGAGCTCTCAAGGAAAGATGTAACATTACTAAGATGTCTCATAGGCAAGTGAAAGTAAGTATATCACAGCTCTACTTAGTCGTCTTTATCCTCAAATCTATGTCTTCCTTAGATTCTTTCACTCAATTAGCAGTACAAACATCCACTCAACCACCTGGCAAAGACACTTGGGAGTTGTGCAGAGTGGTCATTTGCATTCAGTCTTAACATCCAACCCATTGTCAGGTCCTGTCATTTTTACTTCCATCTTCTCTCTTTTTTGGTAACATTTTAAAAAATGTTTATTTTTTAATAAATAACACTGAAAGTGTCTAATAATAGAACTGAAAGAGAGTGCTCAGGGGCAGGGCAGAGAGAGAGGGAGAGAGAGAATCCCAAGCAGGTATCATACTGTGAGCCTGGAGCCTGATGTGGGGCTCGATCTGAAGAACCATGACATCATGACCTGAGCTGAAATCACGAGTCAGATGCTTAACCTGATGAGCCACCCAGGTGCCCTACTTCCATCTTATCTATTGAACCGAAAGTGTTTTTAAACAGATCCCTCTGCCAATGATTTATTTTGGGATCTCATTATTGTCCATACTTTTATATTAGTATCCTAGTGTTCACTCCCTGGAATATACAGGCATACCTCTTTTTATTATGCTTTGTTTTAATTTATTTTTTTTATTTTTACTATATTTTGTATCTCCTTTAGTTCTTCATGTTGTTTTCTGTGGTCTTTTTGTCTTTATTTTTATTATACTTGCTAAGGTTTTTTTGCCTCTTTTTTTTTTTTTAAATGTTTACTTACTTATTTTTGAGAGAGAGAGAGAGCACAAGCTGGGGAGGGGCAGAGAGATAGATGAAGACACAGAATCTGAAGCAGCTCCAAGTTGTCAGCACAGAGCCTGACACAGGGCTCCAACCCACAAACTGTGAGATCATGACCTGAGCTGAAGTCAGATGCCTAACCGACTGAGCCACCCAGGTGCCCCTGCCTCTTTTTAGAGAAAAAAACTCTTGCATTTATCAATGTTGTCATTTTTTCTATTTTATAATTTAAGTATTTCTCAAATTAATTTCATTAATTTTTTCTCCTGTTCCCTAAGGGGTGATTTTATTATTTCTCAATTTCTTAAGTTGATTGAATAGTTTATTTTCATCTTTGTTATTTTATAATAAAGGCATTCAAAATAAATTATTTCACTTGGAACCGGTTTGGTGCCAAATCTCATGAATTTAGAATTTTTGTTATAATTTTTGTTTAAAATTTAGTATTAAATATTTCAAATATGTCGACAGTTTCAGAGAAAATACAGTAACAAACAGCACTTTATAAAATATTATCATCCCATGTTTTATTCAAATAGATTTTTTTTTAATTTTTTTTTTTTTAAAATTTTTTTTTTTTCAACGTTTTTTATTTATTTTTGGGACAGAGAGAGACAGAGCATGAACGGGGGAGGGGCAGAGAGAGAGGGAGACACAGAATCGGAAACAGGCTCCAGGCTCCGAGCCATCAGCCCAGAGCCTGACGCGGGGCTCGAACTCACGGACCGCGAGATCGTGACCTGGCTGAAGTCGGACGCTTAACCGACTGCGCCACCCAGGCGCCCCTAGATTTTTTTTTTAAAGTAACACTTTAGGGGTGTCTGGGTGGCTCAGTCAGATAAGCTTCTGACTTCGGCTCAGGTCATGATATGGTTCACGAGTTCGAGCCCCACATTGGGCTCTGTGCTGACAGCTCAGAGCCTAGAGCCTGCTTGGGATTCTGGGTCTCCCTCTCTCTCTGCCCCTCCCCTGCTTACACTCTGTATCTCTCTCTCTCTCAAAAATAAATAAAAAGATTAAAAAAATAAAAATAAAAAGGTAACACTTGAAAGATCAGCTGGAGACCCCTGTTTACCTCCTTCAAAGTTTAATCTCCCTACATACCTTCCTTTAGTATGAATTTCATGTTCATCTTCAACATGCATGGCTTCATACATTTACTATATGTTTAAATATCCTGCACAATATATAAGGCTTCTTATAGGTTTTTATACCTATATAAATTGTATCATTTTATAGATATGGTTCAGCAACTGGCTTTGTTTCCATTGCACTTTATGTTTTTGAGAGTTGGCTGCTTATATATGAAAATCTCATTCATTTTAGTGGAGATACAGTATATTTTCAATAACATACCACAAGTTATTGATTGATGTTCTTATTTCTGAAATATACATTCTTATTTATACCCCATGTGTGCTTGGGTAAGAATTTCTGTAGAGTATACTTTTAGATGTGAAATTAAAGCTTCCTAAGTTATTGTCATGTTCGACTTCAAAAGATTTTCCCAAATTATCATGATAACAATTTTTACCCTTCTCAGAAGTATATGAGAATTCCCATTCTTTATTTTTTCACATCCTTACCAACAATCATTTCAGGGAGTTTATAAAAAATATTTTGTGACTATACAGATATGAAACAGTATTTCATTCTTTTTGTATTTCACATTTTCGTAACTAATAATGAAGTCATCAGCTATTCATATTTTATAGGCTGTTCTGCTTCCTTTTCTTTGAATTTCCTGTTCCTATTATTTGCAGAGTCCAACCATCCCTCCACAACAAACTAATAACCTTCATTGTATTTATTTTATAATCAAAAGAAAAAATTCATTATGAAAGATTCAAACAAAGTAAAACTATGTAAAAAGGATATGAAAAATTCACATAAGTCTACTACACATCTACTCTTGTTTTCAAGGAATCCCACTATTCTGAAATGTAATACTTAATTATCTTTTAAAACCTGATTTTTTTTTCTTCCCTGTCTGTATGTTGGCTGCTTCTTTTCCCCATGCTCTGTCAAAGGTGAGACAGTTCATATATCCCCTTTCTCTTTGGTGGGGCTTGCCACTCTTCGGAATTTCATTTATATGCTTGGTTGCCTTGTAATTTCAAGTCTCTTTCTGCCTTCAGGAAAACTTATGATTTTGAAGGTTATTTGGCTTTTCTTCATTGGTAGTGTGGAAGCAATGATCTTTACAGCTTTCTGTGCTCCGAGTGGAAGCAGAAGTCTCCATCTTCACTTTTTGGTAATCCCTTTATTTAGACATAATTCACATACCTAAAATTTACTCTTTTCACATGTAGAATTCTGTGGTTTTTTACATATTCAAAAATGTGCGGTCATTACCAGCATCTCATTCCAGAATATTTCTCTTACCCCAAAAAGCAGCTCTATGTCCTTAGTAGTCACTCCTTATTTCCCCTAATCCCATTCCTCTGGCAACCACTCATCTACTTTCTAGCTCTATAAATTTGCCTATTCTAGACATTTCATATAAGTGGAAGCACACAACATGTGACCTATTTGTGTCTGACTTCTTTCACTCACCATAAGTTCATCCATTTTGTACTAGGTGTCAGTACTTTAATCCTTTTTATGGTCAAAAAGGATTCTAGTGCATGGACATCCTACGTTTCATTTATCTAGTTATCAATGAATGGACATTTGGGTTGTTTCTGCCTTTGGTTTTTATGTGTAATTTTGCTAAGAAAATTGGTTTGCTAGTATTTCTGTGGATACATGTTTCCATTTTCGGGAGCACATACCTAAGAATGTAATTGCTGAGTCATCTGGTAACTCTCTGTCTTTAACTTTTTTTGAGAAACTGCCAGACTGTTTTCCAAAGTGGCTGCCCCATCTTCATTTTTAATGGATATTTTTTCCAGCATCCATATATCTAAGGTGACAGGGTTTAAATTTTTTTTTTTCTTGGTCGTAGCATTTAAAGTTGCTCTTCCATTGTGTTTAGGCATTTATTGTATCTGTTAGGAAGTTGCCATCATTCTTAATGTTTTTACCTTCAAGACAAAGTTCCTTTTTTATATTAATGGTCCATGAAGATGTTTATCTTGTTTTGAACGTGAATTTATACCATTTGGTTTCCCTCCCTTTATCTGGGCTCACAAATTTATTCCAAAAGGGACAGATAGTGAAGATTTTAGGCTTTTCAGGCCAAATGGTCTCTGTCATAACTACTCAATTGCCATTAGCATGAAAGTTGCCATGGAAACTATAAAAATGACTGGATTGATTGTGTTTCAATAAAATTTATTTATTAAAAAGTGTGGTGGGCCAGATTTTGCCTGTAGTCCATTGTGTGTTCAGTATTGCTCTTTATAGTTTGTCATTGTTAAGTGTAGGGGCCAAAGGTTTAATTGAAGTATAAATTCTTTGTGCCAAGACTGGAATCACCAATTTTTATCTACTCTGAGACTAGAGGTTTGATTTTTATAATGACCAAAATGTTAGAGTAATTTTTTTCAATTTTCATGTGGGTTTAGTTGTTCTGTTTTCGTTGTTGTTGTTGTTATCCCCTGGTTGTTCATTTCTAGTTTTATTGCACTGGAGATATTATTGGAAACTGTAGGATTAATTTATTGGGCTCTTCTTTGTGTCTTCATATAAGATCAATTTAAAATCTATGGGCACAGGAGTAAAGTGCAATCTTAATTTCTTTTAATAATCCATAGATTACTGTTAAGTCAGTATTTTTACTTGTGGTATTTAGATCTTTATTATTCTGGTTTTTCTCAATTCAGTTGGGAGAAATTGTAAGAACCATCATTACTTTTCTAGGGATTTTTCCTTCCATTTATAACCATTACACCTTTATTTTCACCTTTATATGTATAACAGAATATTGTATGGGTTTTCATATTTTCCTGAAAGTGGAGAGTTAGATTCCAAAACTGAGGACAAAAATTTGTCAAGTGATCCACATTCTGAAATAAAGCCAGATACTCTCTTCAAGACTTATTAAAAGGCAATCAATCTTCCTTTGCTATCCATAGTCATCACCACTTGATTCTGCTGTTTTCCTTTTCCAGAATGTAGATATATAAATATAACATAAATAGTTGTTTGTGTTTGGGAGAGCTTTTTTTTGGAATCTAAGCCATTGGCCTGTTGAGGTATGCTATGACTTTTCCCTGTTTTTTCCATAGGGAGAGGTAGAAATGCTTCTCCCATCTCCAAGCCTCTGAAGGGGGCTTTCCAAGGATTCTTTGTGGAGATTCATTGTACCTGCATGCAAAGTATATTGGTAACTCATTCACAGTTGGATACTTGCTTTTCGAGTTATTTTGTGCTTATAGACACATGGTGAAAAAGTGAATAGGGAAGTAATAGGTGGCTACGAGTGGGGGAGCAATGGAATACCTTGAAATCCATGTTTGGTGTGGCAAGGATCCATTTCCATGGGTTAAGTTAGTGGATATTGAAGAAATTAGGTGACCCTGAGCTGTCTTTCCGTACTCCATTAAAAAAGGTAACCATGGCACCATGCATGACACATACCATGACACCAGCAGCAAAGTCTAAGAAATACATTTTAGAGGTTTAGATCTTGGATTGAAAGTTGAAGAGGCCAACTTCACCTGTTACAAAGTTGCATTATTAGGAAGAATCATCTGTGAACTCCCTGAAAAACTGATAAGGTGTCCTGCAAGAGAACCTGCATTTGAGTACATAACAGAAGACGTTAGTTGTCAGTGTTTATCAGTGATGAATTGGAGGAAAAGCAACTATCAACAAAGCAGTGAATTATGTAAAAGAACCCCTACTATTTTTCCTATTACCTTTTCTCAGGTATCACATCACAAATGAGCTAGAACCAGAAGAGAGGGATGGAGGGGTA